>NW_027192663.1:1946182-2270546 GCF_949987515.2 Delphinus delphis | reverse complement strand
GAGTACCAGGGGAGGAAAACTGAGACATATTTGAACACGTCTCCCGTTCACATGGTTGATCATACTTGGGTTCCACATGCATGTTTTAGCTGAAGGAAGAATACCTTAAACCTGGAGATTTAAGACCCGTGTAATGGGTACCATGCAATATGACTTCAAAGGGTCTTCATTTGCTCACCGAACCTCTCCAATCCTATCACTGCTGCGTTTATGCCCCTGTACACATGCTTGATTCTCTTTCGGAGACATAGCAATCCATAGGTTTTTAAGATACTTACTAGTCAGGTAGATTCTTAGGCGTTTAATATGCGGTGTTGAGTCCATTTCGTTGAGCAAGGAGTAGCTCTTGTCTATACCATATTTGACTTAAGGAACTTTATCTGTGCTCATTTCAATCTCTGGTTTTATGCAGCACCCCAACTCACCTTTCCCCTTAAGCAAGCATAAGTTGTTTTTCTAAATTTGAGACCCTGTTCTGTTCTGTAATTCAGTTCCTGTGTAGCCAAGTTTACATTCCGTGTATTACTGATATCTTATGATGTTTCTTTTTCTGTGTGACTTACTTCAGTTAGAATCATCATACCTGAATCCACTCATTGTGCTGCTAAGTGCCTGATGACACAGATTTCATTGCTGAGTGATATTGCTTTGTAAGTAAATACCACAACTTCTTTATCCATTTTTCACTTTCTGCGATGTTGAACTTGTACTGTAAACGAGGTTCTTGTAAACAGAGCCATTCCAAACTTTGGGGTGGCTGTGTCTTTTTGATTTTAATTTCCCTAAGCTATAGGACCATAAGTGGAAGTGCCCTAGACTCTGTTGCTTTGTTTTTTACATGTTTCAGGAAACACCATACACTTCTCCCAAGTGTCTGTTGGCAATTAAAATCCCGCCCATCAGCATAACAAGGCTCCCAGTTCTCAATGGCCTGTTGCCTTTCTGGATTTTACACTTTTTTCAGATGGCCCTTTTGACCGGGGGGAAGTGAGACTTCATTGTAGTGCAGATTTCCTTTGCAAGCTTGCTTGGTTGGCCAAAAAGGGCGTATGCGTTTTTTCCTGAATATATTCAGGAAAAAACGCATACGCCATTTTTGGCCAAGTGCATCATTGTGGACGTTCTGCCTCTTTTCCTATGCTTTCAATGCAATTCCAGTCTACCTCCTGAAATCGGTTTCCTGCAATTCTGCCCCGCTTTCAAGTCCTCTTGGCAGCCTTACTTCAGTCTATTTTTGGACGATAGCTGTCATTTATAACTCTGCAGGTTTGTGAATTACAGTGCCCCTGAGCTCCTTTCTTCAACTCGCTTTCTTGTGACCTGGCCGCAACACCGCAGGATGGCTTCAGGCCCTAATCTGGTTCCGGCCCGGCATGCTGAGCCTTTGGTTAATTCCTCTTCCTGGTGGGAAATGAGAGTTAAATTTGCCCGTCCAGACACCTCCAGCTAGCCTCTCATTGGTTCTCGCTATTCCTGTTCATCTTCCGCAGAAATTGCAAACTGGGCCAAACAGGAGGTTAAAGGGACTGACTCTCCAAGTCGGGAGAGTGTTAGTAAAGCGTCTGGAATGTTGCACCCGAGTACCAGGGGAGGAAAACTGAGACATATTTGAACACGTCTCCCGTTCACATGGTTGATCATACTCTGGCTTCCACATGCATGTTTTAGCTGAAGGAAGAATACCTTAAACCTGGAGAGTTGAGACCCGTGTAATGGGTACCATGCAATATGACTTCAAAGGGTCTTCATTTGCTCACCGAACCTCTCCAATCCTATCACTGCTGCGTTTATGCCCCTGTACACATGCTTGATTCTCTTTCGGAGACATAGCAATCCATAGGTTTTAAGATACTTACTAGTCAGGTACATTCTTAGGGGTTTAATATGGGGTTTTGAGTCCATTGCGTTGAGCAAGGAGTAGCTCTTGTCTATTCCATATTTGGCTTAAGGAACTTTATCTGTGCTCATTTCAATCTCTGGTTTTATGCAGCACCCCAACTCACCTTTACCCTTAAGCAAGCATAAGTTGGTTTTCTAAATTTGAGACCCTGTTCTGTTCTGTAATTCAGTTCCTGTGTAGCCAAGTTTACATTCCGTGTATTACTGATATCTTATGATGTTTCTTTTTCTGTGTGACTTATTTCAGTTAGAATCATCATACCTGAATCCACTCATTGTGATGCTAAGGGCCTGATGACATAGAATTCATTGCTGAGTGATATTGCTTTGTAAGTAAATACCACAACTTCTTTATCCATTTTTCACTTTCTGCGATGTTGAACTTGTACTGTAAACGAGGTTCTTGTAAACAGAGCCGTTCCAAACTTTGGGGTGGCTGTGTCTTTTTGATTTTAATTTCCCTAAGCTATAGGACCATAAGTGGAAGTGCCCTAGGTTCTGTTGCTTTGTTTTTTAGATGTTTCAGGAAACACCATACACTTCTCCCGAGTGGTTGTTGGCAATTTACATCCCGCCCATCAGCATAACAAGGCTCCCAGTTCTCCATGGCCTGTCCTGCCTTTCTGGATTTTACAGTTTTTCAGATGGCCCTTTTGACCGGGGGAAGTGAGACTTCATTGTAGTGCAGATTTCCTTTGCAAGCTTGCTTGGTTGGCCAAAAAGGGCGTATGCGTTTTTTCCTGAATATATTCAGGAAAAAACGCATACGCCCTTTTTGGCCAAGTGCATCATTGTGGACGTTCTGCCTCTTTTCCTATGTTTTCAATGCAATTCCAGTCTACCTCCTGAAATCGGTTTCCTGCAATTCTGCCCCGCTTTCAAGTCCTCTTGGCAGCCTTACTTCAGTCTATTTTTGGACGATAGCTGTCATTTATAACTCTGCAGGTTTGTGAATTACAGTGCCCCTGAGCTCCTTTCTTCAACTCGCTTTCTTTTGAGCTGGCTGCAACACCGCAGGATGGCTTCAGGCCCTAATCTGGTTCCGGTACGGCACGCTGAGCCTTTGGTTAATTCCTCTTCCTGGTGGGAAATGAGAGTTAAATTTGCCCGTCCAGACACCTCCAGCTAGCCTCTCATTGGTTCTCGCTATTCCTGTTCATCTTCCGCAGAAATTGCAAACTGGGCCAAACAGGAGGTTAAAGGCGCTGACTCTCCAAGTGGGGAGAGTGTTAGTAAAGCGTCTGGAATGTTGCACCCGAGTACCAGGGGAGGAAAACTGAGACATATTTGAACACGTCTCCCGTTCACATGGTTGATCATAATTGGGTTCCACATGCATGTTTTAGCTGAAGGAAGAATACCTTAAACCTGGAGAGTTGAGACCCGTGTAATGGGTACCATGCAATATGACTTCAAAGGGTCTTCATTTGCTCACCGAACCTCTCCAATCCTATCACTGCTGCGTTTATGCCCCTGTACACACGCTTGATTCTCTTTTGGAGACATAGCAATCCATAGGTTTTAAGATACTTACTAGTCAGGTACATTCTTAGGCATTTAATATGGGGTGTTGAGTCCATTTCGTTGAGCAAGGAGTAGCTCTTGTCTATTCCATATTTGGCTTAAGGAACTTTATCTGTGCTCATTTCAATCTCTGGTTTTATGCAGCACCCCAACTCACCTTTACCCTTAAGCAAGCATAAGTTGGTTTTCTAAATTTGAGACCCTGTTCTGTTCTGTAATTCAGTTCCTGTGTAGCCAAGTTTACATTCCGTGTATTACTGATATCTTATGATGTTTCTTTTTCTGTGTGACTTATTTCAGTTAGAATCATCATACCTGAATCCACTCATTGTGATGCTAAGGGCCTGATGACATAGATTTCATTGCTGAGTGATATTGCTTTGTAAGTAAATACCACAACTTCTTTATCCATTTTTCACTTTCTGCGATGTTGAACTTGTACTGTAAATGAGGTTCTTGTAAACAGAGGTGTCCCAAACTTTGGGGTGGCTGTGTCTTTCTGATTTTAATTTCCCTAAGCTATAGGACCATAAGTGGCAGTGCCCTAGGCTCTGTTGCTTTGTTTTTTAGATGTTTCAGGAAACACCATACACTTCTCCCGAGTGTCTGTTGGCAATTTACATCCCGCCCATCAGCATAACAAGGCTCCCAGTTCTCCATGGCCTGTCCTGCCTTTCTGGATTTTACACTTTTTTCAGATGGCCCTTTTGACCGGGGGGAAGTGAGACTTCATTGTAGTGCAGATTTCCTTTGCAAGCTTGCTTGGTTGGCCAAAAAGGGCGTATGCGTTTTTTCCTGAATGTATTCAGGAAAAAACGCATACGCCCTTTTTGGCCAAGTGCATCATTGTGGACGTTCTGCCTCTTTTCCTATGCTTTCAATGCAATTCCAGTCTACCTCCTGAAATCGGTTTCCTGCAATTCTGCCCCGCTTTCAAGTCCTCTTGGCAGCCTTACTTCAGTCTATTTTTGGACGATAGCTGTCATTTATAACTCTGCAGGTTTGTGAATTGCAGTGCCCCTGAGCTCCTTTGTTCAACTCGCTTTCTTTTGAGCTGGCCGCAACACCGCAGGATGGCTTCAGGCCCTAATCTGGTTCCGGTACGGCATGCTGAGCCTTTGGTTATTTCCTCTTCCTGGTGGGAAATGAGAGTTAAATTTGCCCGTCCAGACACCTCCAGCTAGCCTCTCATTGGTTCTCGCTATTCCTGTTCATCTTCCGCAGAAATTGCAAACTGGGCCAAACAGGAGGTTAAAGGCGCTGACTCTCCAAGTGGGGAGAGTGTTAGTAAAGCATCTGGAATGTTGCACCCGAGTACCAGGGGAGGAAAACTGAGACATATTTGAACACGTCTCCCGTTCACATGGTTGATCATACTTGGGTTCCACATGCATGTTTTAGCTGAAGGAAGAATACCTAAAATCTGGGTAGTAGAAACCCGTGGAATGGGTACCATGCAATATGACTTCAAAGGGTCTTCATTTGCTCACCGAACCTCTCCAATCCTATCACTGCTGCGTTTATGCCCCTGTACACATGCTTGATTCTCTTTTGGAGACATAGCAATCCATAGGTTTTAAGATACTTACTAGTCAGGAACATTCTTAGGCGTTTAATATGCGGTGTTGAGTCCATTTCGTTGAGCAAGGAGTAGCTCTTGTCTATTCCATATTTGGCTTAAGGAACTTTATCTGTGCTCATTTCAATCTCTGGTTTTATGCAGCAAGCCAACTCACCTTTCCCCTTAAGCAAGCATAAGTTGGTTTTCTAAATTTGAGACCCTGTTCTGTTTTGGAATTCAGTTCCTGTGTAGCCAAGTTTACATTCCGTGTATTAGTGATATCTTATGATGTTTCTTTTTCTGTGTGACTTATTTCAGTTAGCATCATCATACCTGAATCCACTCATTGTGATGCTAAGGGCCTGATGACACAGATTTCATTGCTGAGTGATATTGCTTTGTAAGTGAATACTACAACTTCTTTATCCATTTTTCACTTTCTGCGATGTTGAACTTGTACTGTAAACGAGGTTCTTGTAAACAGAGCTGTTCCAAACTTTGGGGTGGCTGTGTCTTTTTGATTTTAATTTCCCTAAGCTATAGGACCATAAGTGGAAGTGCCCTAGGCTCTGTTGCTTTGTTTTTTAGATGTTTCAGGAAACACCATACACTTCTCCCAAGTGTCTGTTGGCAATTTACATCCCGCCCATCAGCATAACAAGGCTCCCAGTTCTCAATGGCCTATTGCCTTTCTGGATTTTACACTTTTTTCAGATGGCCCTTTTGACCGGGGGGAAGTGAGACTTCATTGTAGTGCAGATTTCCTTTGCAAGCTTGCTTGGTTGGCCAAAAAGTGCGTATGCGTTTTTTCCTGAATATATTCAGGAAAAAACGCATACGCCCTTTTTGGCCAAGTGCATTATTGTGGACGTTCTGCCTCTTTTCCTATGCTTTCAATGCAATTCCAGTCTACCTCCTGAAATCGGTTTCCTGCAATTCTGCCCCGCTTTCAAGTCCTCTTGGCAGCCTTACTTCAGTCTATTTTTGGACGATAGCTGTCATTTATAACTCTGCAGGTTTGTGAATTACAGTGCCCCTGAGCTCCTTTCTTCAACTCGCTTTCTTGTGACCTGGCCGCAACACCGCAGGATGGCTTCAGGCCCTAATCTGGTTCCGGCCCGGCATGCTGAGCCTTTGGTTATTTCCTTTTCCTGGTGGGAAATGAGAGTTAAATTTGCCCGTCCAGACACCTCCAGCTAGTCTCTCATTGGTTCTCGCTATTCCTGTTCATCTTCCGCAGAAATTGCAAACTGGGCCAAACAGGAGGTTAAAGGCGCTGACTCTCCAAGTGGGGAGAGTGTTACTAAAGCGTCTGGAATGTTGCACCCGAGTACCAGGGGAGGAAAACTGAGACATATTTGAACACGTCTCCCGTTCACATGGTTGATCATACTTGGGTTCCACATGCATATTTTAGCTGAAGGAAGAATACCTTAAACCTGGAGAGTTAAGACCCGTGTAATGGGGACCATGAAATATGACTTTAAAGGGTCTTCATTTGCTCACCGAACCTCTCCAATCCTATCACTGCTGCGTTTATGCCCCTGTACACATGCTTGATTCTCTTTCGGAGAAATAGCAATCCATAGGTTTTTAAGATACTTACTAGTCAGGTACATTCTTAGGCGTTTAATATGCGGTGTTGAGTCCATTTCGTTGAGCAAGGAGTAGCTCTTGTCTATTCCATATTTGACTTAAGGAACTTTATCTGTGCTCATTTCAATCTCTGGTTTTATGCAGCACCCCAACTCACCTTTACCCTTAAGCAAGCATAAGTTGGTTTTCTAAATTTGAGACCCTGTTCTGTTCTGTAATTCAGTTCCTGTGTAGCCAAGTTTACATTCCGTGTATTACTGATATCTTATGATGTTTCTTTTTCTGTGTGACTTACTTCAGTTAGAATCATCATACCTGAATCCACTCATTGTGCTGCTAAGGGCCTGATGACACAGATTTCATTGCTGAGTGATATTGCTTTGTAAGTAAATACCACAACTTCTTTATCCATTTTTCACTTTCTGTGATGTTGAACTTGTACTGTAAACGAGGTTCTTGTAAACGGAGCCGTTCCAAACTTTGGGGTGGCTGTGTCTTTTTGATTTTAATTTCCCTAAGCTATAGGACCATAAGTGGCAGTGCCCTAGGCTCTGTTGCTTTGTTTTTTAGATGTTTCAGGAAACACCATACACTTCTCCTGAGTGGTTGTTGGCAATTTACATCCCGCCCATCAGCATAACAAGGCTCCCAGTTCTCCATGGCCTGTCCTGCCTTTCTGGATTTTACACTTTTTTCAGATGGCCCTTTTGACCGGGGGGAAGTGAGACTTTATTGTAGTGCAGATTTCCTTTGCAAGCTTGCTTGGTTGGCCAAAAAGGGCGTATGCGTTTTTTCCTGAATGTATTCAGGAAAAAACGCATACGCCCTTTTTGGCCAAGTGCATCATTGTGGACGTTCTGCCTCTTTTCCTATGCTTTCAATGCAATTCCAGTCTACCTCCTGAAATCGGTTTCCTGCAATTCTGCCCCGCTTTCAAGTCCTCTTGGCAGCCTTACTTCAGTCTATTTTTGGACGATAGCTGTCATTTATAACTCTGCAGGTTTGTGAATTACAGTGCCCCTGAGCTCCTTTCTTCAACTCGCTTTCTTTTGAGCTGGCTGCAACACCGCAGGATGGCTTCAGGCCCTAATCTGGTTCCGGTACGGCAGGCTGAGCCTTTGGTTATTTCCTCTTCCTGGTGGGAAATGAGAGTTAAATTTGCCCGTCCAGACACCTCCAGCTAGCCTCTCATTGGTTCTCGCTATTCCTGTTCATCTTCCGCAGAAATTGCAAACTGGGCCAAACAGGAGGTTAAAGGCGCTGACTCTCCAAGTGGGGAGAGTGTTAGTAAAGCGTCTGGAATGTTGCACCCGAGTACCAGGGTACGAAAACTGAGACATATTTGAACACGTCTCCCGTTCACATGGTTGATCATACTTGGGTTCCACATGCATGTTTTAGTTGAAGGAAGAATACCTAAAACCTGGGTAGTTGAAACCCGTGGAATGGGTACCATGCAATATGACTTCAAAGGGTCTTCATTTGCTCACCGAACCTCTCCAATCCTATCACTGCTGCGTTTATGCCCCTGTACACATGCTTGATTCTCTTTCGGAGACATAGCAATCCATAGGTTTTAAGATATTTACTAGTCAGGTACATTCTTAGGCGTTTAATATGCGGTGTTGAGTCCATTTCGTTGAGCAAGGAGTAGCTCTTGTCTATTCCATATTTGGCTTAAGGAACTTTATCTGTGCTCATTTCAATCTCTGGTTTTATGCAGGAACCCAACTCAACTTTCCCCTTAAGCAATCATAAGTTGGTTTTCTAAATTTGAGACCCTGTTCTGTTTTGGAATTCAGTTCCTGTGTAGCCAAGTTTACATTCCGTGTATTACTGATATCTTATGATGTTTCTTTTTCTGTGTGACTTATTTCAGTTAGAATCATCATACCTGAATCCACTCATTGTGATGCTAAGGGCCTGATGACATAGAATTCATTGCTGAGTGATATTGCTTTGTAAGTAAATACCACAACTTCTTTATCCATTTTTCACTTTCTGCGATGTTGAACTTGTACTGTAAACGAGGTTCTTGTAAACAGAGCCGTTCCAAACTTTGGGGTGGCTGTGTCTTTTTGATTTTAATTTCCCTAAGCTATAGGACCATAAGTGGAAGTGCCCTAGGTTCTGTTGCTTTGTTTTTTAGATGTTTCAGGAAACACCATACACTTCTCCCGAGTGGTTGTTGGCAATTTACATCCCGCCCATCAGCATAACAAGGCTCCCAGTTCTCCATGGCCTGTCCTGCCTTTCTGGATTTTACAGTTTTTCAGATGGCCCTTTTGACCGGGGGAAGTGAGACTTCATTGTAGTGCAGATTTCCTTTGCAAGCTTGCTTGGTTGGCCAAAAAGGGCGTATGCGTTTTTTCCTGAATATATTCAGGAAAAAACGCATACGCCCTTTTTGGCCAAGTGCATCATTGTGGACGTTCTGCCTCTTTTCCTATGCTTTCAATGCAATTCCAGTCTACCTCCTGAAATCGGTTTCCTGCAATTCTGCCCCGCTTTCAAGTCCTCTTGGCAGCCTTACTTCAGTCTATTTTTGGACGATAGCTGTCATTTATAACTCTGCAGGTTTGTGAATTACAGTGCCCCTGAGCTCCTTTCTTCAACTCGCTTTCTTTTGAGCTGGCTGCAACACCGCAGGATGGCTTCAGGCCCTAATCTGCTTCCGGTACGGCACGCTGAGCCTTTGGTTATTTCCTCTTCCTGGTGGGAAATGAGAGTTAAATTTGCCCGTCCAGACACCTCCAGCTAGCCTCTCATTGGTTCTCGCTATTCCTGTTCATCTTCCGCAGAAATTGCAAACTGGGCCAAACAGGAGGTTAAAGGCGCTGACTCTCCAAGTGGGGAGAGTGTTAGTAAAGCGTCTGGAATGTTGCACCCGAGTACCAGGGGAGGAAAACTGAGACATATTTGAACACGTCTCCCGTTCACATGGTTGATCATACTTGGGTTCCACATGCATGTTTTAGCTGAAGGAAGAATACCTAAAATCTGGGTAGTAGAAACCCGTGGAATGGGTACCATGCAATATGACTTCAAAGGGTCTTCATTTGCTCACCGAACCTCTCCAATCCTATCACTGCTGCGTTTATGCCCCTGTACACACGCTTGATTCTCTTTTGGAGACATAGCAATCCATAGGTTTTAAGATACTTACTAGTCAGGTACATTCTTAGGCATTTAATATGCGGTGTTGAGTCCATTTCGTTGAGCAAGGAGTAGCTCTTGTCTATTCCATATTTGGCTTAAGGAACTTTATCTGTGCTCATTTCAATCTCTGGTTTTATGCAGCACCCCAACTCACCTTTACCCTTAAGCAAGCATAAGTTGGTTTTCTAAATTTGAGACCCTGTTCTGTTCTGTAATTCAGTTCCTGTGTAGCCAAGTTTACATTCCGTGTATTACTGATATCTTATGATGTTTCTTTTCTGTGTGACTTATTTCAGTTAGAATCATCATACCTGAATCCACTCATTGTGCTGCTATGGGCCTGATGACACAGATTTCATTGCTGAGTGATATTGCTTTGTAAGTAAATACCACAACTTCTTTATCCATTTTTCACTTTCTGCGATGTTGAACTTGTACTGTAAACGAGGTTCTTGTAAACAGAGCCGTTCCAAACTTTGGGGTGGCTGTGTCTTTTTGATTTTAATTTCCCTAAGCTATAGGACCATAAGTGGAAGTGCCCTAGGTTCTGTTGTTTTGTTTTTTAGATGTTTCAGGAAACACCATACACTTCTCCCGAGTGGTTGTTGGCAATTTACATCCCGCCCATCAGCATAACAAGGCTCCCAGTTCTCCATGGCCTGTCCTGCCTTTCTGGATTTTACACTTTTTTCAGATGGCCCTTTTGACCGGGGGGAAGTGAGACTTCATTGTAGTGCAGATTTCCTTTGCAAGCTTGCTTGGTTGGCCAAAAAGGGCGTATGCGTTTTTTCCTGAATATATTCAGGAAAAAACGCATACGCCCTTTTTGGCCAAGTGCATCATTGTGGACGTTCTGCCTCTTTTCCTATGCTTTCAATGCAATTCCAGTCTACCTCCTGAAATCGGTTTCCTGCAATTCTGCCCCGCTTTCAAGTCCTCTTGGCAGCCTTACTTCAGTCTATTTTTGGACGATAGCTGTCATTTATAACTCTGCAGGTTTGTGAATTACAGTGCCCCTGAGCTCCTTTCTTCAACTCGCTTTCTTGTGACCTGGCCGCAACACCGCAGGATGGCTTCAGGCCCTAATCTGGTTCCGGCCCGGCATGCTGAGCCTTTGGTTAATTCCTCTTCCTGGTGGGAAATGAGAGTTAAATTTGCCCGTCCAGACACCTCCAGCTAGCCTCTCATTGGTTCTCGCTATTCCTGTTCATCTTCCGCAGAAATTGCAAACTGGGCCAAACAGGAGGTTAAAGGGACTGACTCTCCAAGTCGGGAGAGTGTTAGTAAAGCGTCTGGAATGTTGCACCCGAGTACCAGGGGAGGAAAACTGAGACATATTTGAACACGTCTCCCGTTCACATGGTTGATCATACTCTGGCTTCCACATGCATGTTTTAGCTGAAGGAAGAATACCTTAAACCTGGAGAGTTGAGACCCGTGTAATGGGTACCATGCAATATGACTTCAAAGGGTCTTCATTTGCTCACCGAACCTCTCCAATCCTATCACTGCTGCGTTTATGCCCCTGTACACATGCTTGATTCTCTTTCGGAGACATAGCAATCCATAGGTTTTAAGATACTTACTAGTCAGGTACATTCTTAGGGGTTTAATATGGGGTTTTGAGTCCATTGCGTTGAGCAAGGAGTAGCTCTTGTCTATTCCATATTTGGCTTAAGGAACTTTATCTGTGCTCATTTCAATCTCTGGTTTTATGCAGCACCCCAACTCACCTTTACCCTTAAGCAAGCATAAGTTGGTTTTCTAAATTTGAGACCCTGTTCTGTTCTGTAATTCAGTTCCTGTGTATCCAAGTTTACATTCCGTGTATTACTGATATCTTATGATGTTTCTTTTTCTGTGTGACTTATTTCAGTTAGAATCATCATACCTGAATCCACTCATTGTGATGCTAAGGGCCTGATGACATAGAATTCATTGCTGAGTGATATTGCTTTGTAAGTAAATACCACAACTTCTTTATCCATTTTTCACTTTCTGCGATGTTGAACTTGTACTGTAAACGAGGTTCTTGTAAACAGAGCCGTTCCAAACTTTGGGGTGGCTGTGTCTTTTTGATTTTAATTTCCCTAAGCTATAGGACCATAAGTGGAAGTGCCCTAGGTTCTGTTGCTTTGTTTTTTAGATGTTTCAGGAAACACCATACACTTCTCCCGAGTGGTTGTTGGCAATTTACATCCCGCCCATCAGCATAACAAGGCTCCCAGTTCTCCATGGCCTGTCCTGCCTTTCTGGATTTTACAGTTTTTCAGATGGCCCTTTTGACCGGGGGAAGTGAGACTTCATTGTAGTGCAGATTTCCTTTGCAAGCTTGCTTGGTTGGCCAAAAAGGGCGTATGCGTTTTTTCCTGAATGTATTCAGGAAAAAACGCATACGCCCTTTTTGGCCAAGTGCATCATTGTGGACGTTCTGCCTCTTTTCCTATGCTTTCAATGCAATTCCAGTCTACCTCCTGAAATCGGTTTCCTGCAATTCTGCCCCGCTTTCAAGTCCTCTTGGCAGCCTTACTTCAGTCTATTTTTGGACGATAGCTGTCATTTATAACTCTGCAGGTTTGTGAATTACAGTGCCCCTGAGCTCCTTTGTTCAACTCGCTTTCTTTTGAGCTGGCCGCAACACCGCAGGATGGCTTCAGGCCCTAATCTGGTTCCGGTACGGCATGCTGAGCCTTTGGTTATTTCCTCTTCCTGGTGGGAAATGAGAGTTAAATTTGCCCGTCCAGACACCTCCAGCTAGCCTCTCATTGGTTCTCGCTATTCCTGTTCATCTTCCGCAGAAATTGCAAACTGGGCCAAACAGGAGGTTAAAGGCGCTGACTCTCCAAGTGGGGAGAGTGTTAGTAAAGCATCTGGAATGTTGCACCCGAGTACCAGGGGAGGAAAACTGAGACATATTTGAACACGTCTCCCGTTCACATGGTTGATCATACTTGGGTTCCACATGCATGTTTTAGCTGAAGGAAGAATACCTAAAATCTGGGTAGTAGAAACCCGTGGAATGGGTACCATGCAATATGACTTCAAAGGGTCTTCATTTGCTCACCGAACCTCTCCAATCCTATCACTGCTGCGTTTATGCCCCTGTACACATGCTTGATTCTCTTTTGGAGACATAGCAATCCATAGGTTTTAAGATACTTACTAGTCAGGAACATTCTTAGGCGTTTAATATGCGGTGTTGAGTCCATTTCGTTGAGCAAGGAGTAGCTCTTGTCTATTCCATATTTGGCTTAAGGAACTTTATCTGTGCTCATTTCAATCTCTGGTTTTATGCAGCAAGCCAACTCACCTTTCCCCTTAAGCAAGCATAAGTTGGTTTTCTAAATTTGAGACCCTGTTCTGTTTTGGAATTCAGTTCCTGTGTAGCCAAGTTTACATTCCGTGTATTAGTGATATCTTATGATGTTTCTTTTTCTGTGTGACTTATTTCAGTTAGCATCATCATACCTGAATCCACTCATTGTGATGCTAAGGGCCTGATGACACAGATTTCATTGCTGAGTGATATTGCTTTGTAAGTGAATACTACAACTTCTTTATCCATTTTTCACTTTCTGCGATGTTGAACTTGTACTGTAAACGAGGTTCTTGTAAACAGAGCTGTTCCAAACTTTGGGGTGGCTGTGTCTTTTTGATTTTAATTTCCCTAAGCTATAGGACCATAAGTGGAAGTGCCCTAGGCTCTGTTGCTTTGTTTTTTAGATGTTTCAGGAAACACCATACACTTCTCCCAAGTGTCTGTTGGCAATTTACATCCCGCCCATCAGCATAACAAGGCTCCCAGTTCTCAATGGCCTATTGCCTTTCTGGATTTTACACTTTTTTCAGATGGCCCTTTTGACCGGGGGGAAGTGAGACTTCATTGTAGTGCAGATTTCCTTTGCAAGCTTGCTTGGTTGGCCAAAAAGGGCGTATGCGTTTTTTCCTGAATATATTCAGGAAAAAACGCATACGCCCTTTTTGGCCAAGTGCATTATTGTGGACGTTCTGCCTCTTTTCCTATGCTTTCAATGCAATTCCAGTCTACCTCCTGAAATCGGTTTCCTGCAATTCTGCCCCGCTTTCAAGTCCTCTTGGCAGCCTTACTTCAGTCTATTTTTGGACGATAGCTGTCATTTATAACTCTGCAGGTTTGTGAATTACAGTGCCCCTGAGCTCCTTTCTTCAACTCGCTTTCTTGTGACCTGGCCGCAACACCGCAGGATGGCTTCAGGCCCTAATCTGGTTCCGGCCCGGCATGCTGAGCCTTTGGTTATTTCCTTTTCCTGGTGGGAAATGAGAGTTAAATTTGCCCGTCCAGACACCTCCAGCTAGTCTCTCATTGGTTCTCGCTATTCCTGTTCATCTTCCGCAGAAATTGCAAACTGGGCCAAACAGGAGGTTAAAGGCGCTGACTCTCCAAGTGGGGAGAGTGTTACTAAAGCGTCTGGAATGTTGCACCCGAGTACCAGGGGAGGAAAACTGAGACATATTTGAACACGTCTCCCGTTCACATGGTTGATCATACTTGGGTTCCACATGCATATTTTAGCTGAAGGAAGAATACCTTAAACCTGGAGAGTTAAGACCCGTGTAATGGGGACCATGAAATATGACTTTAAAGGGTCTTCATTTGCTCACCGAACCTCTCCAATCCTATCACTGCTGCGTTTATGCCCCTGTACACATGCTTGATTCTCTTTCGGAGAAATAGCAATCCATAGGTTTTTAAGATACTTACTAGTCAGGTACATTCTTAGGCGTTTAATATGCGGTGTTGAGTCCATTTCGTTGAGCAAGGAGTAGCTCTTGTCTATTCCATATTTGACTTAAGGAACTTTATCTGTGCTCATTTCAATCTCTGGTTTTATGCAGCACCCCAACTCACCTTTACCCTTAAGCAAGCATAAGTTGGTTTTCTAAATTTGAGACCCTGTTCTGTTCTGTAATTCAGTTCCTGTGTAGCCAAGTTTACATTCCGTGTATTACTGATATCTTATGATGTTTCTTTTTCTGTGTGACTTACTTCAGTTAGAATCATCATACCTGAATCCATTCATTGTGCTGCTAAGGGCCTGATGACACAGATTTCATTGCTGAGTGATATTGCTTTGTAAGTAAATACCACAACTTCTTTATCCATTTTTCACTTTCTGTGATGTTGAACTTGTACTGTAAACGAGGTTCTTGTAAACGGAGCCGTTCCAAACTTTGGGGTGGCTGTGTCTTTTTGATTTTAATTTCCCTAAGCTATAGGACCATAAGTGGCAGTGCCCTAGGCTCTGTTGCTTTGTTTTTTAGATGTTTCAGGAAACACCATACACTTCTCCTGAGTGGTTGTTGGCAATTTACATCCCGCCCATCAGCATAACAAGGCTCCCAGTTCTCCATGGCCTGTCCTGCCTTTCTGGATTTTACACTTTTTTCAGATGGCCCTTTTGACCGGGGGGAAGTGAGACTTTATTGTAGTGCAGATTTCCTTTGCAAGCTTGCTTGGTTGGCCCAAAAGGGCGTATGCGTTTTTTCCTGAATGTATTCAGGAAAAAACGCATACGCCCTTTTTGGCCAAGTGCATCATTGTGGACGTTCTGCCTCTTTTCCTATGCTTTCAATGCAATTCCAGTCTACCTCCTGAAATCGGTTTCCTGCAATTCTGCCCCGCTTTCAAGTCCTCTTGGCAGCCTTACTTCAGTCTATTTTTGGACGATAGCTGTCATTTATAACTCTGCAGGTTTGTGAATTACAGTGCCCCTGAGCTCCTTTCTTCAACTCGCTTTCTTTTGAGCTGGCTGCAACACCGCAGGATGGCTTCAGGCCCTAATCTGGTTCCGGTACGGCAGGCTGAGCCTTTGGTTATTTCCTCTTCCTGGTGGGAAATGAGAGTTAAATTTGCCCGTCCAGACACCTCCAGCTAGCCTCTCATTGGTTCTCGCTATTCCTGTTCATCTTCCGCAGAAATTGCAAACTGGGCCAAACAGGAGGTTAAAGGCGCTGACTCTCCAAGTGGGGAGAGTGTTAGTAAAGCGTCTGGAATGTTGCACCCGAGTACCAGGGTACGAAAACTGAGACATATTTGAACACGTCTCCCGTTCACATGGTTGATCATACTTGGGTTCCACATGCATGTTTTAGTTGAAGGAAGAATACCTAAAACCTGGGTAGTTGAAACCCGTGGAATGGGTATCATGCAATATGACTTCAAAGGGTCTTCATTTGCTCACCGAACCTCTCCAATCCTATCACTGCTGCGTTTATGCCCCTGTACACATGCTTGATTCTCTTTCGGAGACATAGCAATCCATAGGTTTTAAGATATTTACTAGTCAGGTACATTCTTAGGCGTTTAATATGCGGTGTTGAGTCCATTTCGTTGAGCAAGGAGTAGCTCTTGTCTATTCCATATTTGGCTTAAGGAACTTTATCTGTGCTCATTTCAATCTCTGGTTTTATGCAGGAACCCAACTCAACTTTCCCCTTAAGCAATCATAAGTTGGTTTTCTAAATTTGAGACCCTGTTCTGTTTTGGAATTCAGTTCCTGTGTAGCCAAGTTTACATTCCGTGTATTACTGATATCTTATGATGTTTCTTTTTCTGTGTGACTTATTTCAGTTAGAATCATCATACCTGAATCCACTCATTGTGATGCTAAGGGCCTGATGACATAGAATTCATTGCTGAGTGATATTGCTTTGTAAGTAAATACCACAACTTCTTTATCCATTTTTCACTTTCTGCGATGTTGAACTTGTACTGTAAACGAGGTTCTTGTAAACAGAGCCGTTCCAAACTTTGGGGTGGCTGTGTCTTTTTGATTTTAATTTCCCTAAGCTATAGGACCATAAGTGGAAGTGCCCTAGGTTCTGTTGCTTTGTTTTTTAGATGTTTCAGGAAACACCATACACTTCTCCCGAGTGGTTGTTGGCAATTTACATCCCGCCCATCAGCATAACAAGGCTCCCAGTTCTCCATGGCCTGTCCTGCCTTTCTGGATTTTACAGTTTTTCAGATGGCCCTTTTGACCGGGGGAAGTGAGACTTCATTGTAGTGCAGATTTCCTTTGCAAGCTTGCTTGGTTGGCCAAAAAGGGCGTATGCGTTTTTTCCTGAATATATTCAGGAAAAAACGCATACGCCCTTTTTGGCCAAGTGCATCATTGTGGACGTTCTGCCTCTTTTCCTATGCTTTCAATGCAATTCCAGTCTACCTCCTGAAATCGGTTTCCTGCAATTCTGCCCCACTTTCAAGTCCTCTTGGCAGCCTTACTTCAGTCTATTTTTGGACGATAGCTGTCATTTATAACTCTGCAGGTTTGTGAATTACAGTGCCCCTGAGCTCCTTTCTTCAACTCGCTTTCTTTTGAGCTGGCTGCAACACCGCAGGATGGCTTCAGGCCCTAATCTGGTTCCGGTACGGCACGCTGAGCCTTTGGTTATTTCCTCTTCCTGGTGGGAAATGAGAGTTAAATTTGCCCGTCCAGACACCTCCAGCTAGCCTCTCATTGGTTCTCGCTATTCCTGTTCATCTTCCGCAGAAATTGCAAACTGGGCCAAACAGGAGGTTAAAGGCGCTGACTCTCCAAGTGGGGAGAGTGTTAGTAAAGCGTCTGGAATGTTGCACCCGAGTACCAGGGGAGGAAAACTGAGACATATTTGAACACGTCTCCCGTTCACATGGTTGATCATACTTGGGTTCCACATGCATGTTTTAGCTGAAGGAAGAATACCTAAAATCTGGGTAGTAGAAACCCATGGAATGGGTACTATGCAATATGACTTCAAAGGGTCTTCATTTGCTCACCGAACCTCTCCAATCCTATCACTGCTGCGTTTATGCCCCTGTACACACGCTTGATTCTCTTTTGGAGACATAGCAATCCATAGGTTTTAAGATACTTACTAGTCAGGTACATTCTTAGGCATTTAATATGCGGTGTTGAGTCCATTTCGTTGAGCAAGGAGTAGCTCTTGTCTATTCCATATTTGGCTTAAGGAACTTTATCTGTGCTCATTTCAATCTCTGGTTTTATGCAGCACCCCAACTCACCTTTACCCTTAAGCAAGCATAAGTTGGTTTTCTAAATTTGAGACCCTGTTCTGTTCTGTAATTCAGTTCCTGTGTAGCCAAGTTTACATTCCGTGTATTACTGATATCTTATGATGTTTCTTTTCTGTGTGACTTATTTCAGTTAGAATCATCATACCTGAATCCACTCATTGTGCTGCTATGGGCCTGATGACACAGATTTCATTGCTGAGTGATATTGCTTTGTAAGTAAATACCACAACTTCTTTATCCATTTTTCACTTTCTGCGATGTTGAACTTGTACTGTAAACGAGGTTCTTGTAAACAGAGCCGTTCCAAACTTTGGGGTGGCTGTGTCTTTTTGATTTTAATTTCCCTAAGCTATAGGACCATAAGTGGAAGTGCCCTAGGTTCTGTTGTTTTGTTTTTTAGATGTTTCAGGAAACACCATACACTTCTCCCGAGTGGTTGTTGGCAATTTACATCCCGCCCATCAGCATAACAAGGCTCCCAGTTCTCCATGGCCTGTCCTGCCTTTCTGGATTTTACACTTTTTTCAGATGGCCCTTTTGACCGGGGGGAAGTGAGACTTCATTGTAGTGCAGATTTCCTTTGCAAGCTTGCTTGGTTGGCCAAAAAGGGCGTATGCGTTTTTTCCTGAATATATTCAGGAAAAAACGCATACGCCCTTTTTGGCCAAGTGCATCATTGTGGACGTTCTGCCTCTTTTCCTATGCTTTCAATGCAATTCCAGTCTACCTCCTGAAATCGGTTTCCTGCAATTCTGCCCCGCTTTCAAGTCCTCTTGGCAGCCTTACTTCAGTCTATTTTTGGACGATAGCTGTCATTTATAACTCTGCAGGTTTGTGAATTACAGTGCCCCTGAGCTCCTTTCTTCAACTCGCTTTCTTGTGACCTGGCCGCAACACCGCAGGATGGCTTCAGGCCCTAATCTGGTTCCGGCCCGGCATGCTGAGCCTTTGGTTAATTCCTCTTCCTGGTGGGAAATGAGAGTTAAATTTGCCGGTCCAGACACCTCCAGCTAGCCTCTCATTGGTTCTCGCTATTCCTGTTCATCTTCCGCAGAAATTGCAAACTGGGCCAAACAGGAGGTTAAAGGGACTGACTCTCCAAGTCGGGAGAGTGTTAGTAAAGCGTCTGGAATGTTGCACCCGAGTACCAGGGGAGGAAAACTGAGACATATTTGAACATGTCTCCCGTTCACATGGTTGATCATACTCTGGCTTCCACATGCATGTTTTAGCTGAAGGAAGAATACCTTAAACCTGGAGAGTTGAGACCCGTGTAATGGGTACCATGCAATATGACTTCAAAGGGTCTTCATTTGCTCACCGAACCTCTCCAATCCTATCACTGCTGCGTTTATGCCCCTGTACACATGCTTGATTCTCTTTCGGAGACATAGCAATCCATAGGTTTTAAGATACTTACTAGTCAGGTACATTCTTAGGGGTTTAATATGGGGTTTTGAGTCCATTGCGTTGAGCAAGGAGTAGCTCTTGTCTATTCCATATTTGGCTTAAGGAACTTTATCTGTGCTCATTTCAATCTCTGGTTTTATGCAGCACCCCAACTCACCTTTACCCTTAAGCAAGCATAAGTTGGTTTTCTAAATTTGAGACCCTGTTCTGTTCTGTAATTCAGTTCCTGTGTAGCCAAGTTTACATTCCGTGTATTACTGATATCTTATGATGTTTCTTTTTCTGTGTGACTTATTTCAGTTAGAATCATCATACCTGAATCCACTCATTGTGATGCTAAGGGCCTGATGACATAGAATTCATTGCTGAGTGATATTGCTTTGTAAGTAAATACCACAACTTCTTTATCCATTTTTCACTTTCTGCGATGTTGAACTTGTACTGTAAACGAGGTTCTTGTAAACAGAGCCGTTCCAAACTTTGGGGTGGCTGTGTCTTTTTGATTTTAATTTCCCTAAGCTATAGGACCATAAGTGGAAGTGCCCTAGGTTCTGTTGCTTTGTTTTTTAGATGTTTCAGGAAACACCATACACTTCTCCCGAGTGGTTGTTGGCAATTTACATCCCGCCCATCAGCATAACAAGGCTCCCAGTTCTCCATGGCCTGTCCTGCCTTTCTGGATTTTACAGTTTTTCAGATGGCCCTTTTGACCGGGGGAAGTGAGACTTCATTGTAGTGCAGATTTCCTTTGCAAGCTTGCTTGGTTGGCCAAAAAGGGCGTATGCGTTTTTTCCTGAATATATTCAGGAAAAAACGCATACGCCCTTTTTGGCCAAGTGCATCATTGTGGACGTTCTGCCTCTTTTCCTATGTTTTCAATGCAATTCCAGTCTACCTCCTGAAATCGGTTTCCTGCAATTCTGCCCCGCATTCAAGTCCTCTTGGCAGCCTTACTTCAGTCTATTTTTGGACGATAGCTGTCATTTATAACTCTGCAGGTTTGTGAATTACAGTGCCCCTGAGCTCCTTTCTTCAACTCGCTTTCTTTTGAGCTGGCTGCAACACCGCAGGATGGCTTCAGGCCCTAATCTGGTTCCGGTACGGCACGCTGAGCCTTTGGTTAATTCCTCTTCCTGGTGGGAAATGAGAGTTAAATTTGCCCGTCCAGACACCTCCAGCTAGCCTCTCATTGGTTCTCGCTATTCCTGTTCATCTTCCGCAGAAATTGCAAACTGGGCCAAACAGGAGGTTAAAGGCGCTGACTCTCCAAGTGGGGAGAGTGTTAGTAAAGCGTCTGGAATGTTGCACCCGAGTACCAGGGGAGGAAAACTGAGACATATTTGAACACGTCTCCCGTTCACATGGTTGATCATAATTGGGTTCCACATGCATGTTTTAGCTGAAGGAAGAATACCTTAAACCTGGAGAGTTGAGACCCGTGTAATGGGTACCATGCAATATGACTTCAAAGGGTCTTCATTTGCTCACCGAACCTCTCCAATCCTATCACTGCTGCGTTTATGCCCCTGTACACACGCTTGATTCTCTTTTGGAGACATAGCAATCCATAGGTTTTAAGATACTTACTAGTCAGGTACATTCTTAGGCATTTAATATGGGGTGTTGAGTCCATTTCGTTGAGCAAGGAGTAGCTCTTGTCTATTCCATATTTGGCTTAAGGAACTTTATCTGTGCTCATTTCAATCTCTGGTTTTATGCAGCACCCCAACTCACCTTTACCCTTAAGCAAGCATAAGTTGGTTTTCTAAATTTGAGACCCTGTTCTGTTCTGTAATTCAGTTCCTGTGTAGCCAAGTTTACATTCCGTGTATTACTGATATCTTATGATGTTTCTTTTTCTGTGTGACTTATTTCAGTTAGAATCATCATACCTGAATCCACTCATTGTGATGCTAAGGGCCTGATGACATAGATTTCATTGTTGAGTGATATTGCTTTGTAAGTAAATACCACAACTTCTTTATCCATTTTTCACTTTCTGCGATGTTGAACTTGTACTGTAAATGAGGTTCTTGTAAACAGAGGTGTCCCAAACTTTGGGGTGGCTGTGTCTTTCTGATTTTAATTTCCCTAAGCTATAGGACCATAAGTGGCAGTGCCCTAGGCTCTGTTGCTTTGTTTTTTAGATGTTTCAGGAAACACCATACACTTCTCCCGAGTGTCTGTTGGCAATTTACATCCCGCCCATCAGCATAACAAGGCTCCCAGTTCTCCATGGCCTGTCCTGCCTTTCTGGATTTTACACTTTTTTCAGATGGCCCTTTTGACCGGGGGGAAGTGAGACTTCATTGTAGTGCAGATTTCCTTTGCAAGCTTGCTTGGTTGGCCAAAAAGGGCGTATGCGTTTTTTCCTGAATGTATTCAGGAAAAAACGCATACGCCCTTTTTGGCCAAGTGCATCATTGTGGACGTTCTGCCTCTTTTCCTATGCTTTCAATGCAATTCCAGTCTACCTCCTGAAATCGGTTTCCTGCAATTCTGCCCCGCTTTCAAGTCCTCTTGGCAGCCTTACTTCAGTCTATTTTTGGACGATAGCTGTCATTTATAACTCTGCAGGTTTGTGAATTACAGTGCCCCTGAGCTCCTTTGTTCAACTCGCTTTCTTTTGAGCTGGCCGCAACACCGCAGGATGGCTTCAGGCCCTAATCTGGTTCCGGTACGGCATGCTGAGCCTTTGGTTATTTCCTCTTCCTGGTGGGAAATGAGAGTTAAATTTGCCCGTCCAGACACCTCCAGCTAGCCTCTCATTGGTTCTCGCTATTCCTGTTCATCTTCCGCAGAAATTGCAAACTGGGCCAAACAGGAGGTTAAAGGCGCTGACTCTCCAAGTGGGGAGAGTGTTAGTAAAGCATCTGGAATGTTGCACCCGAGTACCAGGGGAGGAAAACTGAGACATATTTGAACACGTCTCCCGTTCACATGGTTGATCATACTTGGGTTCACATGCATGTTTTAGCTGAAGGAAGAATACCTAAAATCTGGGTAGTAGAAACCCGTGGAATGGGTACCATGCAATATGACTTCAAAGGGTCTTCATTTGCTCACCGAACCTCTCCAATCCTATCACTGCTGCGTTTATGCCCCTGTACACATGCTTGATTCTCTTTTGGAGACATAGCAATCCATAGGTTTTAAGATACTTACTAGTCAGGAACATTCTTAGGCGTTTAATATGCGGTGTTGAGTCCATTTCGTTGAGCAAGGAGTAGCTCTTGTCTATTCCATATTTGGCTTAAGGAACTTTATCTGTGCTCATTTCAATCTCTGGTTTTATGCAGCAAGCCAACTCACCTTTCCCCTTAAGCAAGCATAAGTTGGTTTTCTAAATTTGAGACACTGTTCTGTTTTGGAATTCAGTTCCTGTGTAGCCAAGTTTACATTCCGTGTATTAGTGATATCTTATGATGTTTCTTTTTCTGTGTGACTTATTTCAGTTAGCATCATCATACCTGAATCCACTCATTGTGATGCTAAGGGCCTGATGACACAGATTTCATTGCTGAGTGATATTGCTTTGTAAGTGAATACTACAACTTCTTTATCCATTTTTCACTTTCTGCGATGTTGAACTTGTACTGTAAACGAGGTTCTTGTAAACAGAGCTGTTCCAAACTTTGGGGTGGCTGTGTCTTTTTGATTTTAATTTCCCTAAGCTATAGGACCATAAGTGGAAGTGCCCTAGGCTCTGTTGCTTTGTTTTTTAGATGTTTCAGGAAACACCATACACTTCTCCCAAGTGTCTGTTGGCAATTTACATCCCGCCCATCAGCATAACAAGGCTCCCAGTTCTCAATGGCCTATTGCCTTTCTGGATTTTACACTTTTTTCAGATGGCCCTTTTGACCGGGGGGAAGTGAGACTTCATTGTAGTGCAGATTTCCTTTGCAAGCTTGCTTGGTTGGCCAAAAAGGGCGTATGCGTTTTTTCCTGAATATATTCAGGAAAAAACGCATACGCCCTTTTTGGCCAAGTGCATTATTGTGGACGTTCTGCCTCTTTTCCTATGCTTTCAATGCAATTCCAGTCTACCTCCTGAAATCGGTTTCCTGCAATTCTGCCCCGCTTTCAAGTCCTCTTGGCAGCCTTACTTCAGTCTATTTTTGGACGATAGCTGTCATTTATAACTCTGCAGGTTTGTGAATTACAGTGCCCCTGAGCTCCTTTCTTCAACTCGCTTTCTTGTGACCTGGCCGCAACACCGCAGGATTGCTTCAGGCCCTAATCTGGTTCCGGCCCAGCATGCTGAGCCTTTGGTTATTTCCTTTTCCTGGTGGGAAATGAGAGTTAAATTTGCCCGTCCAGACACCTCCAGCTAGTCTCTCATTGGTTCTCGCTATTCCTGTTCATCTTCCGCAGAAATTGCAAACTGGGCCAAACAGGAGGTTAAAGGCGCTGACTCTCCAAGTGGGGAGACTGTTAGTAAAGCGTCTGGAATGTTGCACCCGAGTACCAGGGGAGGAAAACTGAGACATATTTGAACACGTCTCCCGTTCACATGGTTGATCATACTTGGGTTCCACATGCATATTTTAGCTGAAGGAAGAATACCTTAAACCTGGAGAGTTAAGACCCGTGTAATGGGGACCATGAAATATGACTTTAAAGGGTCTTCATTTGCTCACCGAACCTCTCCAATCCTATCACTGCTGCGTTTATGCCCCTGTACACATGCTTGATTCTCTTTCGGAGACATAGCAATCCATAGGTTTTTAAGATACTTACTAGTCAGGTACATTCTTAGGCGTTTAATATGCGGTGTTGAGTCCATTTCGTTGAGCAAGGAGTAGCTCTTGTCTATTCCATATTTGACTTAAGGAACTTTATCTGTGCTCATTTCAATCTCTGGTTTTATGCAGCACCCCAACTCACCTTTACCCTTAAGCAAGCATAAGTTGGTTTTCTAAATTTGAGACCCTGTTCTGTTCTGTAATTCAGTTCCTGTGTAGCCAAGTTTACATTCCGTGTATTACTGATATCTTATGATGTTTCTTTTTCTGTGTGACTTACTTCAGTTAGAATCATCATACCTGAATCCACTCATTGTGCTGCTAAGGGCCTGATGACACAGATTTCATTGCTGAGTGATATTGCTTTGTAAGTAAATACCACAACTTCTTTATCCATTTTTCACTTTCTGTGATGTTGAACTTGTACTGTAAACGAGGTTCTTGTAAACGGAGCCGTTCCAAACTTTGGGGTGGCTGTGTCTTTTTGATTTTAATTTCCCTAAGCTATAGGACCATAAGTGGCAGTGCCCTAGGCTCTGTTGCTTTGTTTTTTAGATGTTTCAGGAAACACCATACACTTCTCCTGAGTGGTTGTTGGCAATTTACATCCCGCCCATCAGCATAACAAGGCTCCCAGTTCTCCATGGCCTGTCCTGCCTTTCTGGATTTTACACTTTTTTCAGATGGCCCTTTTGACCGGGGGGAAGTGAGACTTTATTGTAGTGCAGATTTCCTTTGCAAGCTTGCTTGGTTGGCCAAAAAGGGCGTATGCGTTTTTTCCTGAATGTATTCAGGAAAAAACGCATACGCCCTTTTTGGCCAAGTGCATCATTGTGGACGTTCTGCCTCTTTTCCTATGCTTTCAATGCAATTCCAGTCTACCTCCTGAAATCGGTTTCCTGCAATTCTGCCCCGCTTTCAAGTCCTCTTGGCAGCCTTACTTCAGTATATTTTTGGACGATAGCTGTCATTTATAACTCTGCAGGTTTGTGAATTACAGTGCCCCTGAGCTCCTTTCTTCAACTCGCTTTCTTTTGAGCTGGCTGCAACACCGCAGGATGGCTTCAGGCCCTAATCTGGTTCCGGTACGGCAGGCTGAGCCTTTGGTTATTTCCTCTTCCTGGTGGGAAATGAGAGTTAAATTTGCCCGTCCAGACACCTCCAGCTAGCCTCTCATTGGTTCTCGCTATTCCTGTTCATCTTCCGCAGAAATTGCAAACTGGGCCAAACAGGAGGTTAAAGGCGCTGACTCTCCAAGTGGGGAGAGTGTTAGTAAAGCGTCTGGAATGTTGCACCCGAGTACCAGGGTACGAAAACTGAGACATATTTGAACACGTCTCCCGTTCACATGGTTGATCATACTTGGGTTCCACATGCATGTTTTAGTTGAAGGAAGAATACCTAAAACCTGGGTAGTTGAAACCCGTGGAATGGGTACCATGCAATATGACTTCAAAGGGTCTTCATTTGCTCACCGAACCTCTCCAATCCTATCACTGCTGCGTTTATGCCCCTGTACACATGCTTGATTCTCTTTCGGAGACATAGCAATCCATAGGTTTTAAGATATTTACTAGTCAGGTACATTCTTAGGCGTTTAATATGCGGTGTTGAGTCCATTTCGTTGAGCAAGGAGTAGCTCTTGTCTATTCCATATTTGGCTTAAGGAACTTTATCTGTGCTCATTTCAATCTCTGGTTTTATGCAGGAACCCAACTCACCTTTCCCCTTAAGCAAGCATAAGTTGGTTTTCTAAATTTGAGACCCTGTTCTGTTTTGGAATTCAGTTCCTGTGTAGCCAAGTTTACATTCCGTGTATTACTGATATCTTATGATGTTTCTTTTTCTGTGTGACTTATTTCAGTTAGAATCATCATACCTGAATCCACTCATTGTGATGCTAAGGGCCTGATGACATAGAATTCATTGCTGAGTGATATTGCTTTGTAAGTAAATACCACAACTTCTTTATCCATTTTTCACTTTCTGCGATGTTGAACTTGTACTGTAAACGAGGTTCTTGTAAACAGAGCCGTTCCAAACTTTGGGGTGGCTGTGTCTTTTTGATTTTAATTTCCCTAAGCTATAGGACCATAAGTGGAAGTGCCCTAGGTTCTGTTGCTTTGTTTTTTAGATGTTTCAGGAAACACCATACACTTCTCCCGAGTGGTTGTTGGCAATTTACATCCCGCCCATCAGCATAACAAGGCTCCCAGTTCTCCATGGCCTGTCCTGCCTTTCTGGATTTTACAGTTTTTCAGATGGCCCTTTTGACCGGGGGAAGTGAGACTTCATTGTAGTGCAGATTTCCTTTGCAAGCTTGCTTGGTTGGCCAAAAAGGGCGTATGCGTTTTTTCCTGAATATATTCAGGAAAAAACGCATACGCCCTTTTTGGCCAAGTGCATCATTGTGGACGTTCTGCCTCTTTTCCTATGCTTTCAATGCAATTCCAGTCTACCTCCTGAAATCGGTTTCCTGCAATTCTGCCCCGCTTTCAAGTCCTCTTGGCAGCCTTACTTCAGTCTATTTTTGGACGATAGCTGTCATTTATAACTCTGCAGGTTTGTGAATTACAGTGCCCCTGAGCTCCTTTCTTCAACTCGCTTTCTTTTGAGCTGGCTGCAACACCGCAGGATGGCTTCAGGCCCTAATCTGGTTCCGGTACGGCACGCTGAGCCTTTGGTTATTTCCTCTTCCTGGTGGGAAATGAGAGTTAAATTTGCCCGTCCAGACACCTCCAGCTAGCCTCTCATTGGTTCTCGCTATTCCTGTTCATCTTCCGCAGAAATTGCAAACTGGGCCAAACAGGAGGTTAAAGGCGCTGACTCTCCAAGTGGGGAGAGTGTTAGTAAAGCGTCTGGAATGTTGCACCCGAGTACCAGGGGAGGAAAACTGAGACATATTTGAACACGTCTCCCGTTCACATGGTTGATCATAATTGGGTTCCACATGCATGTTTTAGCTGAAGGAAGAATACCTTAAACCTGGAGAGTTGAGACCCGTGTAATGGGTACCATGCAATATGACTTCAAAGGGTCTTCATTTGCTCACCGAACCTCTCCAATCCTATCACTGCTGCGTTTATGCCCCTGTACACACGCTTGATTCTCTTTTGGAGACATAGCAATCCATAGGTTTTAAGATACTTACTAGTCAGGTACATTCTTAGGCATTTAATATGCGGTGTTGAGTCCATTTCGTTGAGCAAGGAGTAGCTCTTGTCTATTCCATATTTGGCTTAAGGAACTTTATCTGTGCTCATTTCAATCTCTGGTTTTATGCAGCACCCCAACTCACCTTTACCCTTAAGCAAGCATAAGTTGGTTTTCTAAATTTGAGACCCTGTTCTGTTCTGTAATTCAGTTCCTGTGTAGCCAAGTTTACATTCCGTGTATTACTGATATCTTATGATGTTTCTTTTCTGTGTGACTTATTTCAGTTAGAATCATCATACCTGAATCCACTCATTGTGATGCTAAGGGCCTGATGACATAGATTTCATTGCTGAGTGATATTGCTTTGTAAGTAAATACCACAACTTCTTTATCCATTTTTCACTTTCTGCGATGTTGAACTTGTACTGTAAATGAGGTTCTTGTAAACAGAGGTGTCCCAAACTTTGGGGTGGCTGTGTCTTTCTGATTTTAATTTCCCTAAGCTATAGGACCATAAGTGGCAGTGCCCTAGGCTCTGTTGCTTTGTTTTTTAGATGTTTCAGGAAACACCATACACTTCTCCCGAGTGTCTGTTGGCAATTTACATCCCGCCCATCAGCATAACAAGGCTCCCAGTTCTCCATGGCCTGTCCTGCCTTTCTGGATTTTACACTTTTTTCAGATGGCCCTTTTGACCGGGGGGAAGTGAGACTTCATTGTAGTGCAGATTTCCTTTGCAAGCTTGCTTGGTTGGCCAAAAAGGGCGTATGCGTTTTTTCCTGAATGTATTCAGGAAAAAACGCATACGCCCTTTTTGGCCAAGTGCATCATTGTGGACGTTCTGCCTCTTTTCCTATGCTTTCAATGCAATTCCAGTCTACCTCCTGAAATCGGTTTCCTGCAATTCTGCCCCGCTTTCAAGTCCTCTTGGCAGCCTTACTTCAGTCTATTTTTGGACGATAGCTGTCATTTATAACTCTGCAGGTTTGTGAATTACAGTGCCCCTGAGCTCCTTTGTTCAACTCGCTTTCTTTTGAGCTGGCCGCAACACCGCAGGATGGCTTCAGGCCCTAATCTGGTTCCGGTACGGCATGCTGAGCCTTTGGTTATTTCCTCTTCCTGGTGGGAAATGAGAGTTAAATTTGCCCGTCCAGACACCTCCAGCTAGCCTCTCATTGGTTCTCGCTATTCCTGTTCATCTTCCGCAGAAATTGCAAACTGGGCCAAACAGGAGGTTAAAGGCGCTGACTCTCCAAGTGGGGAGAGTGTTAGTAAAGCATCTGGAATGTTGCACCCGAGTACCAGGGGAGGAAAACTGAGACATATTTGAACACGTCTCCCGTTCACATGGTTGATCATACTTGGGTTCCACATGCATGTTTTAGCTGAAGGAAGAATACATAAAATCTGGGTAGTAGAAACCCGTGGAATGGGTACCATGCAATATGACTTCAAAGGGTCTTCATTTGCTCACCGAACCTCTCCAATCCTATCACTGCTGCGTTTATGCCCCTGTACACATGCTTGATTCTCTTTTGGAGACATAGCAATCCATAGGTTTTAAGATACTTACTAGTCAGGAACATTCTTAGGCGTTTAATATGCGGTGTTGAGTCCATTTCGTTGAGCAAGGAGTAGCTCTTGTCTATTCCATATTTGGCTTAAGGAACTTTATCTGTGCTCATTTCAATCTCTGGTTTTATGCAGCAAGCCAACTCACCTTTCCCCTTAAGCAAGCATAAGTTGGTTTTCTAAATTTGAGACCCTGTTCTGTTTTGGAATTCAGTTCCTGTGTAGCCAAGTTTACATTCCGTGTATTAGTGATATCTTATGATGTTTCTTTTTCTGTGTGACTTATTTCAGTTAGCATCATCATACCTGAATCCACTCATTGTGATGCTAAGGGCCTGATGACACAGATTTCATTGCTGAGTGATATTGCTTTGTAAGTGAATACTACAACTTCTTTATCCATTTTTCACTTTCTGCGATGTTGAACTTGTACTGTAAACGAGGTTCTTGTAAACAGAGCTGTTCCAAACTTTGGGGTGGCT
Organism: Delphinus delphis; assembly: GCF_949987515.2. NCBI lineage: Eukaryota > Metazoa > Chordata > Mammalia > Artiodactyla > Delphinidae > Delphinus > Delphinus delphis. Next base: position 2,241,383 of record NW_027192663.1, on the reverse strand, counting down.
GTGTCTTTTTGATTTTAATTTCCCTAAGCTATAGGACCATAAGTGGAAGTGCCCTAGGCTCTGTTGCTTTGTTTTTTAGATGTTTCAGGAAACACCATACACTTCTCCCAAGTGTCTGTTGGCAATTTACATCCCGCCCATCAGCATAACAAGGCTCCCAGTTCTCAATGGCCTATTGCCTTTCTGGATTTTACACTTTTTTCAGATGGCCCTTTTGACCGGGGGGAAGTGAGACTTCATTGTAGTGCAGATTTCCTTTGCAAGCTTGCTTGGTTGGCCAAAAAGGGCGTATGCGTTTTTTCCTGAATATATTCAGGAAAAAACGCATACGCCCTTTTTGGCCAAGTGCATTATTGTGGACGTTCTGCCTCTTTTCCTATGCTTTCAATGCAATTCCAGTCTACCTCCTGAAATCGGTTTCCTGCAATTCTGCCCCGCTTTCAAGTCCTCTTGGCAGCCTTACTTCAGTCTATTTTTGGACGATAGCTGTCATTTATAACTCTGCAGGTTTGTGAATTACAGTGCCCCTGAGCTCCTTTCTTCAACTCGCTTTCTTGTGACCTGGCCGCAACACCGCAGGATGGCTTCAGGCCCTAATCTGGTTCCGGCCCGGCATGCTGAGCCTTTGGTTATTTCCTTTTCCTGGTGGGAAATGAGAGTTAAATTTGCCCGTCCAGACACCTCCAGCTAGTCTCTCATTGGTTCTCGCTATTCCTGTTCATCTTCCGCAGAAATTGCAAACTGGGCCAAACAGGAGGTTAAAGGCGCTGACTCTCCAAGTGGGGAGACTGTTAGTAAAGCGTCTGGAATGTTGCACCCGAGTACCAGGGGAGGAAAACTGAGACATATTTGAACACGTCTCCCGTTCACATGGTTGATCATACTTGGGTTCCACATGCATATTTTAGCTGAAGGAAGAATACCTTAAACCTGGAGAGTTAAGACCCGTGTAATGGGGACCATGAAATATGACTTTAAAGGGTCTTCATTTGCTCACCGAACCTCTCCAATCCTATCACTGCTGCGTTTATGCCCCTGTACACATGCTTGATTCTCTTTCGGAGACATAGCAATCCATAGGTTTTTAAGATACTTACTAGTCAGGTACATTCTTAGGCGTTTAATATGCGGTGTTGAGTCCATTTCGTTGAGCAAGGAGTAGCTCTTGTCTATTCCATATTTGACTTAAGGAACTTTATCTGTGCTCATTTCAATCTCTGGTTTTATGCAGCACCCCAACTCACCTTTACCCTTAAGCAAGCATAAGTTGGTTTTCTAAATTTGAGACCCTGTTCTGTTCTGTAATTCAGTTCCTGTGTAGCCAAGTTTACATTCCGTGTATTACTGATATCTTATGATGTTTCTTTTTCTGTGTGACTTACTTCAGTTAGAATCATCATACCTGAATCCACTCATTGTGCTGCTAAGGGCCTGATGACACAGATTTCATTGCTGAGTGATATTGCTTTGTAAGTAAATACCACAACTTCTTTATCCATTTTTCACTTTCTGTGATGTTGAACTTGTACTGTAAACGAGGTTCTTGTAAACGGAGCCGTTCCAAACTTTGGGGTGGCTGTGTCTTTTTGATTTTAATTTCCCTAAGCTATAGGACCATAAGTGGCAGTGCCCTAGGCTCTGTTGCTTTGTTTTTTAGATGTTTCAGGAAACACCATACACTTCTCCTGAGTGGTTGTTGGCAATTTACATCCCGCCCATCAGCATAACAAGGCTCCCAGTTCTCCATGGCCTGTCCTGCCTTTCTGGATTTTACACTTTTTTCAGATGGCCCTTTTGACCGGGGGGAAGTGAGACTTTATTGTAGTGCAGATTTCCTTTGCAAGCTTGCTTGGTTGGCCAAAAAGGGCGTATGCGTTTTTTCCTGAATGTATTCAGGAAAAAACGCATACGCCCTTTTTGGCCAAGTGCATCATTGTGGACGTTCTGCCTCTTTTCCTATGCTTTCAATGCAATTCCAGTCTACCTCCTGAAATCGGTTTCCTGCAATTCTGCCCCGCTTTCAAGTCCTCTTGGCAGCCTTACTTCAGTATATTTTTGGACGATAGCTGTCATTTATAACTCTGCAGGTTTGTGAATTACAGTGCCCCTGAGCTCCTTTCTTCAACTCGCTTTCTTTTGAGCTGGCTGCAACACCGCAGGATGGCTTCAGGCCCTAATCTGGTTCCGGTACGGCAGGCTGAGCCTTTGGTTATTTCCTCTTCCTGGTGGGAAATGAGAGTTAAATTTGCCCGTCCAGACACCTCCAGCTAGCCTCTCATTGGTTCTCGCTATTCCTGTTCATCTTCCGCAGAAATTGCAAACTGGGCCAAACAGGAGGTTAAAGGCGCTGACTCTCCAAGTGGGGAGAGTGTTAGTAAAGCGTCTGGAATGTTGCACCCGAGTACCAGGGGAGGAAAACTGAGACATATTTGAACACGTCTCCCGTTCACATGGTTGATCATACTCTGGCTTCCACATGCATGTTTTAGCTGAAGGAAGAATACCTTAAACCTGGAGAGTTGAGACCCGTGTAATGGGTACCATGCAATATGACTTCAAAGGGTCTTCATTTGCTCACCGAACCTCTCCAATCCTATCACTGCTGCGTTTATGCCCCTGTACACATGCTTGATTCTCTTTCGGAGACATAGCAATCCATAGGTTCTAAGATACTTACTAGTCAGGTACATTCTTAGGCGTTTAATATGGGGTTTTGAGTCCATTGCGTTGAGCAAGGAGTAGCTCTTGTCTATTCCATATTTGGCTTAAGGAACTTTATCTGTGCTCATTTCAATCTCTGGTTTTATGCAGCACCCCAACTCACCTTTCCCCTTAAGCAAGCATAAGTTGGTTTTCTAAATTTGAGACCCTGTTCTGTTCTGTAATTCAGTTCCTGTGTAGCCAAGTTTACATTCCGTGTATTACTGATATCTTATGATGTTTCTTTTTCTGTGTGACTTATTTCAGTTAGAATCATCATACCTGAATCCACTCATTGTGATGCTAAGGGCCTGATGACATAGAATTCATTGCTGAGTGATATTGCTTTGTAAGTAAATACCACAACTTCTTTATCCATTTTTCACTTTCTGCGATGTTGAACTTGTACTGTAAACGAGGTTCTTGTAAACAGAGCCGTTCCAAACTTTGGGGTGGCTGTGTCTTTTTGATTTTAATTTCCCTAAGCTATAGGACCATAAGTGGAAGTGCCCTAGGTTCTGTTGCTTTGTTTTTTAGATGTTTCAGGAAACACCATACACTTCTCCCGAGTGGTTGTTGGCAATTTACATCCCGCCCATCAGCATAACAAGGCTCCCAGTTCTCCATGGCCTGTCCTGCCTTTCTGGATTTTACAGTTTTTCAGATGGCCCTTTTGACCGGGGGAAGTGAGACTTCATTGTAGTGCAGATTTCCTTTGCAAGCTTGCTTGGTTGGCCAAAAAGGGCGTATGCGTTTTTTCCTGAATATATTCAGGAAAAAACGCATACGCCCTTTTTGGCCAAGTGCATCATTGTGGACGTTCTGCCTCTTTTCCTATGTTTTCAATGCAATTCCAGTCTACCTCCTGAAATCGGTTTCCTGCAATTCTGCCCCGCTTTCAAGTCCTCTTGGCAGCCTTACTTCAGTCTATTTTTGGACGATAGCTGTCATTTATAACTCTGCAGGTTTGTGAATTACAGTGCCCCTGAGCTCCTTTCTTCAACTCGCTTTCTTTTGAGCTGGCTGCAACACCGCAGGATGGCTTCAGGCCCTAATCTGGTTCCGGTACGGCACGCTGAGCCTTTGGTTAATTCCTCTTCCTGGTGGGAAATGAGAGTTAAATTTGCCCGTCCAGACACCTCCAGCTAGCCTCTCATTGGTTCTCGCTATTCCTGTTCATCTTCCGCAGAAATTGCAAACTGGGCCAAACAGGAGGTTAAAGGCGCTGACTCTCCAAGTGGGGAGAGTGTTAGTAAAGCGTCTGGAATGTTGCACCCGAGTACCAGGGGAGGAAAACTGAGACATATTTGAACACGTCTCCCGTTCACATGGTTGATCATAATTGGGTTCCACATGCATGTTTTAGCTGAAGGAAGAATACCTTAAACCTGGAGAGTTGAGACCCGTGTAATGGGTACCATGCAATATGACTTCAAAGGGTCTTCATTTGCTCACCGAACCTCTCCAATCCTATCACTGCTGCGTTTATGCCCCTGTACACACGCTTGATTCTCTTTTGGAGACATAGCAATCCATAGGTTTTAAGATACTTACTAGTCAGGTACATTCTTAGGCATTTAATATGGGGTGTTGAGTCCATTTCGTTGAGCAAGGAGTAGCTCTTGTCTATTCCATATTTGGCTTAAGGAACTTTATCTGTGCTCATTTCAATCTCTGGTTTTATGCAGCACCCCAACTCACCTTTACCCTTAAGCAAGCATAAGTTGGTTTTCTAAATTTGAGACCCTGTTCTGTTCTGTAATTCAGTTCCTGTGTAGCCAAGTTTACATTCCGTGTATTACTGATATCTTATGATGTTTCTTTTTCTGTGTGACTTATTTCAGTTAGAATCATCATACCTGAATCCACTCATTGTGATGCTAAGGGCCTGATGACATAGATTTCATTGCTGAGTGATATTGCTTTGTAAGTAAATACCACAACTTCTTTATCCATTTTTCACTTTCTGCGATGTTGAACTTGTACTGTAAATGAGGTTCTTGTAAACAGAGGTGTCCCAAACTTTGGGGTGGCTGTGTCTTTCTGATTTTAATTTCCCTAAGCTATAGGACCATAAGTGGCAGTGCCCTAGGCTCTGTTGCTTTGTTTTTTAGATGTTTCAGGAAACACCATACACTTCTCCCGAGTGTCTGTTGGCAATTTACATCCCGCCCATCAGCATAACAAGGCTCCCAGTTCTCCATGGCCTGTCCTGCCTTTCTGGATTTTACACTTTTTTCAGATGGCCCTTTTGACCGGGGGGAAGTGAGACTTCATTGTAGTGCAGATTTCCTTTGCAAGCTTGCTTGGTTGGCCAAAAAGGGCGTATGCGTTTTTTCCTGAATGTATTCAGGAAAAAACGCATACGCCCTTTTTGGCCAAGTGCATCATTGTGGACGTTCTGCCTCTTTTCCTATGCTTTCAATGCAATTCCAGTCTACCTCCTGAAATCGGTTTCCTGCAATTCTGCCCCGCTTTCAAGTCCTCTTGGCAGCCTTACTTCAGTCTATTTTTGGACGATAGCTGTCATTTATAACTCTGCAGGTTTGTGAATTATAGTGCCCCTGAGCTCCTTTGTTCAACTCGCTTTCTTTTGAGCTGGCCGCAACACCGCAGGATGGCTTCAGGCCCTAATCTGGTTCCGGTACGGCATGCTGAGCCTTTGGTTATTTCCTCTTCCTGGTGGGAAATGAGAGTTAAATTTGCCCGTCCAGACACCTCCAGCTAGCCTCTCATTGGTTCTCGCTATTCCTGTTCATCTTCCGAAGAAATTGCAAACTGGGCCAAACAGGAGGTTAAAGGCGCTGACTCTCCAAGTGGGGAGAGTGTTAGTAAAGCATCTGGAATGTTGCACCCGAGTACCAGGGGAGGAAAACTGAGACATATTTGAACACGTCTCCCGTTCACATGGTTGATCATACTTGGGTTCCACATGCATGTTTTAGCTGAAGGAAGAATACCTAAAACCTGGGTAGTTGAAACCCGTGGAATGGGTACCATGCAATATGACTTCAAAGGGTCTTCATTTGCTCACCGAACCTCTCCAATCCTATCACTGCTGCGTTTATGCCCCTGTACACATGCTTGATTCTCTTTCGGAGACATAGCAATCCATAGGTTTTAAGATATTTACTAGTCAGGTACATTCTTAGGCGTTTAATATGCGGTGTTGAGTCCATTTCGTTGAGCAAGGAGTAGCTCTTGTCTATTCCATATTTGGCTTAAGGAACTTTATCTGTGCTCATTTCAATCTCTGGTTTTATGCAGGAACCCAACTCACCTTTCCCCTTAAGCAATCATAAGTTGGTTTTCTAAATTTGAGACCCTGTTCTGTTTTGGAATTCAGTTCCTGTGTAGCCAAGTTTACATTCCGTGTATTACTGATATCTTATGATGTTTCTTTTTCTGTGTGACTTATTTCAGTTAGAATCATCATACCTGAATCCACTCATTGTGATGCTAAGGGCCTGATGACATAGAATTCATTGCTGAGTGATATTGCTTTGTAAGTAAATACCACAACTTCTTTATCCATTTTTCACTTTCTGCGATGTTGAACTTGTACTGTAAACGAGGTTCTTGTAAACAGAGCCGTTCCAAACTTTGGGGTGGCTGTGTCTTTTTGATTTTAATTTCCCTAAGCTATAGGACCATAAGTGGAAGTGCCCTAGGTTCTGTTGCTTTGTTTTTTAGATGTTTCAGGAAACACCATACACTTCTCCCGAGTGGTTGTTGGCAATTTACATCCCGCCCATCAGCATAACAAGGCTCCCAGTTCTCCATGGCCTGTCCTGCCTTTCTGGATTTTACAGTTTTTCAGATGGCCCTTTTGACCGGGGGAAGTGAGACTTCATTGTAGTGCAGATTTCCTTTGCAAGCTTGCTTGGTTGGCCAAAAAGGGCGTATGCGTTTTTTCCTGAATATATTCAGGAAAAAATGCATACGCCCTTTTTGGCCAAGTGCATCATTGTGGACGTTCTGCCTCTTTTCCTATGCTTTCAATGCAATTCCAGTCTACCTCCTGAAATCGGTTTCCTGCAATTCTGCCCCGCTTTCAAGTCCTCTTGGCAGCCTTACTTCAGTCTATTTTTGGACGATAGCTGTCATTTATAACTCTGCAGGTTTGTGAATTACAGTGCCCCTGAGCTCCTTTGTTCAACTCGCTTTCTTTTGAGCTGGCCGCAACACCGCAGGATGGCTTCAGGCCCTAATCTGGTTCCGGTACGGCATGCTGAGCCTTTGGTTATTTCCTCTTCCTGGTGGGAAATGAGAGTTAAATTTGCCCGTCCAGACACCTCCAGCTAGCCTCTCATTGGTTCTCGCTATTCCTGTTCATCTTCCGAAGAAATTGCAAACTGGGCCAAACAGGAGGTTAAAGGCGCTGACTCTCCAAGTGGGGAGAGTGTTAGTAAAGCATCTGGAATGTTGCACCCGAGTACCAGGGGAGGAAAACTGAGACATATTTGAACACGTCTCCCATTCACATGGTTGATCATACTTGGGTTCCACATGCATGTTTTAGCTGAAGGAAGAATACCTAAAATCTGGGTAGTAGAAACCCGTGGAATGGGTACCATGCAATATGACTTCAAAGGGTCTTCATTTGCTCACCGAACCTCTCCAATCCTATCACTGCTGCGTTTATGCCCCTGTACACATGCTTGATTCTCTTTTGGAGACATAGCAATCCATAGGTTTTAAGATACTTACTAGTCAGGAACATTCTTAGGCGTTTAATATGCGGTGTTGAGTCCATTTCGTTGAGCAAGGAGTAGCTCTTGTCTATTCCATATTTGGCTTAAGGAACTTTATCTGTGCTCATTTCAATCTCTGGTTTTATGCAGCAAGCCAACTCACCTTTCCCCTTAAGCAAGCATAAGTTGGTTTTCTAAATTTGAGACCCTGTTCTGTTTTGGAATTCAGTTCCTGTGTAGCCAAGTTTACATTCCGTGTATTACTGATATCTTATGATGTTTCTTTTTCTGTGTGACTTATTTCAGTTAGCATCATCATACCTGAATCCACTCATTGTGATGCTAAGGGCCTGATGACACAGATTTCATTGCTGAGTGATATTGCTTTGTAAGTGAATACTACAACTTCTTTATCCATTTTTCACTTTCTGCGATGTTGAACTTGTACTGTAAACGAGGTTCTTGTAAACAGAGCTGTTCCAAACTTTGGGGTGGCTGTGTCTTTTTGATTTTAATTTCCCTAAGCTATAGGACCATAAGTGGAAGTGCCCTAGGCTCTGTTGCTTTGTTTTTTAGATGTTTCAGGAAACACCATACACTTCTCCCAAGTGTCTGTTGGCAATTTACATCCCGCCCATCAGCATAACAAGGCTCCCAGTTCTCAATGGCCTATTGCCTTTCTGGATTTTACACTTTTTTCAGATGGCCCTTTTGACCGGGGGGAAGTGAGACTTCATTGTAGTGCAGATTTCCTTTGCAAGCTTGCTTGGTTGGCCAAAAAGGGCGTATGCGTTTTTTCCTGAATATATTCAGGAAAAAACGCATACGCCCTTTTTGGCCAAGTGCATTATTGTGGACGTTCTGCCTCTTTTCCTATGCTTTCAATGCAATTCCAGTCTACCTCCTGAAATCGGTTTCCTGCAATTCTGCCCCGCTTTCAAGTCCTCTTGGCAGCCTTACTTCAGTCTATTTTTGGACGATAGCTGTCATTTATAACTCTGCAGGTTTCTGAATTACAGTGCCCCTGAGCTCCTTTCTTCAACTCGCTTTCTTGTGACCTGGCCGCAACACCGCAGGATGGCTTCAGGCCCTAATCTGGTTCCGGCCCGGCATGCTGAGCCTTTGGTTATTTCCTTTTCCTGGTGGGAAATGAGAGTTAAATTTGCCCGTCCAGACACCTCCAGCTAGTCTCTCATTGGTTCTCGCTATTCCTGTTCATCTTCCGCAGAAATTGCAAACTGGGCCAAACAGGAGGTTAAAGGCGCTGACTCTCCAAGTGGGGAGACTGTTAGTAAAGCGTCTGGAATGTTGCACCCGAGTACCAGGGGAGGAAAACTGAGACATATTTGAACACGTCTCCCGTTCACATGGTTGATCATACTTGGGTTCCACATGCATATTTTAGCTGAAGGAAGAATACCTTAAACCTGGAGAGTTAAGACCCGTGTAATGGGGACCATGAAATATGACTTTAAAGGGTCTTCATTTGCTCACCGAACCTCTCCAATCCTATCACTGCTGCGTTTATGCCCCTGTACACATGCTTGATTCTCTTTCGGAGACATAGCAATCCATAGGTTTTTAAGATACTTACTAGTCAGGTACATTCTTAGGCGTTTAATATGCGGTGTTGAGTCCATTTCGTTGAGCAAGGAGTAGCTCTTGTCTATTCCATATTTGACTTAAGGAACTTTATCTGTGCTCATTTCAATCTCTGGTTTTATGCAGCACCCCAACTCACCTTTACCCTTAAGCAAGCATAAGTTGGTTTTCTAAATTTGAGACCCTGTTCTGTTCTGTAATTCAGTTCCTGTGTAGCCAAGTTTACATTCCGTGTATTACTGATATCTTATGATGTTTCTTTTTCTGTGTGACTTACTTCAGTTAGAATCATCATACCTGAATCCACTCATTGTGCTGCTAAGGGCCTGATGACACAGATTTCATTGCTGAGTGATATTGCTTTGTAAGTAAATACCACAACTTCTTTATCCATTTTTCACTTTCTGTGATGTTGAACTTGTACTGTAAACGAGGTTCTTGTAAACGGAGCCGTTCCAAACTTTGGGGTGGCTGTGTCTTTTTGATTTTAATTTCCCTAAGCTATAGGACCATAAGTGGCAGTGCCCTAGGCTCTGTTGCTTTGTTTTTTAGATGTTTCAGGAAACACCATACACTTCTCCTGAGTGGTTGTTGGCAATTTACATCCCGCCCATCAGCATAACAAGGCTCGCAGTTCTCCATGGCCTGTCCTGCCTTTCTGGATTTTACACTTTTTTCAGATGGCCCTTTTGACCGGGGGGAAGTGAGACTTTATTGTAGTGCAGATTTCCTTTGCAAGCTTGCTTGGTTGGCCAAAAAGGGCGTATGCGTTTTTTCCTGAATGTATTCAGGAAAAAACGCATACGCCCTTTTTGGCCAAGTGCATCATTGTGGACGTTCTGCCTCTTTTCCTATGCTTTCAATGCAATTCCAGTCTACCTCCTGAAATCGGTTTCCTGCAATTCTGCCCCGCTTTCAAGTCCTCTTGGCAGCCTTACTTCAGTATATTTTTGGACGATAGCTGTCATTTATAACTCTGCAGGTTTGTGAATTACAGTGCCCCTGAGCTCCTTTCTTCAACTCGCTTTCTTTTGAGCTGGCTGCAACACCGCAGGATGGCTTCAGGCCCTAATCTGGTTCCGGTACGGCACGCTGAGCCTTTGGTTATTTCCTCTTCCTGGTGGGAAATGAGAGTTAAATTTGCCCGTCCAGACACCTCCAGCTAGCCTCTCATTGGTTCTCGCTATTCCTGTTCATCTTCCGCAGAAATTGCAAACTGGGCCAAACAGGAGGTTAAAGGCGCTGACTCTCCAAGTGGGGAGAGTGTTAGTAAAGCGTCTGGAATGTTGCACCCGAGTACCAGGGTACGAAAACTGAGACATATTTGAACACGTCTCCCGTTCACATGGTTGATCATACTTGGGTTCCACATGCATGTTTTAGTTGAAGGAAGAATACCTAAAACCTGGGTAGTTGAAACCCGTGGAATGGGTACCATGCAATATGACTTCAAAGGGTCTTCATTTGCTCACCGAACCTCTCCAATCCTATCACTGCTGCGTTTATGCCCCTGTACACATGCTTGATTCTCTTTCGGAGACATAGCAATCCATAGGTTTTAAGATATTTACTAGTCAGGTACATTCTTAGGCGTTTAATATGCGGTGTTGAGTCCATTTCGTTGAGCAAGGAGTAGCTCTTGTCTATTCCATATTTGGCTTAAGGAACTTTATCTGTGCTCATTTCAATCTCTGGTTTTATGCAGGAACCCAACTCACCTTTCCCCTTAAGCAATCATAAGTTGGTTTTCTAAATTTGAGACCCTGTTCTGTTTTGGAATTCAGTTCCTGTGTAGCCAAGTTTACATTCCGTGTATTACTGATATCTTATGATGTTTCTTTTTCTGTGTGACTTATTTCAGTTAGAATCATCATACCTGAATCCACTCATTGTGATGCTAAGGGCCTGATGACATAGAATTCATTGCTGAGTGATATTGCTTTGTAAGTAAATACCACAACTTCTTTATCCATTTTTCACTTTCTGCGATGTTGAACTTGTACTGTAAACGAGGTTCTTGTAAACAGAGCCGTTCCAAACTTTGGGGTGGCTGTGTCTTTTTGATTTTAATTTCCCTAAGCTATAGGACCATAAGTGGAAGTGCCCTAGGTTCTGTTGCTTTGTTTTTTAGATGTTTCAGGAAACACCATACACTTCTCCCGAGTGGTTGTTGGCAATTTACATCCCGCCCATCAGCATAACAAGGCTCCCAGTTCTCCATGGCCTGTCCTGCCTTTCTGGATTTTACAGTTTTTCAGACGGCCCTTTTGACCGGGGGAAGTGAGACTTCATTGTAGTGCAGATTTCCTTTGCAAGCTTGCTTGGTTGGCCAAAAAGGGCGTATGCGTTTTTTCCTGAATATATTCAGGAAAAAACGCATACGCCCTTTTTGGCCAAGTGCATCATTGTGGACGTTCTGCCTCTTTTCCTATGCTTTCAATGCAATTCCAGTCTACCTCCTGAAATCGGTTTCCTGCAATTCTGCCCCGCTTTCAAGTCCTCTTGGCAGCCTTACTTCAGTCTATTTTTGGACGATAGCTGTCATTTATAACTCTGCAGGTTTGTGAATTACAGTGCCCCTGAGCTCCTTTCTTCAACTCGCTTTCTTTTGAGCTGGCTGCAACACCGCAGGATGGCTTCAGGCCCTAATCTGGTTCCGGTACGGCACGCTGAGCCTTTGGTTATTTCCTCTTCCTGGTGGGAAATGAGAGTTAAATTTGCCCGTCCAGACACCTCCAGCTAGCCTCTCATTGGTTCTCGCTATTCCTGTTCATCTTCCGCAGAAATTGCAAACTGGGCCAAACAGGAGTTTAAAGGCGCTGACTCTCCAAGTGGGGAGAGTGTTAGTAAAGCGTCTGGAATGTTGCACCCGAGTACCAGGGGAGGAAAACTGAGACATATTTGAACACGTCTCCCGTTCACATGGTTGATCATAATTGGGTTCCACATGCATGTTTTAGCTGAAGGAAGAATACCTTAAACCTGGAGAGTTGAGACCCGTGTAATGGGTACCATGCAATATGACTTCAAAGGGTCTTCATTTGCTCACCGAACCTCTCCAATCCTATCACTGCTGCGTTTATGCCCCTGTACACACGCTTGATTCTCTTTTGGAGACATAGCAATCCATAGGTTTTAAGATACTTACTAGTCAGGTACATTCTTAGGCGTTTAATATGCGGTGTTGAGTCCATTTCGTTGAGCAAGGAGTAGCTCTTGTCTATTCCATATTTGGCTTAAGGAACTTTATCTGTGCTCATTTCAATCTCTGGTTTTATGCAGCACCCCAACTCACCTTTACCCTTAAGCAAGCATAAGTTGGTTTTCTAAATTTGAGACCCTGTTCTGTTCTGTAATTCAGTTCCTGTGTAGCCAAGTTTACATTCCGTGTATTACTGATATCTTATGATGTTTCTTTTCTGTGTGACTTATTTCAGTTAGAATCATCATACCTGAATCCACTCATTGTGCTGCTACGGGCCTGATGACACAGATTTCATTGCTGAGTGATATTGCTTTGTAAGTAAATACCACAACTTCTTTATCCATTTTTCACTTTCTGCGATGTTGAACTTGTACTGTAAACGAGGTTCTTGTAAACAGAGCCGTTCCAAACTTTGGGGTGGCTGTGTCTTTTTGATTTTAATTTCCCTAAGCTATAGGACCATAAGTGGAAGTGCCCTAGGTTCTGTTGTTTTGTTTTTTAGATGTTTCAGGAAACACCATACACTTCTCCCGAGTGGTTGTTGGCAATTTACATCCCGCCCATCAGCATAACAAGGCTCCCAGTTCTCCATGGCCTGTCCTGCCTTTCTGGATTTTACACTTTTTTCAGATGGCCCTTTTGACCGGGGGGAAGTGAGACTTCATTGTAGTGCAGATTTCCTTTGCAAGCTTGCTTGGTTGGCCAAAAAGGGCGTATGCGTTTTTTCCTGAATATATTCAGGAAAAAACGCATACGCCCTTTTTGGCCAAGTGCATCATTGTGGACGTTCTGCCTCTTTTCCTATGCTTTCAATGCAATTCCAGTCTACCTCCTGAAATCGGTTTCCTGCAATTCTGCCCCGCTTTCAAGTCCTCTTGGCAGCCTTACTTCAGTCTATTTTTGGACGATAGCTGTCATTTATAACTCTGCAGGTTTGTGAATTACAGTGCCCCTGAGCTCCTTTCTTCAACTCGCTTTCTTTTGAGCTGGCCGCAACACCGCAGGATGGCTTCAGGCCCTAATCTGGTTCCGGTACGGCACGCTGAGCCTTTGGTTATTTCCTCTTCCTGTTGGGAAATGAGAGTTAAATTTGCCCGTCCAGACACATCCAGCTAGCTTCTCATTGGTTCTTGCTATTCCTGTTCATCTTCCGCAGAAATTGCAAACTGTGCCAAACAGGAGGTTAAAGGCGCTGACTCTCCAAGTCGGGAGAGTGTTAGTAAAGCGTCTGGAATGTTGCACCCGAGTACCAGGGGAGGAAAACTGAGACATATTTGAACACGTCTCCCGATCACATGGTTGATCATACTCTGGGTTCCACATGCATGTTTTATCTGAAAGAAGAATACCTAAAACCTGGGTAGTTGAAACCCGTGGAATGGGTACCATGCAATATGACTTCAAAGGGTCTTCATTTGCTCACCGAACCTCTCCAATCCTATCACTGCTGCGTTTATGCCCCTGTACACATGCTTGATTCTCTTTCGGAGACATAGCAATCCATAGGTTTTAAGATACTTACTAGTCAGGTACATTCTTAGGCGTTTAATATGCGGTGTTGAGTCCATTTCGTTGAGCAAGGAGTAGCTCTTGTCTATTCCATATTCGGCTTAAGGAACTTTATCTGTGCTGATTTCAATCTCTGGTTTTATGCAGCACCCCAACTCACCTTTACCCTTAAGCAAGCATAAGTTGGTTTTCTAAATTTGAGTCCCTGTTCTGTTCTGTAATTCAGTTCCTGTGTAGCCAAGTTTACATTCCGTGTACTACTGATATCTTATGATGTTTCTTTTTCTGTGTGACTTACTTCAGTTAGAATCATCATACCTGAATCCACTCATTGTGCTGCTAAGGGCCTGATGACACAGATTTCATTGCTGAGTGATATTGCTTTGTAAGTAAATACCACAACTTCTTTATCCATTTTTCACTTTCTGCAATGTTGAACTTGTACTGTAAATGAGGTTCTTGTAAACAGAGCCGTTCCAAACTTTGGGGTGGCTGTGTCTTTTTGATTTTAATTTCCCTAAGCTATAGGACCATAAGTGGAAGTGCCCTAGGTTCTGTTGCTTTGTTTTTTAGATGTTTCAGGAAACACCATACACTTCTCCCGAGTGGTTGTTGGCAATTTACATCCCGCCCATCAGCATAACAAGGCTCCCAGTTCTCCATGGCCTGTCCTGCCTTTCTGGATTTTACACTTTTTTCAGCTGGCCCTTTTGACCGGGGGGAAGTGAGACTTCATTGTAGTGCAGATTTCCTTTGCAAGCTTGCTTGGTTGGCCAAAAAGGGCGTATGCGTTTTTTCCTGAATATATTCAGGAAAAAACGCATACGCCCTTTTTGGCCAAGTGCATCATTGTGGACGTTCTGCCTCTTTTCCTATGCTTTCAATGCAATTCCAGTCTACCTCCTGAAATCGGTTTCCTGCAATTCTGCCCCGCTTTCAAGTCCTCTTGGCAGCCTTACTTCAGTCTATTTTTGGACGATAGCTGTCATTTATAACTCTGCAGGTTTGTGAATTACAGTGCCCCTGAGCTCCTTTCTTCAACTCGCTTTCTTGTGACCTGGCCGCAACACCGCAGGATGGCTTCAGGCCCTAATCTGGTTCCGGTACGGCACGCTGAGCCTTTGGTTATTTCCTCTTCCTGGTGGGAAATGAGAGTTAAATTTGCCCGTCCAGACACCTCCAGCTAGTCTCTCATTGGTTCTCGCTATTCCTGTTCATCTTCCGCAGAAATTGCAAACTGGGCCAAACAGGAGGTTAAAGGCGCTGACTCTCCAGTGGGGAGAGTGTTAGTAAAGCGTCTGGAATGTTGCACCCGAGTACCAGGGGAGGAAAACTGAGACATATTTGAACACGTCTCCCGTTCACATGGTTGATCATACTTGGGTTCCACATGCATGTTTTAGCTGAAGGAAGAATACCTTAAACCTGGAGAGTTGAGACCCGTGTAATGGGTACCATGCAATATGACTTCAAAGGGTCTTCATTTGCTCACCGAACCTCTCCAATCCTATCACTGCTGCGTTTATGCCCCTGTACACACGCTTGATTCTCTTTTGGAGACATAGCAATCCATAGGTTTTAAGATACTTACTAGTCAGGTACATTCTTAGGCGTTTAATATGCGGTGTTGAGTCCATTTCGTTGAGCAAGGAGTAGCTCTTGTCTATTCCATATTTGGCTTAAGGAACTTTATCTGTGCTCATTTCAATCTCTGGTTTTATGCAGCAACCCAACTCACCTTTCCCCTTAAGCAAGCATAAGTTGGTTTTCTAAATTTGAGACCCTGTTCTGTTCTGTAATTCAGTTCCTGTGTAGCCAAGTTTACATTCCGTGTATTACTGATATCTTATGATGTTTCTTTTTCTGTGTGACTTACTTCAGTTAGAATCATCATACCTGAATCCACTCATTGTGCTCCTAAGGGCCTGATGACACAGATTTCATTGCTGAGTGATATTGCTTTGTAAGTAAATACCACAATTTCTTTATCCATTTTTCACTTTCTGCGATGTTGAACTTGTACTGTAAACGAGGTTCTTGTACACAGAGCAATTCCAAACTTTGGGCTGGCTGTGTCTTTTTGATTTTAATTTCCCTAAGCTATAGGACCATATGTGGCAGTGCCCTAGGCTCTGTTGCTTTGTTTTTTAGATGTTTCAGGAAACACCATACACTTCTCCCGAGTGGTTGTTGGCAATTTACATCCCGCCCATCAGCATAACAAGGCTCCCAGTTCTCCATGACCTGTCCTGCCTTTCTGGATTTTACACTTTTTTCAGATGGCCCTTTTGACTGGGGGGAAGTGAGACTTCATTGTAGTGCAGATTTCCTTTGCAAGCTTGTTTGGTTGGCCAAAAAGGGCGTATGCGTTTTTTCCTGAATATATTCAGGAAAAAACGCATACGCCCTTTTTGGCCAAGTGCATCATTGTGGACCTTCTGCCTCTTTTCCTATGCTTTCAATGCAATTCCAGTCTACCTCCTGAAATCGGTTTCCTGCAATTCTGCCCCGCTTTCAAGTCCTCTTGGCAGCCTTACTTCAGTCTATTTTTGGACGATAGCTGTCATTTATAACTCTGCAGGTTTGTGCATTACAGTGCCCCTGAGCTCCTTTCTTCAACTTGCTTTCTTGTGACCTGGCCGCAACACCGCAGGATGGCTTCAGGCCCTAATCTGGTTCCGGTACGGCACGCTGAGCCTTTGGTTATTTCCTTTTCCTGGTGGGAAATGAGAGTTAAATTTGCCCGTCCTGACACCTCCAGCTAGTCTCTCATTGGTTCTCGCTATTCCTGTTCATCCTCCGCAGAAATTGCAAACTGGGCCAAACAGGAGGTTAAAGGCGCTGACTCTCCAAGTGGGGAGAGTGTTAGTAAAGCGTCTGGAATGTTCCACCCGAGTACCAGGGTAGGAAAACTGAGACATATTTGAACACGTCTCCCGTTCACATGGTTGATCATACTTGGGTTCCACATGCATGTTTTAGCTGAAGGAAGAATACCTTAAACCTGGAGATTTAAGACCCGTGTAATGGGTACCATGCAATATGACTTCAAAGGGTCTTCATTTGCTCACCGAACCTCTCCAATCCTATCACTGCTGCGTTTATGCCCCTGTACACATGCTTGATTCTCTTTCGGAGACATAGCAATCCATAGGTTTTTAAGATACTTACTAGTCAGGTACATTCTTAGGCATTTAATATGCGGTGTTGAGTCCATTTCGTTGAGCAAGGAGTAGCTCTTGTCTATTCCATATTTGACTTAAGGAACTTTATCTGTGCTCATTTCAATCTCTGGTTTTATGCAGCACCCCAACTCACCTTTCCCCTTAAGCAAGCATAAGTTGTTTTTCTAAATTTGAGACCCTGTTCTGTTCTGTAATTCAGTTCCTGTGTAGCCAAGTTTACATTCCGTGTATTACTGATATCTTATGATGTTTCTTTTTCTGTGTGACTTACTTCAGTTAGAATCATCATACCTGAATCCACTCATTGTGCTGCTAAGTGCCTGATGACACAGATTTCATTGCTGAGTGATATTGCTTTGTAAGTAAATACCACAACTTCTTTATCCATTTTTCACTTTCTGCGATGTTGAACTTGTACTGTAAACGAGGTTCTTGTAAACAGAGCCATTCCAAACTTTGGGGTGGCTGTGTCTTTTTGATTTTAATTTCCCTAAGCTATAGGACCATAAGTGGAAGTGCCCTAGACTCTGTTGCTTTGTTTTTTACATGTTTCAGGAAACACCATACACTTCTCCCAAGTGTCTGTTGGCAATTAAAATCCCGCCCATCAGCATAACAAGGCTCCCAGTTCTCAATGGCCTGTTGCCTTTCTGGATTTTACACTTTTTTCAGATGGCCCTTTTGACCGGGGGGAAGTGAGACTTCATTGTAGTGCAGATTTCCTTTGCAAGCTTGCTTGGTTGGCCAAAAAGGGCGTATGCGTTTTTTCCTGAATATATTCAGGAAAAAACGCATACGCCCTTTTTGGCCAAGTGCATCATTGTGGACGTTCTGCCTCTTTTCCTATGCTTTCAATGCAATTCCAGTCTACCTCCTGAAATCGGTTTCCTGCAATTCTGCCCCGCTTTCAAGTCCTCTTGGCAGCCTTACTTCAGTCTATTTTTGGACGATAGCTGTCATTTATAACTCTGCAGGTTTGTGAATTACAGTGCCCCTGAGCTCCTTTCTTCAACTCGCTTTCTTGTGACCTGGCCGCAACACCGCAGGATGGCTTCAGGCCCTAATCTGGTTCCGGCCCGGCATGCTGAGCCTTTGGTTAATTCCTCTTCCTGGTGGGAAATGAGAGTTAAATTTGCCCGTCCAGACACCTCCAGCTAGCCTCTCATTGGTTCTCGCTATTCCTGTTCATCTTCCGCAGAAATTGCAAACTGGGCCAAACAGGAGGTTAAAGGGACTGACTCTCCAAGTCGGGAGAGTGTTAGTAAAGCGTCTGGAATGTTGCACCCGAGTACCAGGGGAGGAAAACTGAGACATATTTGAACACGTCTCCCGTTCACATGGTTGATCATACTCTGGCTTCCACATGCATGTTTTAGCTGAAGGAAGAATACCTTAAACCTGGAGAGTTGAGACCCGTGTAATGGGTACCATGCAATTTGACTTGAAAGGGTCTTCATTTGCTCACCGAACCTCTCCAATCCTATCACTGCTGCGTTTATGCCCCTGTACACATGCTTGATTCTCTTTCGGAGACATAGCAATCCATAGGTTTTAAGATACTTACTAGTCAGGTACATTCTTAGGGGTTTAATATGGGGTTTTGAGTCCATTGCGTTGAGCAAGGAGTAGCTCTTGTCTATTCCATATTTGGCTTAAGGAACTTTATCTGTGCTCATTTCAATCTCTGGTTTTATGCAGCACCCCAACTCACCTTTCCCCTTAAGCAAGCATAAGTTGGTTTTCTAAATTTGAGACCCTGTTCTGTTCTGTAATTCAGTTCCTGTGTAGCCAAGTTTACATTCCGTGTATTACTGATATCTTATGATGTTTCTTTTTCTGTGTCACTTATTTCAGTTAGAATCATCATACCTGAATCCACTCATTGTGATGCTAAGGCCCTGATGACATAGAATTCATTGCTGAGTGATATTGCTTTGTAAGTAAATACCACAACTTCTTTATCCATTTTTCACTTTCTGCGATGTTGAACTTGTACTGTAAACGAGGTTCTTGTAAACAGAGCCGTTCCAAACTTTGGGGTGGCTGTGTCTTTTTGATTTTAATTTCCCTAAGCTATAGGACCATAAGTGGAAGTGCCCTAGGTTCTGTTGCTTTGTTTTTTAGATGTTTCAGGAAACACCATACACTTCTCCCGAGTGGTTGTTGGCAATTTACATCCCGCCCATCAGCATAACAAGGCTCCCAGTTCTCCATGGCCTGTCCTGCCTTTCTGGATTTTACAGTTTTTCAGATGGCCCTTTTGACCGGGGGAAGTGAGACTTCATTGTAGTGCAGATTTCCTTTGCAAGCTTGCTTGGTTGGCCAAAAAGGGCGTATGCGTTTTTTCCTGAATATATTCAGGAAAAAACGCATACGCCCTTTTTGGCCAAGTGCATCATTGTGGACGTTCTGCCTCTTTTCCTATGCTTTCAATGCAATTCCAGTCTACCTCCTGAAATCAGTTTCCTGCAATTCTGCCCCGCTTTCAAGTCCTCTTGGCAGCCTTACTTCAGTCTATTTTTGGACGATAGCTGTCATTTATAACTCTGCAGGTTTGTGAATTACAGTGCCCCTGAGCTCCTTTCTTCAACTCGCTTTCTTGTGACCTGGCCGCAACACCGCAGGATGGCTTCAGGCCCTAATCTGGTTCCGGCACGGCACGCTGAGCCTTTGGTTAATTCCTCTTCCTGGTGGGAAATGAGAGTTAAATTTGCCCGTCCAGACACCTCCAGCTAGTCTCTCATTGGTTCTCGCTATTCCTGTTCATCTTCCGCAGAAATTGCAAACTGGGCCAAACAGGAGGTTAAAGGGGCTGACTCTCCAAGTGGGGAGAGTGTTAGTAAAGCGTCTGGAATGTTGCACCCGAGTACCAGGGGAGGAAAACTGAGACATATTTGAACACGTCTCCCGTTCACATGATTGATCATACTTGGGTTCCACATGCATGTTTTAGCTGAAGGAAGAATACCTTAAACCTGGAGAGTTAAGACCCGTGTAATGGGTACCATGCAATATGACTTCAAAGGGTCTTCATTTGCTCACCGAACCTCTCCAATCCTATCACTGCTGCGTTTATGCCCCTGTACACATGCTTGATTCTCTTTTGGAGACATAGCAATCCATAGGTTTTCCGATACTTACTAGTCAGGTACATTCTTAGGCGTTTAATATGCGGTGTTGAGTCCATTTCGTTGAGCAAGGAGTAGCTCTTGTCTATTCCATATTTGACTTAAGGAACTTTATCTGTGCTCATTTCAATCTCTGGTTTTATGCAGCACCCCAACTCACCTTTACCCTTAAGCAAGCATAAGTTGGTTTTCTAAATTTGAGACCCTGTTCTGTTCTGTAATTCAGTTCCTGTGTAGCCAAGTTTACATTCCGTGTATTACTGATATCTTATGATGTTTCTTTTTCTGTGTGACTTATTTCAGTTAGAATCATCATACCTGAATCCACTCATTGTGATGCTAAGGGCCTGATGACATAGAATTCATTGCTGAGTGATATTGCTTTGTAAGTAAATACCACAACTTCTTTATCCATTTTTCACTTTCTGCGATGTTGAACTTGTACTGTAAACGAGGTTCTTGTAAACAGAGCCGTTCCAAACTTTGGGGTGGCTGTGTCTTTTTGATTTTAATTTCCCTAAGCTATAGGACCATAAGTGGAAGTGCCCTAGGTTCTGTTGCTTTGTTTTTTAGATGTTTCAGGAAACACCATACACTTCTCCCGAGTGGTTGTTGGCAATTTACATCCCGCCCATCAGCATAACAAGGCTCCCAGTTCTCCATGGCCTGTCCTGCCTTTCTGGATTTTACAGTTTTTCAGATGGCCCTTTTGACCGGGGGAAGTGAGACTTCATTGTAGTGCAGATTTCCTTTGCAAGCTTGCTTGGTTGGCCAAAAAGGGCGTATGCGTTTTTTCCTGAATATATTCAGGAAAAAACGCATACGCCCTTTTTGGCCAAGTGCATCATTGTGGACGTTCTGCCTCTTTTCCTATGCTTTCAATGCAATTCCAGTCTACCTCCTGAAATCGGTTTCCTGCAATTCTGCCCCGCTTTCAAGTCCTCTTGGCAGCCTTACTTCAGTCTATTTTTGGACGATAGCTGTCATTTATAACTCTGCAGGTTTGTGAATTACAGTGCCCCTGAGCTCCTTTCTTCAACTCGCTTTCTTTTGAGCTGGCTGCAACACCGCAGGATGGCTTCAGGCCCTAATCTGGTTCCGGTACGGCACGCTGAGCCTTTGGTTATTTCCTCTTCCTGGTGGGAAATGAGAGTTAAATTTGCCCGTCCAGACACCTCCAGCTAGCCTCTCATTGGTTCTCGCTATTCCTGTTCATCTTCCGCAGAAATTGCAAACTGGGCCAAACAGGAGGTTAAAGGCGCTGACTCTCCAAGTGGGGAGAGTGTTAGTAAAGCGTCTGGAATGTTGCACCCGAGTACCAGGGGAGGAAAACTGAGACATATTTGAACACGTCTCCCGTTCAAATGGTTGATCATAATTGGGTTCCACATGCATGTTTTAGCTGAAGGAAGAATACCTTAAACCTGGAGAGTTGAGACCCGTGTAATGGGTACCATGCAATATGACTTCAAAGGGTCTTCATTTGCTCACCGAACCTCTCCAATCCTATCACTGCTGCGTTTATGCCCCTGTACACACGCTTGATTCTCTTTTGGAGACATAGCAATCCATAGGTTTTAAGATACTTACTAGTCAGGTACATTCTTAGGCATTTAATATGGGGTGTTGAGTCCATTTCGTTGAGCAAGGAGTAGCTCTTGTCTATTCCATATTTGGCTTAAGGAACTTTATCTGTGCTCATTTCAATCTCTGGTTTTATGCAGCACCCCAACTCACCTTTACCCTTAAGCAAGCATAAGTTGGTTTTCTAAATTTGAGACCCTGTTCTGTTCTGTAATTCAGTTCCTGTGTAGCCAAGTTTACATTCCGTGTATTACTGATATCTTATGATGTTTCTTTTCTGTGTGACTTATTTCAGTTAGAATCATCATACCTGAATCCACTCATTGTGCTGCTACGGGCCTGATGACATAGATTTCATTGCTGAGTGATATTGCTTTGTAAGTAAATACCACAACTTCTTTATCCATTTTTCACTTTCTGCGATGTTGAACTTGTACTGTAAACGAGGTTCTTGTAAACAGAGCCGTTCCAAACTTTGGGGTGGCTGTGTCTTTTTGATTTTAATTTCCCTAAGCTATAGGACCATAAGTGGCAGTTCCCTAGGCTCTGTTGCTTTGTTTTTTAGATGTTTCAGGAAACACCATACACTTTTCCCGAGTGTCTGTTGGCAATTTACATCCCGCCCATCAGCATAACAAGGCTCCCAGTTCTCCATGGCCTGTCCTGCCTTTCTGGATTTTACACTTTTTTCAGATGGCCCTTTTGACCGGGGGGAAGTGAGACTTCATTGTAGTGCAGATTTCCTTTGCAAGCTTGCTTGGTTGGCCAAAAAGGGCGTATGCGTTTTTTCCTGAATATATTCAGGAAAAAACGCATACGCCCTTTTTGGCCAAGTGCATCATTGTGGACGTTCTGCCTCTTTTCCTATGCTTTCAATGCAATTCCAGTCTACCTCCTGAAATCGGTTTCCTGCAATTCTGCCCCGCTTTCAAGTCCTCTTGGTAGCCTTACTTCAGTCTATTTTTGGACGATAGCTGTCATTTATAACTCTGCAGGTTTGTGAATTACAGTGCCCCTGAGCTCCTTTCTTCAACTCGCTTTCTTGTGACCTGGCCACAACACCGCAGGATGGCTTCAGGCCCTAATCTGGTTCCGGCACGGCACGCTGAGCCTTTGGTTAATTCCTCTTCCTGGTGGGAAATGAGAGTTAAATTTGCCCGTCCAGACACCTCCAGCTAGTCTCTCATTGGTTCTCGCTATTCCTGTTCATCTTCCGCAGAAATTGCAAACTGGGCCAAACAAGAGGTTAAAGGGACTGACTCTCCAAGTCGGAAGAGTGTTAGTAAAGCGTCTGGAATGTTGCACCCGAGTACCAGGGGAGGAAAACTGAGACATATTTGAACACGTCTCCCGTTCACATGGTTGATCATACTCTGGGTTCCACATGCATGTTTTAGCTGAAGGAAGAATACCTTAAACCTGGAGAGTTGAGACCCGTGGAATGGGTACCATGCAATATGACTTCAAAGGGTCTTCATTTGCTCACCGAACCTCTCCACTCCTATCACTGCTGCGTTTATGCCCCTGTACACACGCTTGATTCTCTTTTGGAGACATAGAAATCCATAGGTTTTAAGATACTTACTAGTCAGGTACATTCTTAGGCGTTTAATATGCGGTGTTGAGTCCATTTCGTTGAGCAAGGAGTAGCTCTTGTCTATTCCATATTTGGCTTAAGGAACTTTATCTGTGCTCATTTCAATCTCTGGTTTTATGCAGCACCCCAACTCACCTTTCCCCTTAAGCAAGCATAAGTTGGTTTTCTAAATTTGAGACCCTGTTCTGTTCTGTAATTCAGTTCCTGTGTAGCCAAGTTTACATTCCGTGTATTACTGATATCTTATGATGTTTCTTTTTCTGTGTGACTTACTTCAGTTAGAATCATCATACCTGAATCCACTCATTGTGCTGCTAAGGGCCTGATGACACAGATTTCATTGCTGAGTGATATTGCTTTGTAAGTAAATACCACAACTTCTTTATCCATTTTTCACTTTCTGCGATGTTGAACTTGTACTGTAAATGAGGTTCTTGTAAACGGAGCCGTTCCAAACTTTGGGGTGGCTATGTCTTTTTGATTTTAATTTCCCTAAGCTATAGGACCATAAGTGGAAGTGCCCTAGGTTCTGTTGCTTTGTTTTTTAGATGTTTCAGGAAACACCATACACTTCTCCCGAGTGGTTGTTGGCAATTTACATCCCGCCCATCAGCATAACAAGGCTCCCAGTTCTCCATGGCCTGTCCTGCCTTTCTGGATTTTACACTTTTTTCAGATGGCCCTTTTGACCGGGGGGAAGTGAGACTTCATTGTAGTGCAGATTTCCTTTGCAAGCTTGCTTGGTTGGCCAAAAAGGGCGTATGCGTTTTTTCCTGAATATATTCAGGAAAAAACGCATACACCCTTTTTGGCCAAGTGCATCATTGTGGACGTTCTGCCTCTTTTCCTATGCTTTCAATGCAATTCCAGTCTACCTCCTGAAATCGGTTTCCTGCAATTCTGCCCCGCTTTCAAGTCCTCTTGGCAGCCTTACTTCAGTCTATTTTTGGACGATAGCTGTCATTTATAACTCTGCAGGTTTGTGAATTACAGTGCCCCTGAGCTCCTTTCTTCAACTTGCTTTCTTGTGACCTGGCCGCAACACCGCAGGATGGCTTCAGGCCCTAATCTGGTTCCGGCACGGCACGCTGAGCCTTTGGTTATTTCCTCTTCCTGGTGGGAAATGAGAGTTAAATTTGCCCGTCCAGACACCTCCAGCTAGTCTCTCATTGGTTCTCGCTATTCCTGTTCATCTTCCGCAGAAATTGCAAACTGGGCCAAACAGGAGGTTAAAGGCGCTGACTCTCCAAGTGGGGAGAGTGTTAGTAAAGCGTCTGGAATGTTGCACCCGAGTACCAGGGGAGGAAAACTGAGACATATTTGAACACGTCTCCCGTTCACATGGTTGATCATACTTGGGTTCCACATGCATGTTTTAGCTGAAGGAAGAATACCTTAAACCTGGAGAGTTAAGACCCGTGTAATGGGTACCATGCAATATGACTTCAAAGGGTCTTCATTTGCTCACCGAACCTCTCCAATCCTATCACTGCTGCGTTTATGCCCCTGTACACATGCTTGATTCTCTTTCGGAGACATAGCAATCCATAGGTATTAAGATACTTACTAGTCAGGTACATTCTTAGGCGTTTAATATGCGGTGTTGAGTCCATTTCGTTGAGCAAGGAGTAGCTCTTGTCTATTCCATATTTGACTTAAGGAACTTTATCTGTGCTCATTTCAATCTCTGGTTTTATGCAGCACCCCAACTCACCTTTACCCTTAAGCAAGCATAAGTTGGTTTTCTAAATTTGAGACCCTGTTCTGTTCTGTAATTCAGTTCCTGTGTAGCCAAGTTTACATTCCGTGTATTACTGATATCTTATGATGTTTCTTTTTCTGTGTGACTTACTTCAGTTAGAATCATCATACCTGAATCCACTCATTGTGCTGCTAAGGGCCTGATGACACAGATTTCATTGCTGAGTGATATTGCTTTGTAAGTAAATACCACAACTTCTTTATCCATTTTTCACTTTCTGCGATGTTGAACTTGTACTGTAAACGAGGTTCTTGTAAACAGAGCCGTTCCAAACTTTGGGGTGGCTGTGTCTTTTTGATTTTAATTTCCCTAAGCTATAGGACCATAAGTGGAAGTGCCCTAGGTTCTGTTGCTTTGTTTTTTAGATGTTTCAGGAAACACCATACACTTCTCCCGAGTGGTTGTTGGCAATTTACATCCCGCCCATCAGCATAACAAGGCTCCCAGTTCTCCATGGCCTGTCCTGCCTTTCTGGATTTTACACTTTTTTCAGATGGCCCTTTTGACCGGGGGGAAGTGAGACTTCATTGTAGTGCAGATTTCCTTTGCAAGCTTGCTTGGTTGGCCAAAAAGGGCGTATGCGTTTTTTCCTGAATATATTCAGGAAAAAACGCATACGCCCTTTTTGGCCAAGTGCATCATTGTGGACGTTCTGCCTCTTTTCCTATGCTTTCAATGCAATTCCAGTCTACCTCCTGAAATCGGTTTCCTGCAATTCTGCCCCGCTTTCAAGTCCTCTTGGCAGCCTTACTTCAGTGTATTTTTGGACGATAGCTGTCATTTATAAGTCTGCAGGTTTGTGAATTACAGTGCCCCTGAGCTCCTTTGTTCAACTCGCTTTCTTTTGAGCTATCTGCAACACCGCAGGATGGCTTCAGGCCCTAATCTGGTTCCGTCATGGAACGCTGAGCCTTTGTTTAATTCCTCTTCCTGGTGGGAAATGAGAGTTAAATTTGCCCGTCCAGACACCTCTAGCTAATCTCTCATTGGTTCTCGCTATTCCTGTTCATCTTCTGCAGAAATTGCAAACTGTGCCAAACAGGAGGTTAAAGGCGCTGACTCTCCAAGTGGGGAGAGTGTTAGTAAAGCGTCTGGAATGTTGCACCCGAGTACCAGGGGAGGAAAACTGAGACATATTTGAACACGTCTCCCGTTCACATAGTTGATCATACTTGGGTTCCACATGCATGTTTTAGCTGAAGGAAGAATACCTTAAACCTGGAGAGTTAAGACCCGTGTAATGGGTACCATGCAATATGACTTCAAAGGGTCTTCATTTGCTCACCGAA
The DNA here is from genome assembly GCF_949987515.2 of Delphinus delphis. Taxonomy (NCBI): domain Eukaryota; kingdom Metazoa; phylum Chordata; class Mammalia; order Artiodactyla; family Delphinidae; genus Delphinus; species Delphinus delphis. The sequence goes on along the minus strand of NW_027192663.1, from coordinate 2,215,128 downwards.
CCTCTCCAATCCTATCACTGCTGCGTTTATGCCCCTGTACACACGCTTGATTCTCTTTTGGAGACATAGAAATCCATAGGTTTTAAGATACTTACTAGTCAGGTACATTCTTAGGCGTTTAATATGCGGTGTTGAGTCCATTTCGTTGAGCAAGGAGTAGCTCTTGTCTATTCCATATTTGGCTTAAGGAACTTTATCTGTGCTCGTTTCAATCTCTGGTTTTATGCAGCACCCCAACTCACCTTTACCCTTAAGCAAGCATAAGTTGGTTTTCTAAATTTGAGACCCTGTTCTGTTCTGTAATTCAGTTCCTGTGTAGCCAAGTTTACATTCCGTGTATTAGTGATATCTTATGATGTTTCTTTTTCTGTGTGACTTATTTCAGTTAGAATCATCGTACCTGAATCCACTCATTATGCTGCTACGGCCCTGATGACATAGATTTCATTGCTGAGTGATATTGCTTTGTACGTAAGTACCACAAGTTCTTTATCCATTTTTCACTTTCTGTGATATTGAACTTGTATGGTAAACGAGGTTCTTATAAACGGAGGCGTCCCAAACTTTGGGGTGGCTGTGTCTTTTTGATTTTAATTTCCCTAAGCTATAGGACCATAAGTGGAAGTGCCCTAGGCTCTGTTGCTTTGTTTTTTAGATGTTTCAGGAAACACCATACACTTCTCCCGATTGGTTGTTGGCAATTTACATCCCGCCCATCAGCATAACAAGGCTCCCAGTTCTCCATGGCCTGTCCTGCCTTTCTGGATTTTACACTTTTTTCAGATGGCCCTTTTGCCCGGGGGGAAGTGAGACTTCATTGTAGTGCAGATTTTCTTTGCAAGCTTGCTTGGTTGGCCAAAAAGGGCGTATGCGTTTTTTCCTGAATATATTCAGGAAAAAACGCATACGCCCTTTTTGGCCAAGTGCATCATTGTCGAGTTTCTGACTCTCTTCATATGCTTTCAATGCAATTCCAGTCTACCTCCTGAAATCGGTTTCCTGCAATTCTGCCTTGCTTTCAATGCCTCTTCATAGCCTTACCTCAATATATTTTTTAAAAATAGTTGGCCTTTATAACTCTGCAGGTTTTTGAATTGCAGTGGCCCTTAGCTCCATTTTTTAGCTCTTATTTTTGTGGTCTTGCCCCATAACCACAGGATTCCTTGAAGCCCTATTTTTCTTCTGGGGCACCTTGCTGTGCCTTTGGTTAATTCTTCTTACTGATGTGATATTAGAGTGACATGTGCCCATTGAAACCGCTACAGCTAGTTTCTCACTGGTTCCCCCTATTCCCATTCATCCTCTGCACTAACTGCAGACTGTGCGATACCAGAACTTAAAGGCATTGACTCCATGTGGGGATGTTGTTAGTAAAGCGGCTGGAATGTCGATCCGGAGCCCCAGGAGAGGAAAAATGAGGTGCGTTTTAGAAACTTCCCGATCATATGGTATACCAGTCGCTGGGTTTCCCAAGCATGGTTTAGCTGTAGGAAGATTCCCTTCAACCTGGAGTGTTGGGACCCTTGGACTGAGTAGCATGAAGTATTGCATTAAACTTTTGGCAGTTGCTCACCAAAGCTCACCAATCCTGTCAGCCCCAAGTGTCCAGCCTTATGTCTTATCCAGCTGTGGGTTTATATGTGGTCAATCCAGGTTGCATCACAGCCCCTGAGCGAATTTTGTAAGAATTTTTCTCTCTTTCATTGTTTCAGCGTTTTGTTTTTAAAATTTATTTCTATAATGGGGTTTAGCTCCTTTTCACTGCTGTGTTTGTGCCGCTCTGCACACACTTGATTCCCTTATGGAGATATATCAATACATGGGTTTTAAGATTCTTATTCCTCAGATATATTTCTCTGCGGTGTATAGGGTGTGTTGAGGCCTGTTCATTGAGCAAGGTGTAGATCTTGTCTAATACCTATTTGGTTTATTGAACGGTATCTGTGCTAATTTCAAACTCTGGTTTTATGCATCACCCCACCTCTCCTTTCCCCTTAAGCTGACATAAGTGTGTTTTCTAAATGTGAGACACTGTTCTGTTCTGTAATTCATTTCTTGTGCAGCCATATTTACCCTCCCTCTATAAGTGATATCTTATGATATGTTTCTTTTTCTGTTTGACTTATTTCAAGTAGTATTATCGGACCTAAATCCACTCTTTATCCTTCTACTAGCCTTATTACATTGATTTCATGGTGAAGAGATATTCCATTGTACATAAGTACCATATCTTCTTTATCCATTGTTCTCTTTCCTGGGATATTTAAGGTGTACTGAAGTTGAGGTTCTTGTAAACAGAGTAGCCCTAAACTGTGGTGTGCTTGTGTCTTGTTGATTTTTAGACTTCCCTAGATATACTCCCATGATTGGAAGTGTCCTATGCTCTGTAGCTCTGTTTTTTAGATGATTTAGGAACCACCATACACTTCTCCAGAGTGGCTCTCGGCAGTTCACACACTGCCCATCAGCGTATAAAGGCTCCCTGTTCTCCATGGCCTGTCCTGCATTTCTGGTTTTTACAATTTTTTAGGATGGCCCTTTTGACCGGTGGGAAGTGAGACTTCTTTGTTGTGCACATTTGCATTGCTTGCTTGCTTCGTTGCCCATAAAGTGCGTATGCGTTTTTTCCTGGATATAATCAGGAAAAAACGCATACGCCCTTTTGGGCCAACTGCATCATTGTCGAAATTCTGCCGCTTTTCATGTGCGTTAAAGACGAGTCCAATCTATCTCTTGAAATCTGTTTCTTGCAATTCTGTCTTGCATTCAGATCCTCTTCTTTGCCTTACCTCAACATATTTTTGGACGTTAGTTTTCATTTATAACTCTGCAGGTTTGTGAATTGCAGTGACCCTGAGCTCCATTTTTTAAGTTGCTCTTTTGTGAGCTGGCCTCAAACTCGCAGGATTGCTTCAGGCCCTATTTTGGCTCCGGCGAGGCAGGCTGAGCCTTCCTTTAATTCTTACTCTTAATGGGAAATTAGAGTGATATGTGCCCGTCCAAACCCCTACAACTCTTCTCTCATTGGTTCCCCCTCTTCCCGTTCATCCTCCTCACAATTTGCAAAATGTGTGAAACAGAAGTTTAAATGTGCTGATTCTCCAAGTGGGGAGATTCTAAGTAGCGTGGCTGGAATGGTGAGCAGGAGCACCAGGAGAGGATAAATGAGGTGCATTATAGACACATCTCCCGATCACATGGTGTACAGTCCTCTGGGTTTTCCATGCATGTTTTAGCTGTAGGAAGATCCCTTGAACCTGCAGATTTGGGACCCATTGAATGGGTACCAGGTAGTATTACTTTAAAGGGTGTGCATTTCCTCACCCAACCTCACATTTCTCTTAGCGCAAACAGTTTCCAGCCTTATGTCTCATCCTGCTGTGGGTCTAGATGTGTTCAATCCATGTTGCATCACCGTCCCTGAGGAAAAGTTGTAAGAGGTTTTCTCTGTCTCTCTGTCGTTTATTTTTTTCAATTTATTACTATATTGGTTACAGCTGATTTTCAAAGCTCTGTTTCTTGCTGCTGTACATCCACTTGATTCACGTACAGAGAGACATCAATAAATTCTTTTTCAGATTCTTACCAGTCGTATATATTCTTTTCCGGTGACTTGAGTGTGCTGAGTGCAGTTCTTTTAGCTACCGTGTAGGCCTTGTTGATTATCAGTTTGGTATTTGGAATGGTATCTTTGCTAATTTCAACCTCCTGGATGATGCCTCACCCCTCCCCACCTTTCCCGTTTAGCAGCCTTATGCGTGTTTTCTACATATTTGACTATGTTTTTGTTTTGTAATTTATTTCATGTGTAGCCATTTTGGATTCCACCTTTAAGTGATATCTTATGATATGTGTCTTTTTCTTTTTGAATTCTGTCACTTAGAATGATCATACGTAACTCCTCCGGAGTTGTTACAACTGGCCATATTTCATTGATTTCCAGGCTGAATAATATTCCACTCTACCTAAGTACCACATCTCTATCCATTTTTTCCCTCCAGAGACATTTAAGTTATATCCTAGTCGAGGATCTTTTAAACAGAGAGGGGGTAAACATTGGGGTGCCTGTGTCCTCTCGATTTTTGTTTTTCCCAAGATATACGCCCATGAGTGCAAGTGCCCTATGCTCTGTAGCTCATTTTTTAGATGCTTTAGTAAACACAATACACTTCTCCAGAATGGCCGTTGGCAATATACATTTCCACTATAAGTCTCACAGGGCTCCCTCTTCTCGTTGCCCTGTCCTGCATTTCTGTTGTTTACGCTTTATGAGGATGGCTCTTCTGACTGATGCGAAGTGATATCTTTTGTAGTATTGACTTCCAGTGCCCACCTGTTTGGTTGGCTAAAAAAGTGTATGCCCTTTTCTTGAATATATACAGAAAAGAACGCATACACCCTTTTTGGCCAACTGCAATGTTGGCAATGTTCAGCTCCTTTTCTTGTGCTTAATGGCGAGTCCTTTCTACCTCCTCAAATCCCTTTCCTGCCATTCTCCCTTGCTTACAAGTCCTTTTCTCTGACTTTCCTCAAGACATTTTTCAGTGATGGATATTTTCAACTCTGCAGTTTTGTGAATTTTACTGCCCCTGAGTTCCATTGTTCAACTTGTGTTTATGGGAACTGGCCACAAAGCAGCGGGATTTCCTCAAGCCCTATACTGTTTCCATGGGCAACCCTAGCCTTTGGTCAATTCGTCTTCCTGATTGGAAATTAGAGTGACATGTGCCTGTCTGAACACCTAGGACTTGTCTCTCATTGTTCCTCATCCTTCCGCTTCATCCTCTGGACAAATTCCAAACTGTACGCAACAGGATGTTGACAGTGCTGACATCTCCAAGTGGGGAGACTGTTAGTAAAGACGCTGGAGGTGTGAACCCGAGCACCAGGAGATGAGGAGATGAGATGCCTTTTCCAAACTCTTCCCAATCAGATGGTATACCATCCTCTGGGTGTGACAGACATGTTTTAGCAGTAGGAAGAGTCCCATTCATGTAAGGAGAACACCAGGGCTTTTTCAAAATCAGTGTCTCCCCGAAACCCAAACTGGGGAAGTTTTTAAGCTACAGCTACACATATGTTCATTAAGGGCCTTGGGAAGTAGGCAGAGTCCAAACTTTAGATGATTGAAGTCTTCAGGGTCAGAAGCACTCACCACCAGCTTCCCTTAGGCTACACTTTAACTGTCATTGATAGATGATGTCAATAAAAATATCTATTCTTTTTCAGATTATTTCCCCTTATAGGTTATTGCAAAATGTTGAGTGTAGTTCCCTGTGCTATACAGTAGTTCCTTGTTGATGATCTATTTTATACATAGCAGTGTGTATGTGTTCATTCCAAACTGTTAATTTATCCCTCCTCCCACCTTTCCCCTTTGGTAATAATAAATTATAAGATTTTATACTTCTCAGAAATGGGGGAGCTGAAAGAGAGGTATCATTTTCAATGGAAAAGCATTTAAAACAAGATTGAAGGTTTAACCAAGATTATTAGCTGTACATCCTTGGAAAGAAATCACTTCGTTTCTCTAATATTGACCTGACAAATAAGACAAACCTTTTCACTGAACTTGCTTATAAAAAGTGATGGAAATATCAAATGGAAGTGTTAAAAACATCTTATTTTACCCGAGCCTTATACACTGTTCTATGTTAACTACAGTTTGGCTCACACATCTGTTCATTGAGGTTACAATAGTCTCAATTTCTGTTACTGATCCTCCAGAGTGGACCCCAACAAGTGTCCCCCTGCCCAGTGTCATTGGGGCCAACAGATCAAGACTGAGTTTGGTTCACAAGCAAAGGAAACTTTATATTTTGATCAGAGAATGGAGAGGTGAGAGCATGCACTACCCCGTGGGCTGTGGGCTGGGCTGCTGTGTAGAGATCCTGTCAGAGTCAGTGGGAGGGAGGGAGGCGGCGGAGCTCTCGAGGGCCGGGTTGGCTGTAGCTCAGGCTCTATATCGTGGAGTCTGCACTGGGCCCCAGGAGCTGAGGTGTCGACCCTGCCGGGTGTGGAACCTCTGCATGCGGGACCCTAGGAGCACGTGAAATTAGACAAAGCACAAAGGATAAAAAAGGTTAGACTTGACTTTATTGCCCAGATTCTATTTTTATCTCCCAGGGATTTTTAATGGGCTTTGCTGGGGACAAACCCCTCCTCTGCCTTTTGTCCCGTTCCTCATTCTTGGAGTGCTGAGGGTGCAGACCCTTCTTCTGTAACTGCTGAGTGCTGAGTTGGGAGCCCTCATACCCTGGGGCGAGGGTCAGAGCTTCTCCCCAGCAGCCTCCCGGTGACGTTGATTGTCCCCAGGACCCCTGCCTCCCTGCTCGTCCACCTGAGCACCAGCATTGGAAGTGTTATAGATTCTAATGACCTTTAAGGGTCCAGGAAAGAGATGTGCAGAGACGCTGTGGGGGCCGGTTTCACCCCGCCCCACATTTGTTCGGCCACCTTAGGCTGACCGTCTCTGCCAGCCTAGATGCTCTGACCAGTAGTCTGCGCTTTCTTCAGTTAGGCCCCTGAATTAACGTACAAACAGCACCAGGTGTCAGAGCCCTGCCCGCTCAACTCCCAGACAGTCCAGGGTCAGTGGTGACCAAGGACCATGATGGCTACTGAGTCAACAGCCTTTTGAAGTAAACAGGAGTCCAGCCGGTCTTATTGGCCACCATCATCACGGTGTCTGTAGGCTTTTCTATGGTGACAGTGTGGTATACTGTTCCCCCGCCAAGATTATTAGCTCCCCTCTGGGTGCAGTAAGTCCTGCAAGCAGTAGTCTACTCTTTTGGGACACACTCTTGTTGTTTTATGAGAGAAACTCCAGGTCAAGTGATGTTCACACGAGTCGTCATGGTGCCCTGTTGCCCCCGGTTATCTCTCTGGATGTTGGAGTTGGAGGGCCTCCTCACTCGAGGTCGGTGTGCCCACGGAGCGAACCCTGCAACTTCAGGGCATGGTTGGTGGTTAGGATCACCACGTGGGGTCCTTTTCCCTTAGGAGGGAGGTGGCCTTTTGGGCTGCTGATTTCCAGGTTTTTAGATACCGCCAGTATCTTGGCCAGATGTGGCAGTGGGCCAAGCCCCTTAGTGACCGTAGTTTATCCTACCTGGATGGCATTCTTGCATTGTTCCATTTCAAGTGGTCCCAGTTTTTGCACTAATTCTCCAATGGCGATTCACCTTTCACCGGGAATGTAAAGGTCAAAGGGTTTAGCTAAATTAGGGAGTTCCAGGGCAAGGGTCTGAATTGACTGCTCTTTCCATTCTTGAAAGGCCACTTCTGGATTCTATTCAAAAGGATCATCATCTTTTCCTTTCAGTGTTTCATATAGAGGCCCAGCTAGTAGACTGTAGTTAGGGATCCAGAAGCAGCAAACCCTGGCCTCCCCAGGAACCCCTAAGCTGTCTTCTAGTTTTAGAAAGGGGTAAGGCTGAAAATGGTTTCTTCCCTTTCCTGGGATGGGCTTCTCTGACCTTCTGTGAGAATGAAGCCCAGGCAGGTCACCGCAGTCTGTGATATTTGAGCTTTTTCTTGGACAACTTCTATCCTTTATTGGCTTGGTAGTTCAGAGGCCTCCTTAGTAGGGCTGGTGATCAGAATGTCGTCTGCATATTGAAGGAGGGTTTCCTTTTCCAGAGGTAGAACTTTTAGGTCTTTAGCTAAGCTTTCCCCAAAGATGGTGTGGGAATTTTTGCACCCTTGGGGCCAGACGGCCCGGAAGTATTGTTTTAGTTGTATGTTGAGTCCTGCCACTCACAAGCCAAAATTTCTTGTGACTCTGGGACTAATGGAATACAAAAGAAGGCATCATTGAAGACTAATACAGAATACCATGTCCTGGTGGTTGGTAGAATGACCAGCAGGGTGTAGGAATTAGGAGCAACTGGAGGTATATCCTCGGTGGCTTCACTGACTGTCCTGACATCCTTTACCATGTCCCCAGCAGCCCATGGGGCTCTCGTGGTCAGACCAATCCCAGAATATGGAGCTCACCTGGGCAGGTACCCCACCCCCACCCCAGCCCACGGGGCTCTCGTGGTCAGGCCCCTCCCAGGATACAGAGCTACCCTTGCAGGTACCGTGGCAGGGCTGGGCACACAGGAACCGTGCACATAGCCCTCATTGCAGAGCACCCCCAGCTCACCTGTCGCTCAGAGCTGACACAGAGCACCTCAGAGCAGGACTTGAACTAACAAACAGCAGCTGCGACAGGTCTGTGACCCTGGGCATCACTCCGTGAGGCCTCCCTCCACCTGGTCTTCCAGAGACTTCCACTGCACCCGGGGCACCAGGCCTCTGTCTCCAACCACCACCCACCCCTCCTCTCCCTGACTCCTGGGTTCCTCTCATTAGGAGAGGGTTTTCTTGAAGTTGTCTCCCACTCATGGGCCAGATAAAATGATTAGAAAACAAGCCAAAGCTGCAGCCCCTTGTCTATCCTGACTCTCAGGAGCCCACACCTGTTCCTTGGACCTGGCCGGTTCAGCAAGTTCCATTTTCTGCAACTGTGAGCCCCTGAGGGGTGATGATTGGCTGACCTGGGCAGCCTTACCGTGCCGGCCAGCCCTCCCCAGGTGTGCCTGGGTTGAGATCAATATAAATACCACTCCAGGCAGCAAGAGCCCCTGCAGCCGTGCCTGACGCCATTTTCTCTGCCCTGTCAGCAGTCTCGGGGCTGGGCTGGTGGGAGGGAGTGAGAGGCCACGGCTTTGTGGGTGGCCCAGTGTGAGTGGGGCTCTGCTGGACTTTCTGCAGCAGTTGCCAGGCTGCCACCTGCTAAAGAAGAGGATGTGTCACCCATACCTGCTGCTGGAATTTCTCCCTGGGCAGAGGTGAGGAAGGAAAAAAGCAGTGGGGGCAGGGACAGGACGGGTATCTCAGGCAGGGAAATGGAAATCTTCCAGAAGAGCACCCAGGGCCAGGACCATCCTGGCTGGCCTGCAGGCACCAAGTCGGCCGGCATGCTGTCACTCGTGTGGCTCTATGGCCCTTCCTCTAGGCTTTCAAGTCCTTGTATATATTCAGGTGTTTTACCTGGGACGGGTGGGAATAGTTCAGCAGCAACTGGCCTGGGGCTCAGCTCACGTTTACTCACAGATGCCTCGGCACGGTGCCCCAGCTTTCCAATGAGGACGCTTGTTGCGTGGGGGCTGCTGGCTGAATGGGAGACGATTCCCCACCACTGACCAACTTCAGAATTGTTTACAACTGGAGCAAGTGCCCTGATACGGTTTTCCTCTGTGTAACTGGTGGGTTCTGTGTTTTTTTTCTCTTTTTCGTTTTTGGTTCAAGGTAGATTTTATTCCTCTTTTTTGTATTTACAGATATAAGCATGGAAATAATTTATTCATATAAATACATGTATGTGCAGGGAATAATTGTTTTTTCTGTTTTATTTTTTAAATTTTACTTCTTTTTAATTTTGAATTTTATTTTATATTTTTATACAGCAGGTTCTTATTGGTTATCTATTTTATACATATAAATGTATACATGCCAATCCCAGTCTCTCAACTCCTCCCACCACCACCCCCCCAACAGCTTTCCCCCCTTGTTGTCCATACGTTTGTTGTCTACATCTGTTGCTCTATTTATGCCTTGCAAAATGGTTAATCTGTACAGTTTTTCTAGGTTCCACATATATGCATGAATATACAAGATTTGTTTTTCTCTTTCTGACTTACTTCACTCTGTATGACAGTCTCTAGATCCATCGACGTCTCCACAAATGACCCAATTTCATTCCTTTTCATGGCTTAGTAATATTCCATTTTATATATGTACCACAGCTTTATGCATTCGTCTGTCTGTGGGCATTTAGGTTGCTTCCATTACCTCGATATTGTAAATAGTGATGCAATGAACATTGCGGTGAATGACTCTTTTTGATTTATGGTTTTGTCTGGGTATATGTCCAGTACTGGGATTGCTGTATCATATGGTAATTCTATTGTTAGTTTCTTAAGAAATTCCATATTGTTCTCCATAATGACTGTATCAATTTATATTCCCAACAATAGTGGAAGAGGGTTCCTTTTCTCCACACCCTTTCCAGCATTTTTTGTTTGTAGATTTTCAATGATGCCTATTCTACCAGGTGTGAGGTGATACCTCATTGTTGAATCCATTTCGTTGAGCAAGGGGTAGCTCTTGTCTATTACATATTTGGCTTATGGAACGGTATCTGTGCTAATTTCAAACTCTGCTTTTATGCAGCACCCCAACACACCTTCCCCCTTAAGCAGGCATAAGTTGGTTTTCTAAACTTGAGACCTTGTTCTGTTTTGTAATTCAGTTCATGTGTAGCCAAGTTCACATTCCGTGTATTAGTGATACCTTATGATGTTTCTTTTTCTGTGTGACTTATTTCACTTAGAATCATCGTGCCTCAATCCACTCATTATGCTGGTACGGGCCTGGTGACATAGATTTCATTGCTGAGTGGTATTCTGTTGTACAGAAGTACCGCAACTTCTTTATCCATTATTTGCTCTCTGGGATATTTAACTTGTGCCATAGAAGAGATTCCTGTAAAAAGAGCCGTCCCAAATTTTGGGGTTGCTGTGTCTTTTTGATATTAATTTCCCTAAGCTATAGGACCATAAGTGGAAGTGCCCTAGGCTCTGTTGCTTAGTTTTTTAGATGTTTCAGGAAACACCATACACTTCTCCCAAGTGTCTGTTGGCAATTTACATCCCGCCCATCAGCATAACAAGGCTCCCAGTTCTCCATGGCCTGTCCAGCCTTTCTGGATTTTACACTTTTTTCAGATGGCCCTTTTGACCGGGGGGAAGTGAGACTTCATTGTAGTGCAGATTTCCTTTGCAAGCTTGCTTGGTTGGCCAAAAAGGGCGTATGCGTTTTTTCCTGAATATATTCAGGAAAAAACGCATATGCCCTTTTGGCAAAGTGCATCATTGTGGACGTTCTGCCTCTTTTCCTACGCTTTCAATGCAATTCCAGTCTACCTCCTGAAATCGGTATCCTGCAATTCTGCCCCGCTTTCAAGTCCTCTTGGAAGCCTTACTTCAGTCTATTTTTGGACGATAGCTGTCATTTATAACTCTGCAGGTTTGTGAATTACAGTGCCCCTGAGCTCCTTTCTTCAACTCGCTTTCTTTTGAGCTGGCCGCAACACCGCAGGATGGCTTCAGGCCCTAATCTGGTTCCGGCACGGCACACTGAGCCTTTGGTTATTTCCTCTTCCTGTTGGGAAATGAGAGTTAAATTTGCCCGTCCAGACACCTCCAGCTAGCCTCTCATTGGTTCTCGCTATTCCTGTTCATCTTCCGCAGAAATTGCAAACTGGGCCAAACAGGAGGTTAAAGGCGCTGACTCTCCAAGTGGGGAGAGTGTTAGTAAAGCGTCTGGAATGTTGCACCCGAGTACCAGGTGAAGAAAACTGAGACATATTTGAACACGTCTCCCGTTCACATGGTTGATCATACTTGGGTTCCACATGCATGTTTTAGCTGAAGGAAGAATACCTAAAATCTGGGTAGTTGAAACCCGTGGAATGGGTACCATGCAATATGACTTCAAAGGGTCTTCATTTGCTCACCGAACCTCTCCAATCCTATCACTGCTGCGTTTATGCCCCTGTACACATGCTTGATTCTCTTTTGGAGACATAGCAATCCATAGGTTTTAAGATACTTACTAGTCAGGTACATTCTTAGGCGTTTAATATGCGGTGTTGAGTCCATTTCGTTGAGCAAGGAGTAGCTCTTGTCTATTACATATTTGGCTTAAGGAACTTTATCTGTGCTCATTTCAATCTCTGGTTTTATGCAGCACCCCAACTCACCTTCCCCCTTAAGCAAGCGTAAGTTGGTTTTCTAAACTTGAGACACTGTTCTGTTTTGTAATTCAGTTCCTGTGTAGCCAAGTTAACATTCCGTGTATTAGTGATATCTTATGATGTTTCTTTTTCTGTGTGACTTATTTCAGTTAGAATCATCGTACCTGAATCCACTCATTATGCTGCTACGGGCCTGATGACATAGATTTCATTACTGAGTGATACTGCATTGTACGTAAGTACCACAAGTTCTTTATCCATTTTTCACTTTCTGTGATATTGAACTTGTACGGTAAACGAGGTTCTTGTAAACGGAGGCGTCCCAAACTTTGGGGTGGCTGTGTCTTTTTGATTTTAATTTCCCTAAGCTATAGGACCATAAGTGGCAGTGCCCTAGGCTCTGTTGCTTTGTTTTTTAGATGTTTCAGGAAACACCATACACTTCTCCCGAGTGTCTGTTGGCAATTTACATCCCGCCCATCAGCATAACAAGGCTCCCAGTTCTCAATGGCCTGTTGCCTTTCTGGATTTTACACTTTTTTCAGATGGCCCTTTTGACCGGGGGGAAGTGAGACTTCATTGTAGTGCAGATTTCCTTTGCAAGCTTGCTTGGTTGGCCAAAAAGGGCGTATGCGTTTTTTCCTGAATATATTCAGGAAAAAACGCATACGCCCTTTTTGGCCAAGTGCATCATTGTGGACGTTCTGCCTCTTTTCCTATGCTTTCAATGCAATTCCAGTCTACCTCCTGAAATCGGTTTCCTGCAATTCTGCCCCGCTTTGAAGTCCTCTTGGCAGCCTTACTTCAGTCTATTTTTGGACGATAGCTGTCATTTATAACTCTGCAGGTTTGTGAATTACAGTGCCCCTGAGCTCCTTTCTTCAACTCGCTTTCTTTTGAGCTGGCCGCAACACCGCAGGATGGCTTCAGGCCCTAATCTGGTTCCGGTACGGCATGCTGAGCCTTTGGTTATTTCCTCTTCCTGGTGGGAAATGAGAGTTAAATTTGCCCGTCCAGACACCTCCAGCTAGCCTCTCATTGGTTCTCGCTATTCCTGTTCATCTTCCGCAGAAATTGCAAACTGGGCCAAACAGGAGGTTAAAGGCGCTGACTCTCCAAGTGGGGAGAGTGTTAGTAAAGCGTCTGGAATGTTGCACCCGAGTACCAGGTGAGGAAAACTGAGACATATTTGAACACGTCTCCCGATCACATGGTTGATCATACTCTGGGTTCCACATGCATGTTTTAGCTGAAGGAAGAATACCTAAAACCTGGGTAGTTGAAATCCGTGGAATGGGTACCATGCAATATGACTTCAAAGGGTCTTCATTTGCTCACTGAACATCTCCAATCCTATCACTGCTGCGTTTATGCCCCTGTACACATGCTTGATTCTCTTTCGGAGACATAGCAATCCATAGGTTTTAAGATACTTACTAGTCAGGTACATTCTTAGGCGTTTAATATGCGGTGTTGAGTCCATTTCGTTGAGCAAGGAGTAGCTCTTGTCTATTCCATATTTGGCTTAAGGAACTTTATCTGTGCTCATTTCAATCTCTGGTTTTATGCAGCACCCCAACTCACCTTTACCCTTAAGCAAGCATAAGTTGGTTTTCTAAATTTGAGACCCTGTTCTGTTCTGTAATTCAGTTCCTGTGTAGCCAAGTTTACATTCCGTGTATTAGTGATATCTTATGATGTTTCATTTTCTGTGTGACTTATTTCAGTTAGAATCATCGTACCTGAATCCACTCATTATGCTGCTACGGGCCTGATGACATAGATTTCATTGCTGAGTGATACTGCATTGTACGTAAGTACCACAAGTTCTTTATCCATTTTTCACTTTCTGTGATATTGAACTTGTACGGTAAACGAGGTTCTTGTAAACGGAGGCGTCCCAAACTTTGGGGTGGCTGTGTCTTTTTGATTTTAATTTCCCTAAGCTATAGGACCATAAGTGGAAGTGCCCTAGGCTCTGTTGCTTTGTTTTTTAGATGTTTCAGGAAACACCATACACTTCTCCCGAATGTTTGTTGGCAATTTACATCCCGCCCTTCAGCATAACAAGGCTCCCAGTTCTCCATGGCCTGTCCTGCCTTTCTGGATTTTACACTTTTTTCAGATGGCCCTTTTGACCGGGGGGAAGTGAGACTTCATTGTAGTGCAGATTTCCTTTGCAAGCTTGCTTGGTTGGCCAAAAAGGGCGTATGCGTTTTTTCCTGAATATATTCAGGAAAAAACGCATACGCCCTTTTTGGCCAAGTGCATCATTGTGGACGTTCTGCCTCTTTTCCTATGCTTTCAATGCAATTCCAGTCTACCTCCTGAAATCGGTTTCCTGCAATTCTGCCCCGCTTTCAAGTCCTCTTGGCAGCCTTACTTCAGTCTATTTTTGGACGATAGCTGTCATTTATAACTCTGCAGGTTTGTGAATTACAGTGCCCCTGAGCTCCTTTCTTCAACTCGCTTTCTTGTGACCTGGCTGCAACACCGCAGGATGGCTTCAGGCCCTAATCTGGTTCCGGCACGGCACGCTGAGCCTTTGGTTATTTCCTCTTCCTGGTGGGAAATGAGAGTTAAATTTGCCCGTCCAGACACTCCAGCTAGTCTCTCATTGGTTCTCGCTATTCCTGTTCATCTTCCGCAGAAATTGCAAACTGGGCCAAACAGGAGGTTAAAGGCGCTGACTCTCCAAGTGGGGAGAGTGTTAGTAAAGGGTCTGGAATGTTGCACCCGAGTACCAGGGGAGGAAAACTGAGACATATTTGAACACGTCTCCCATTCACATGGTTGATCATACTTGGGTTCCACATGCATATTTTAGCTGAAGGAAGAATACCTTAAACCTGGAGAGTTAAGACCCGTGTAATGGGTACGATGCAATATGACTTCAAAGGGTCTTCATTTGCTCACCGAACCTCTCCAATCCTATCTCTGCTGCGTTTATGCCCCTGTACACATGCTTGATTCTCTTTCGGAGACATAGCAATCCATAGGTTTTAAGATACTTACTAGTCAGGTACATTCTTAGGCGTTTAATATGCGGTGTTGAGTCCATTTCGTTGAGCAAGGAGTAGCTCTTGTCTATTCCATATTTGGCTTAAGGAACTTTATCTGTGCTCATTTCAATCTCTGGTTTTATGCAGCACCCCAACTCACCTTTACCCTTAAGCAAGCATAAGTTGGTTTTCTAAATTTGAGACCCTGTTCTGTTCTGTAATTCAGTTCCTGTGTAGCCAAGTTTCCATTCCGTGTATTACTGATATCTTATGATGTTTCTTTTTCTGTGTGACTTATTTCAGTTAGAATCATCATACCTGAATCCACTCATTGTGCTGCTAAGGGCCTGATGACATAGATTTCATTGCTGAGTGATATTGCTTTGTAAGTGAATACCACAACTACTTTATCCATTTTTCACTTTCTGCGATGTTGAACTTGTACTGTAAACGAGGTTCTTGTAAACAGAGCCGTTCCAAACTTTGGGGTGGCTGTGTCTTTTTGATTTTAATTTCCCTAAGCTATAGGACCATAAGTGGAAGTGCCCTAGGCTCTGTTGCTTTGTTTTTTAGATGTTTCAGGAAACACCATACACTTCTCCCAAGTGTCTGTTGGCAATTTACATCCCGCCCATCAGCATAACAAGGCTCCCAGTTCTCCATGGCCTGTCCTGCCTTTCTGGATTTTACACTTTTTTCAGATGGCCCTTTTGACCGGGGGGAAGTGAGACTTCATTGTAGTGCAGATTTCCTTTGCAAGCTTGCTTGGTTGGCCAAAAAGGGCGTATGCGTTTTTTCCTGAATATATTCAGGAAAAAACGCATACGCCCTTTTTGACCAAGTGCATCATTGTGGACGTTCTGCCTCTTTTCCTATGCTTTCAATGCAATTCCAGTCTACCTCCTGAAATCGGTTTCCTGCAATTCTGCCCCGCTTTCAAGTCCTCTTGGCAGCCTTACTTCAGTCTATTTTTGGACGATAGCTGTCATTTATAACTCTGCAGGTTTGTGAATTACAGTGCCCCTGAGCTCCTTTCTTCAACTCGCTTTCTTGTGAGCTGGCCGCAACACCGCAGGATAGCTTCAGGCCCTAATCTGGTTCCGGCCCGGCATGCTGAGCCTTTGGTTAATTCCTCTTCCTAGTGAGAAATGAGAGTTAAATTTGCCCGTCCAGACACCTCCAGCTAGCCTCTCATTGGTTCTCGCTATTCCTGTTCATCTTCCGCAGAAATTGCAAACTGGGCCAAACAGGAGGTTAAAGGGACTGACTCTCCAAGTCGGGAGAGTGTTAGTAAAGCGTCTGGAATGTTGCACCCGAGTACCAGGGTAGGAAAACTGAGACATATTTGAACACGTCTCCCGTTCACATGGTTGATCATACTCTGGGTTCCACATGCATGTTTTAGCTGAAGGAAGAATACCTTAAACCTGGAGAGATGAGACCCGTGGAGTGGGTACCATGCAATATGACTTCAAAGGGTCTTCATTTGCTCACCGAACCTCTCCAATCCTATCACTGCTGCGTTTATGCCCCTGTACACACGCTTGATTCTCTTTTGGAGACATAGCAATCCATAGGTTTTAAGATACTTACTAGTCAGGTACATTCTTAGGCGTTTAATATGCGGTGTTGAGTCCATTTCGTTGAGCAAGGAGTAGCTCTTGTCTATTCCATATTTGGCTTAAGGAACTTTATCTGTGCTCATTTCAATCTCTGGTTTTATGCAGCACCCCAACTCACCTTTCCCCTTAAGCAAGCATAAGTTGCTTTTCTAAATTGAGACCCTGTTCTGTTCTGTAATTCAGTTCCTGTGTAGCCAAGATTACATACCGTGTATTAGTGATATCTTATGATGTTTCTTTTTCTGTGTGACTTATTTCAGTTAGAATCATCGTACCTGAATCCACTCATTATGCTGCTACGGGCCTGATGACATAGATTTCATTGCTGAGTGATACTGCATTGTACGTAAGTACCACAAGTTCTTTATCCATTTTTCACTTTCTGTGATATTGAACTTGTACGGTAAACGAGGTTCTTGTAAACGGAGGCGTCCCAAACTTTGGGGTGGCTGTGTCTTTTTGATTTTAATTTCCCTAAGCTATAGGACCATAAGTGGCAGTGCCCTAGGCTCTGTTGCTTTGTTTTTTAGATGTTTCAGGAAACACCATACACTTCTCCCGAGTGGTTGTTGGCAATTTACATCCCGCCCATCAGCATAACAAGGCTCCCAGTTCTCCATGGCCTGTCCTGCCTTTCTGGATTTTACACTTTTTTCAGATGGCCCTTTTGACCAGGGGGAAGTGAGACTTCATTGTAGTGCAGATTTCCTTTGCAAGTTTGCTTGGTTGGCCAAAAAGGGCGTATGCGTTTTTTCCTGAATATATTCAGGAAAAAACGCATACGCCCTTTTTGGCCAAGTGCATCATTGTGGACGTTCTGCCTCTTTTCCTATGCTTTCAATGCAATTCTAGTTTACCTCCTGAAATCGGTTTCCTGCAATTCTGCCCCGCTTTCAAGTCCTCTTGGCAGCCTTTCTTCAGTATATTTTTGGACGATAGCTGTCATTTATAACTCTGCCGGTTTGTGAATTACAGAGACCCTGAGCTCCTTTCTTCAACTCGCTTTCTTGTGAGCTGGCCGCAACACCGCAGGATGGCTTCAGGCCCTAATCTGGTTCTGGCACGGCACGCTGAGCCTTTGGTTAATTCCTCTTCCTGGTGGGAAATGAGAGTTAAATTTGCCCATCCAGAAACCTCCAGCTAGTCTCTCATTGGTTCTCGCTATTCCTGTTCATCTTCCACAGAAATTGCAAACTGGGCCAAACAGGAGGTTAAAGGGACTGACTCTCCAAGTGGGGAGAGTGTTAGTAAAGCGTCTGGAATGTTACACCCGAGTACCAGGGTACGAAAACTGGGACATATTTGAACACGTCTCCCGATCACATGGTTGATCATACTCTAGGTTCTACATGCATGTTTTAGCTGAAGGAAGAATACCTAAAACCTGGGTAGTTGAAACCCGTGGAATGGGTACCATGCAATATGACTTCAAAGGGTCTTCATTTGCTCACGAACCTCTCCAATCCTATCACTGCTGCGTTTATGCCCCTGTACACATGCTTGATTCTCTTTCGGAGACATAGCAATCCATAGGTTTTAAGATACTTACTAGTCAGGTACATTCTTAGGCGTTTAATATGGGGTGTTGAGTTCATTTCGTTGAGCAAGGAGTAGCTCTTGTCTATTCCATATTTGGCTTAAGGAACTTTATCTGTGCTCATTTCAATCTCTGGTTTTATGCAGCACCCCAACTCACCTTTACCCTTAAGCAAGCATAAGTTGGTTTTCTAAATTTGAGACCCTGTTCTATTCTGTAATTCAGTTCCTGTGTAGCCAAGTTTACATTCCGTGTATTACTGATATCTTATGATGTTTCTTTTTCTGTGTGACTTATTTCAGTTAGAATCATCATACCTGAATCCACTCATTGTGCTGCTAAGGGCCTGATGACACAGATTTCTTTGCTGAGTGATATTGCTTTGTAAGTAAATACCACAACCTCTTTACCCATTTTTCACTTTCTGCGATGTTGAACTTGTACTGTAAACGAGGTTCTTGTAAACAGAGCCGTTCCAAACATTGGGGTGGCTGTGTCTTTTTGATTTTAATTTCCCTAAGCTATAGGACCATAAGTGGAAGTGCCCTAGGTTCTGTTGCTTTGTTTTTTAGATGTTTCAGGAAACACAATACACTTCTCCAAAGTGGTTGTTGGCAATTTACATCCCACCCATCAGCATAACAAGGCTCCCAGTTCTCCATGGCCTGTCCTGCCTTTCTGGATTTTACACTTTTTTCAGATGGCCCTTTTGACCGGGGGGAAGTGAGACTTCATTGTAGTGCAGATTTCCTTTGCAAGCTTGCTTGGTTGGCCAAAAAGGGCGTATGCGTTTTTTCCTGAATATATTCAGGAAAAAACGCATACGCCCTTTTTGGCCAAGTGCATCATTGTGGACGTTCTGCCTCTTTTCCTATGCTTTCAATGCAATTCCAGTCTACCTCCTGAAATCGGTTTCCTGCAATTCTGCCCCGCTTTCAAGTCCTCTTGGCAGCCTTACTTCAGTATATTTTTGGACGATAGCTGTCATTTATAACTCTGCAGGTTTGTGAATTACAGTGCCCCTGAGCTCCTTTCTTCAACTCGCTTTCTTGTGACCTGGCCGCAACACCGCAGGATGGCTTCAGGCCCTAATCTGGTTCTGGCACGGCACGCTGAGCCTTTGGTTAATTCCTTTTCCTGGTGGGAAATGAGAGTTAAATTTGCCCATCCAGACACCTCCAGCTAGTCTCTCATTGGTTCTCGCTATTCCTGTTCATCTTCCGCAGAAACTGCAAACTGGGCCAAACAGGAGGTTAAAGGCGCTGACTCTCCAAGTGGGGAGAGTGTTAGTAAAGCGTCTGGAATGTTGCACCCGAGTACCAGGGTACGAAAACTGAGACATATTTGAACACGTCTCCCGATCACATGGTTGATCATACTCTAGGTTCCACATGCATGTTTTAGCTGAAGGAAGAATACCTTAAACCTGGGTAGTTGAAACCCGTGGAATGGGTACCATGCAATATGACTTCAAAGGGTCTTCATTTGCTCACGAACCTCTCCAATCCTATCACTGCTGCGTTTATGCCCCTGTACACATGCTTGATTCTCTTTCGGAGACATAGCAATCCATAGGTTTTAAGATACTTACTAGTCAGGTACATTCTTAGGCGTTTAATATGCGGTGTTGAGTCCATTTCGTTGAGCAAGGAGTAGCTCTTGTCTATTCCATATTTGGCTTAAGGAACTTTATCTGTGCTCATTTCAATCTCTGGTTTTATGCAGCACCCCAACTCACCTTTCCCCTTAAGCAAGCATAAGTTGGTTTTCTAAATTTGAGACCCTGTTCTGTTCTGTAATTCAGTTCCTGTGTAGCCAAGTTTCCATTCCGTGTATTACTGATATCTTATGATGTTTCTTTTTCTGTGTGACTTATTTCAGTTAGAATCATCATACCTGAATCCACTCATTGTGCTGCTAAGGGCCTGATGACATAGATTTCATTGCTGAGTGATATTGCTTTGTAAGTAAATACCACAACTTCTTTATCCATTTTTCACTTTCTGCGATGTTGAACTTGTACTGTAAACGAGGTTCTTGTAAACAGAGGCGTCCCAAACTTTGGGGTGGCTGTGTCTTTTTGATTTTAATTTCCCTAAGCTATAGGACCATAAGTGGCAGTGCCCTAGGCTCTGTTGCTTTGTTTTTTAGATGTTTCAGGAAACACCATACACTTCTCCTGAGTGTCTGTTGGTAATTTACATCCCGCCCATCAGCATAACAAGGCTCCCAGTTCTCCATGGCCTGTCCTTCCTTTCTGGATTTTACATTTTTTTCAGATGGCCCTTTTGACCGGGGGGGAAGTGAGACTTCATTGTAGTGCAGATTTCCTTTGCAAGCTTGCTTGGTTGGCCAAAAAGGGCGTATGCGTTTTTTCCTGAATATATTCAGGAAAAAACGCATACGCCCTTTTTGGCCAAGTGCATCATTGTGGACGTTCTGCCTCTTTTCCTATGCTTTCAATGCAATTCCAGTCTACCTCCTGAAATCGGTTTCCTGCAATTCTGCCCCGCTTTCAAGTCCTCTTGGCAGCCTTACTTCAGTCTATTTTTGGATGATAGCTGTCATTTATAACTCTGCAGGTTTGTGAATTACAGTGCCCCTGAGGTCCTTTCTTCAACTCGCTTTCTTTTGAGCTGGCCGCAACACCGCAGGATGTCTTCAGGCCCTAATCTGGTTCCGGCACGGCATGCTGAGCCTTTGGTTAATTCCTCTTCCTGGTGGGAAATGAGAGTTAAATTTGCCCGTCCAGACACCTCCAGCTAGCCTCTCATTGGTTCTCGCTATTCCTGTTCATCTTCCGCAGAAATTGCAAACTGGGCCAAACAGGAGGTTAAAGGGACTGACTCTCCAAGTCGGGAGAGTGTTAGTAAAGCGTCTGGAATGTTGCACCCGAGTACCAGGGGAGGAAAACTGAGACATATTTGAACACGTCTCCCGATCACATGGTTGATCATACTCTAGGTTCCACATGCATGTTTTAGCTGAAGGAAGAATACCTTAAACCTGGGTAGTTGAAACCCGTGGAATGGGTACCATGCAATATGACTTCAAAGGGTCTTCATTTGCTCACCGAACCTCTCCAATCCTATCACTGCTGCGTTTATGCCCCTGTACACATGCTTGATTCTCTTTCGGAGACATAGCAATCCATAGGTTTTAAGATACTTACTAGTCAGGTACATTCTTAGGCGTTTAATATGGGGTGTTGAGTCCATTTCGTTGAGCAAGGAGTAGCTCTTGTCTATTCCATATTTGGCTTAAGGAACTTTATCTGTGCTCATTTCAATCTCTGGTTTTATGCAGCACCCCAACTCACCTTTACCCTTAAGCAAGCATAAGTTGTTTTTCTAATTTTGAGACCCTGTTCTGATCTGTAATTCAGTTCCTGTGTAGCCAAGGTTCCATTCCGTGTATTACTGATATCTTATGATGTTTCTTTTTCTGTGTGACTTATTTCAGTTAGAATCATCGTACCTGAATCCACTCATTGTGCTGCTAAGGGCCTGATGACATAGATTTCATTGCTGAGTGATATTGCTTTGTAAGTGAATACCACAACTTCTTTATCGATTTTTCACTTTCTGCGATGTTGAACTTGTACTGTAAACGAGGTTCTTGTAAACAGAGCCATTCCAAACTTTGGGGTGGCTGTGTCTTTTTGATTTTAATTTCCCTAAGCTATAGGACCATAAGTGGAAGTGCCCTAGGCTCTGTTGCTTTGTTTTTTAGATGTTTCAGGAAACACCATACACTTCTCCCAAGTGTGTGTTGGCAATTTACATCTCGCCCATCAGCATAACAAGGCTCCCAGTTCTCAATGGCCTGTTGCCTTTCTGGATTTTACACTTTTTTCAGATGGCCCTTTTGACCGGGGGGAAGTGAGACTTCATTGTAGTGCAGATTTCCTTTGCAAGCTTGCTTGGTTGGCCAAAAAGGGCGTATGCGTTTTTTCCTGAATATATTCAGGAAAAAACGCATACGCCCTTTTTGGCCAAGTGCATCATTGTGGACGTTCTGCCTCTTTTCCTATGCTTTCAATGCAATTCCAGTCTACCTCCTGAAATCGGTTTCCTGCAATTCTGCCCCGCTTTCAAGTCCTCTTGGCAGCCTTACTTCAGTCAATTTTTGGACGATAGCTGTCATTTATAACTCTGCAGGTTTGTGAATTACAGTGCCCCTGAGCTCCTTTCTTCAACTCGCTTTCTTGTGACCTGGCCGCAACACCGCAGGATGGCTTCAGGCCCTAATCTGGTTCCAGCCCGGCATGCTGAGCCTTTTGTTAATTCCTCTTCCTGGTGGGAAATGAGAGTTAAATTTGCCCGTCCAGACACCTCCAGCTAGCCTCTCATTGGTTCTCGCTATTCCTGTTCATCTTTCGCAGAAATTGCAAACTGGGCCAAACAGGAGGTTAAAGGGACTGACTCTCCAAGTGGGGAGAGTGTTAGTAAAGCGTCTGGAATGTTGCACCCGAGTACCAGGGGAGGAAAACTGAGATATATTTGAACACGTCTCCCATTCACATGGTTGATCATACTTGGGTTCCACATGCATGTTTTAGCTGAAGGAAGAATACCTTAAACCTGGGTAGTTGAAACCCGTGGAATGGGTACCATGCAATATGACCTCAAAGGGTCTTCATTTGCTCACCGAACCTCTCCAATCCTATCACTGCTGCGTTTATGCCCCTGTACACATGCTTGATTCTCTTTCAGAGATATAGCAATCCATAGGTTTTAAGATACTTACAAGTCAGGTACATTCTTAGGCGTTTAATATGCGGTGTTGAGTCCATTTCGTTGAGCAAGGAGTAGCTCTTGTCTATTCCATATTTGGCTTAAGGAACTTTATCTGTGCTCATTTCAATCTCTGGTTTTATGCAGCACCCCAACTCACCTTTACCCTTAAGCAAGCATAAGTTGTTTTTCTAAATGTGAGACACTTTTCTGTTCTGTAATTCAGTTCCTGTGTAGCCAAGTTTCCATTCCGTGTATTACTGATATCTTATGATGTTTCTTTTTCTGTGTGACTTATTTCAGTTAGAATCATCATACCTGAATCCACTCATTGTGCTGCTAAGGGCCTGATGACATAGATTTCATTGCTGAGTGATATTGCTTTGTAAGTGAATACCACAATTTCTTTATCCATTTTTCACTTTCTGCGATGTTGAACTTGTACTGTAAATGAGGTTCTTGTAAACAGAGGCGTCCCAAACTTTGGGGTGGCTGTGTCTTTTTGATTTTAATTTCTCTAAGCTATAGGACCATAAGTGGAAGTGCCCTAGGTTCTGTTGCTTTGTTTTTTAGATGTTTCAGGAAACACCATACACTTCTCCCGAGTGGTTGTTGGCAATTTACATCCCGCCCATCAGCATAACAAGGCTCCCAGTTCTCCATGGCCTGTCCTGCCTTTCTGGATTTTACACTTTTTTCAGATGGCCCTTTTGACCAGGGGGAAGTGAGACTTCATTGTAGTGCAGATTTCCTTTGCAAGCTTGCTTGGTTGGCCAAAAAGGGCGTATGCGTTTTTTCCTGAATATATTCAGGAAAAAACGCATACGCCCTTTTTGGCCAAGTGCATCATTGTGGACGTTCTGCCTCTTTTCCTATGCTTTCAATGCAATTCCAGTCTACCTCCTGAAATCGGTTTCCTGCAATTCTGCCCCGCTTTCAAGTCCTCTTGGCAGCCTTACTTCAGTCTATTTTTGGACGATAGCTGTCATTTATAACTCTGCAGGTTTGTGAATTACAGTGCCCCTGAGCTCCTTTCTTCAACTCGCTTTCTTTTGAGCTGGCCGCAACACCGCAGGATGGCTTCAGGCCCTAATCTGGTTCCGGCACGGCACGCTGAGCCTTTGGTTATTTCCTCTTCCTGTTGGGAAATGAGAGTTAAATTTGCCCGTCCAGACACCTCCAGCTAGCCTCTCATTGGTTCTCGCTATTCCTGTTCATCTTCCGCAGAAATTGCAAACTGGGCCAAACAGGAGGTTAAAGGGACTGACTCTCCAAGTCGGGAGAGTGTTAGTAAAGCATCTGGAATGTTGCACCCAAGTACCAGGGGAGGAAAACTGAGATATATTTGAACACGTCTCCCGTTCACATGGTTGATCATACTCTGGGTTCCACATGCATGTTTTAGCTGAAGGAAGAATACCTTAAACCTGGAGTTGAGACCCGTGTAATGGGTACCATGCAATATGACTTCAAAGGGTCTTCATTTGCTCACGAACCTCTCCAATCCTATCACTGCTGCGTTTATTCCCCTGTACACACGCTTGATTCTCTTTTGGAGACATAGCAATCCATAGGTTTTAAGATACTTACTAGTCAGGTACATTCTTAGGGGTTTAATATGGGGTTTTGAGTCCATTTCGTTGAGCAAGGAGTAGCTCTTGTCTATTCCATATTTGGCTTAAGGAACTTTATCTGTGCTCATTTCAATCTCTGGTTTTATGCAGCACCCCAACTCACCTTTACCCTTAAGCAAGCATAAGTTGGTTTTCTAAATGTGAGACCCTGTTCTGTTTTGGAATGCAGTTCCTGTGTAGCCAAGTTTACATTCCGTGTATTAGTGATATCTTATGATGTTTCTTTTTCTGTGTGACTTATTTCAGTTAGAATCATCGTACCTGAATCCACTCATTATGCTGCTACGGGCCTGATGACATAGATTTCATTGCTGAGTGATACGGCATTGTACGTAAGTACCACAAGTTCTTTATCCATTTTTCACTTTCTGTGATGTTGAACTTGTACTGTAAACGAGGTTCTTGTAAACAGAGGCGTCCCAAACTTTGGGGTGGCTGTGTCTTTTTGATTTTAATTTCCCTAAGCTATAGGACCATAAGTGGCAGTGCCCTAGGCTCTGTTGCTTTGTTTTTTAGATGTTTCAGGAAACACCATACACTTCTCCCGAGTGTCTGTTGGCAATTTACATCCCGCCCATCAGCATAACAAGGCTCCCAGTTCTCCATGGCCTGTCCTGCCTTTCTGGATTTTACACTTTTTTCAGATGGCCCTTTTGACCGGGGGGAAGTGAAACTTCATTGTAGTGCAGATTTCCTTTGCAAGCTTGCTTTGTTGGCCAAAAAGGGCATATGCGTTTTTTCCTGAATATATTCAGGAAAAAACGCATACGCCCTTTTTGGCCAAGTGCATCATTGTGGACGTTCTGCCTCTTTTCCTATGCTTTCAGTGCAATTCCAGTCAACCTCCTGAAATCGGTTTCCTGCAATTCTGCCCCGCTTTCAAGTCCTCTTGGCAGCCTTACTTCAGTATATTTTTGGACGATAGCTGTCATTTATAACTCTGCAGGTTTGTGAATTACAGTGCCCCTGAGCTCCTTTCTTCAACTCGCTTTCTTGTGAGCTGGCCGCAACACCGCAGGATGGCTTCAGGCCCTAATCTGGTTCCGGCACGGCACACTGAGCCTTTGGTTATTTCCTCTTCCTGGTGAGAAATGAGAGTTAAATTTGCCCGTCCAGACACCTCCAGCTAGCCTCTCATTGGTTCTCGCTATTCCTGTTCATCTTCCGCAGAAATTGCAAACTGGGCCAAACAGGAGGTTAAAGGCGCTGACTCTCCAAGTGGGGAGAGTGTTAGTAAAGCGTCTGGAATGTTGCACCCGAGTACCAGGGGAGGAAAACTGAGACATATTTGAACACGTCTCCCGTTCACATGGTTGATCATACTTGGGTTCCACATGCATGTTTTAGCTGAAGGAAGAATACCTAAAACCTGGGTAGTTGAAACCCGTGGAATGGGTACCATGCAATATGACTTCAAAGGGTCTTCATTTGCTCACCGAACCTCTCCAATCCTATCACTGCTGCGTTTATGCCCCTGTACACATGCTTGATTCTCTTTCGGAGACATAGCAATCCATAGGTTTTAAGATACTTACTAGTCAGGTACATTCTTAGGCGTTTAATATGGGGTGTTGAGTCCATTTCGTTGAGCAAGGAGTAGCTCTTGTCTATTCCATATTTGGCTTAAGGAACTTTATCTGTGCTCATTTCAATCTCTGGTTTTATGCAGCACCCCAACTCACCTTTACCCTTAAGCAAGCATAAGTTGGTTTTCGAAATTTGAGACCCTGTTCTGTTCTGTAATTCAGTTCCTGTGTAGCCAAGTTTACATTCCGTGTATTACTGATATCTTATGATGTTTCTTTTTCTGTGTGACTTATTTCAGTTAGAATCATCATACCTGAATCCACTCATTGTGCTGCTAAGGGCCTGATGACACAGATTTCATTGCTGAGTGATATTGCTTTGTAAGTAAATACCACAACTTTATCCATTTTTCACTTTCTGCGATGTTGAACTTGTACTGTAAACGAGGTTCTTGTAAACAGAGCCATTCCAAACTTTGGGGTGGCTGTGTCTTTTTGATTTTAATTTCCCTAAGCTATAGGACCATAAGTGGCAGTGCCCTAGGCTCTGTTGCTTTGTTTTTTAGATGTTTCAGGAAACACCATACACTTCTCCCGAGTGTCTGTTGGCAATTTACATCCCGCCCATCAGCATAACAAGGCTCCCAGTTCTCCATGGCCTGTCCTGCCTTTCTGGATTTTACACTTTTTTCAGATGGCCCTTTTGACCGGGGGGAAGTGAAACTTCATTGTAGTGCAGATTTCCTTTGCAAGCTTGCTTGGTTGGCCAAAAAGGGCGTATGCGTTTTTTCCTGAATATATTCAGGAAAAAACGCATACGCCCTTTTTGGCCAAGTGCATCATTGTGGACGTTCTGCCTCTTTTCCTATGCTTTCAATGCAATTCCAGTCTACCTCCTGAAATCGGTTTCCTGCAATTCTGCCCCGCTTTCAAGTCCTCTTGGCAGCCTTACTTCAGTATATTTTTGGACGATAGCTGTCATTTATAACTCTGCAGGTTTGTGAATTACAGTGCCCCTGAGCTCCTTTCTTCAACTCGCTTTCTTGTGAGCTGGCCGCAACACCGCAGGATGGCTTCAGGCCCTAATCTGGTTCCGGCACGGCACACTGAGCCTTTGGTTATTTCCTCTTCCTGGTGGGAAATGAGAGTTAAATTTGCCCGTCCAGACACCTCCAGCTAGCCTCTCATTGGTTCTCGCTATTCCTGTTCATCTTCCGCAGAAATTGCAAACTGGGCCAAACAGGAGGTTAAAGGCGCTGACTCTCCAAGTGGGGAGAGTGTTAGTAAAGCATCTGGAATGTTGCACCCGAGTACCAGGGGAGGAAAACTGAGACATATTTGAACACGTCTCCCGTTCACATGGTTGATCATACTTGGGTTCCACATGCATGTTTTAGCTGAAGGAAGAATACCTAAAACCTGGGTAGTTGAAACCCGTGGAATGGGTACCATGCAATATGACTTCAAAGGGTCTTCATTTGCTCACCGAACCTCTCCAATCCTATCACTGCTGCGTTTATGCCCCTGTACACATGCTTGATTCTCTTTGGAGACATAGCAATCCATAGGTTTTAAGATACTTACTAGTCAGGTACATTCTTAGGCGTTTAATATGCGGTGTTGAGTCCATTTCGTTGAGCAAGGAGTAGCTCTTGTCTATTCCATATTTGGCTTAAGGAACTTTATCTGTGCTCATTTCAATCTCTGGTTTTATGCAGCACCCCACCTCACCTTTACCCTTAAGCAAGCATAAGTTGGTTTTCTAAATTTGAGACCCTGTTCTGTTCTGTAATTCAGTTCCTGTGTAGCCAAGTTTACATTCCGTGTATTACTGATATCTTATGATGTTTCTTTTTCTGTGTGACTTATTTCAGTTAGAATCATCGTACCTGAATCCACTCATTATGCTGCTACGGGCCTGATGACATAGATTTCATTGCTGAGTGATACTGCATTGTACGTAAGTACCACAAGTTCTTTATCCATTTTTCACTTTCTGTGATGTTGAACTTGTACTGTAAACGAGGTTCTTGTAAACAGAGGCGTCCCAAACTTTGGGGTGGCTGTGTCTTTTTGATTTTAATTTCCCTAAGCTATAGGACCATAAGTGGCAGTGCCCTAGGCTCTGTTGCTTTGTTTTTTAGATGTTTCAGGAAACACCATACACTTCTCCCGAGTGTCTGTTGGCAATTTCCATCCCTCCCATCAGCATAACAAGGCTCCCAGTTCTCCATGGCCTGTCCTGCCTTTCTGGATTTTACACTTTTTTCAGATGGCCCTTTTGACCAGGGCGAAGTGAGACTTCATTGTAGTGCAGATTTCCTTTGCAAGCTTGCTTGGTTGGCCAAAAAGGGCGTATGCGTTTTTTCCTGAATATATTCAGGAAAAAACGCATACGCCCTTTTTGGCCAAGTGCATCATTGTGGACGTTCTGCCTCTTTTCCTATGCTTTCAATGCAATTCCAGTCTACCTCCTGAAATCGGTTTCCTGCAATTCTGCCCCGTTTTCAAGTCCTCTTGGCAGCCTTACTTCAGTCTATTTTTGGACAATAGCTGTCATTTATAACTCTGCAGGTTTGTGAATTACAGTGCCCCTGAGCTCCTTTCTTCAACTCGCTTTCTTGTGACCTGGCCGCAACACCGCAGGATGGCTTCAGGCCCTAATCTGGTTCCGGCCCGGCATGCTGAACCTTTGGTTAATTCCTCTTCGTGGTGGGAAATGAGAGTTAAATTTGCCCGTCCAGACACCTCCAGCTAGCCTCTCATTGGTTCTCGCTATTCCTGTTCATCTTCCGCAGAAATTGCAAACTGGGCCAAACAGGAGGTTAAAGGCGCTGACTCTCCAAGTGGGGAGAGTGTTAGTAAAGCGTCTGGAATGTTGCACCCGAGTACCAGGGGAGGAAAACTGAGACATATTTGAACACGTCTCCCGTTCACATGGTTGATCATACTTGGGTTCCACATGCATGTTTTAGCTGAAGGAAGAATACCTAAAACCTGGGTAGTTGAAACCCGTGGAATGGGTACCATGCAATATGACTTCAAAGGGTCTTCATTTGCTCACCGAACCTCTCCAATCCTATCACTGCTGCGTTTATGCCCCTGTACACATGCTTGATTCTCTTTCGGAGACATAGCAATCCATAGGTTTTAAGATACTTACTAGTCAGGTACATTCTTAGGCGTTTAATATGCGGTGTTGAGTCCATTTCGTTGAGCAAGGAGTAGCTCTTGTCTATTCCATATTTGGCTTAAGGAACTTTATCTGTGCTCATTTCAATCTCTGGTTTTATGCAGCACCCAAACTCACCTTTCCCCTTAAGCAAGCATAAGTTGGTTTTCGAAATTTGAGACCCTGTTCTGTTCTGTAATTCAGTTCCTGTGTAGCCAAGTTTACATTCCGTGTATTACTGATATCTTATGATGTTTCTTTTTCTGTGTGACTTATTTCAGTTAGAATCATCATACCTGAATCCACTCATTGTGCTGCTAACGCCTGATGACACAGATTTCATTGCTGAGTGATATTGCTTTGTAAGTAAATACCACAACTTTATCCATTTTTCACTTTCTGCGATGTTGAACTTGTACTGTAAACGAGGTTCTTGTAAACAGAGCCGTTCCAAACTTTGGGGTGGCTGTGTCTTTTTGATTTTAATTTCCCTAAGCTATAGGACCATAAGTGGCAGTGCCCTAGGCTCTGTTGCTTTGTTTTTTAGATGTTTCAGGAAACACCATACACTTCTCCCGAGTGTCTGTTGGCAATTTACATCCCGCCCATCAGCATAACAAGGCTCCCAGTTCTCCATGGCCTGTCCTGCCTTTCTGGATTTTACACTTTTTTCAGATGGCCCTTTTGACCGGGGGGAAGTGAGACTTCATTGTAGTGCAGATTTCCTTTGCAAGCTTGCTTGGTTGGCCAAAAAGGGCGTATGCGTTTTTTCCTGAATATATTCAGGAAAAAACGCATACGCCCTTTTTGGCCAAGTGCATCATTGTGGACGTTCTGCCTCTTTTCCTATGCTTTCAATGCAATTCCAGTCTACCTCCTGCAATCGGTTTCCTGCAATTCTGCCCCGCTTTCAAGTCCTCTTGGCAGCCTTACTTCAGTATATTTTTGGACGATAGCTGTCATTTATAACTCTGCAGGTTTGTGAATTACAGTGCCCCTGAGCTCCTTTCTTCAACTCGCCTTCTTGTGAGCTGGCCGCAACACCGCAGGATGGCTTCAGGCCCTAATCTGGTCCGGCACGGCACACTGAGCCTTTGGTTATTTCCTCTTCCTGGTGGGAAATGAGAGTTAAATTTGCCCGTCCAGACACCTCCAGCTAGCCTCTCATTGGTTCTCGCTATTCCTGTTCATCTTTCGCAGAAATTGCAAACTGGGCCAAACAGGAGGTTAAAGGCGCTGACTCTCCAAGTGGGGAGAGTGTTAGTAAAGCGTCTGGAATGTTGCACCCGAGTACCAGGGGAGGAAAACTGAGACATATTTGAACACGTCTCCCGTTCACATGGTTGATCATACTTGGGTTCCACATGCATGTTTTAGCTGAAGGAAGAATACCTAAAACCTGGGTAGTTGAAACCCGTGGAATGGGTACCATGCAATATGACTTCAAAGGGTCTTCATTTGCTCACCGAACCTCTCCAATCCTATCACTGCTGCGTTTATGCCCCTGTACACATGCTTGATTCTCTTTCGGAGACATAGCAATCCATAGGTTTTAAGATACTTACTAGTCAGGTACATTCTTAGGCGTTTAATATGCGGTGTTGAGTCCATTTCGTTGAGCAAGGAGTAGCTCTTGTCTATTCCATATTTGGCTTAAGGAACTTTATCTGTGCTCATTTCAATCTCTGGTTTTATGCAGCACCCCAACTCACCTTTCCCCTTAAGCAAGCATAAGTTGGTTTTCGAAATTTGAGACCCTGTTCTGTTCTGTAATTCAGTTCCTGTGTAGCCAAGTTTACATTCCGTGTATTACTGATATCTTATGATGTTTCTTTTTCTGTGTGACTTATTTCAGTTAGAATCATCATACCTGAATCCACTCATTGTGGTGCTAAGGGCCTGATGACACAGATTTCATTGCTGAGTGATATTGCTTTGTAAGTAAATACCACAACTTTATCCATTTTTCACTTTCTGCGATGTTGAACTTGTACTGTAAACGAGGTTCTTGTAAACAGAGCCGTTCCAAACTTTGGGGTGGCTGTGTCTTTTTGATTTTAATTTCCCTAAGCTATAGGACCATAAGTGGAAGTGCCCTAGGTTCTGTTGCTTTGTTTTTTAGATGTTTCAGGAAACACCATACACTTCTCCCGAGTGTCTGTTGGCAATTTACATCCCTCCCATCAGCATAACAAGGCTCCCAGTTCTCCATGGCCTGTCCTGCCTTTCTGGATTTTACACTTTTTTCAGATAGCCCTTTTGACCGGGGCGAAGTGAGACTTCATTGTAGTGCAGATTTCCTTTGCAAGCTTGCTTGGTTGGCCAAAAAGGGCGTATGCGTTTTTTCCTGAATATATTCAGGAAAAAACGCATACGCCCTTTTTGGCCAAGTGCATCATTGTGGACGTTCTGCCTCTTTTCCTATGCTTTCAATGCAATTCCAGTCTACCTCCTGCAATCGGTTTCCTGCAATTCTGCCCCGCTTTCAAGTCCTCTTGGCAGCCTTACTTCAGTATATTTTTGGACGATAGCTGTCATTTATAACTCTGCAGGTTTGTGAATTACAGTGCCCCTGAGCTCCTTTCTTCAACTCGCTTTCTTGTGAGCTGGCCGCAACACCGCAGGATGGCTTCAGGCCCTAATCTGGTTTCGGCATGGCACACTGAGCCTTTGGTTATTTCCTCTTCCTGGTGGGAAATGAGAGTTAAATTTGCCCGTCCAGACACCTCCAGCTAGCCTCTCATTGGTTCTCGCTATTCCTGTTCATCTTCCGCAGAAATTGCAAACTGGGCCAAACAGGAGGTTAAAGGCGCTGACTCTCCAAGTGGGGAGAGTGTTAGTAAAGCGTCTGGAATGTTGCACCCGAGTACCAGGGGAGGAAAACTGAGACATATTTGAACACGTCTCCCGTTCACATGGTTGATCATACTTGGGTTCCACATGCATGTTTTAGCTGAAGGAAGAATACCTAAAACCTGGGTAGTTGAAACCCGTGGAATGGGTACCATGCAATATGACTTCAAAGGGTCTTCATTTGCTCACCGAACCTCTCCAATCCTATCACTGCTGCGTTTATGCCCCTGTACACATGCTTGATTCTCTTTCGGAGACATAGCAATCCATAGGTTTTAAGATACTTACTAGTCAGGTACATTCTTAGGCGTTTAATATGGGGTGTTGAGTCCATTTCGTTGAGCAAGGAGTAGCTCTTGTCTATTCCATATTTGGCTTAAGGAACTTTATCTGTGCTCATTTCAATCTCTGGTTTTATGCAGCACCCCAACTCACCTTTCCCCTTAAGCAAGCATAAGTTGGTTTTCTAAATTTGAGACCCTGTTCTGTTCTGTAATTCAGTTCCTGTGTAGCCAAGTTTACATTCCGTGTATTACTGATGTCTTATGATGTTTCTATTTCTGTGTGACTTATTTCAGTTAGAATCATCATACCTGAATCCACTCATTGTGCTGCTAAGGGCCTTATGACACAGATTTCATTGCTGAGTGATATTGCTTTGTAAGTAAATACCAGAACTTCTTTATCCATTTTTCACTTTCTGCGATATTGAACTTGTACTGTAAACGAGGTTCTTGTAAACAGAGGCGTCCCAAACTTTGGGGTGGCTGTGTCTTTTTGATTTTAATTTCCCTAAGCTATAGGACCATAAGTGGAAGTGCCCTAGGCTCTGTTGCTTTGTTTTTTAGATGTTTCAGGAAACACCATACACTTCTCCCGAGTGTCTGTTGGCAATTTACATCCCACCCATCACCATAACAAGGCTCCCAGTTCTCCATGGCCTGTCCTGCCTTTCTGGATTTTACACTTTTTTCAGATGGCCCTTTTGACTGGGGGGGGAAGTGAGACTTCATTGTAGTGCAGATTTCCTTTGCAAGCTTGCTTGGTTGGCCAAAAGGGCGTATGCGTTTTTTCCTGAATATATTCAGGAAAAAACTCATACGCCCTTTTTGGCCAAGTGCATCATTGTGGACGTTCTGCCTCTTTTCCTATGCTTTCAATGCAATTCCAGTCAACCTCCTGAAATCGGTTTCCTGCAATTCTGCCCCGCTTTCAAGTCCTCTTGGCAGCCTTACTTCAGTCTATTTTTGGACGATAGCTGTCATTTATAACTCTGCAGGTTTGTGAATTACAGTGCCCCTGAGCTCCTTTCTTCAACTCGCTTTCTTGTGACCTGGCCGCAACGCCGCAGGATGGCTTCAGGCCCTAATCTGGTTCCGGCCCGGCATGCTGAGCCTTTGGTTAATTCCTCTTCCTGGTGGGAAATGAGAGTTAAATTTGCCGGTCCAGACACCTCCAGCTAGCCTCTCATTGGTTCTCGCTATTCCTGTTCATCTTCCGCAGAAATTGCAAACTGGGCCAAACAGGAGGTTAAAGGGACTGACTCTCCAAGTGGGGAGAGTGTTAGTAAAGCGTCTGGAATGTTGCACCCGAGTACCAGGGGAGGAAAACTGAGACATATTTGAACACGTCTCCCGATCACATGGTTGATCATACTCTAGGTTCCACATGCATGTTTTAGCTGAAGGAAGAAACCTTAAACCTGGTTAGTTGAAACCTGTGGAATGGGTACCATGCAATACGACTTCAAAGGGTCTTCATTTGCTCACCGAACCTCTCCAATCCTATCACTGCTGCGTTTATGTCCCTGTACACATGCTTGATTCTCTTTCGGAGACATAGCAATCCATAGGTTTTAAGATACTTACTAGTCAGGTACATTCTTAGGCGTTTAATATGGGGTGTTGAGTCCATTTCGTTGAGCAAGGAGTAGCTCTTGTCTATTCCATATTTGGCTTAAGGAACTTTATCTGTGCTCATTTCAATCTCTGGTTTTATGCAGCACCCCAACTCACCTTTACCCTTAAGCAAGAATAAGTTGGTTTTCTAAATTTGAGACCCTGTTCTGTTCTGTAATTCAGTTCCTGTGTAGCCAAGTTTACATTCCGTGTATTACTGATATCTTATGATGTTTCTTTTTCTGTGTGACTTATTTCAGTTAGAATCATCGTACCTGAATCTACTCATTATGCTGCTACGGGCCTGATGACATAGATTTCATTGCTGAGTGATACTGCATTGTACGTAAGTACCACAAGTTCTTTATCCATTTTTCACTTTCTGCGATGTTGAACTTGTACTGTAAACGAGGTTCTTGTAAACAGAGCCATTCCAAACTTTGGGGTGACTGTGTCTTTTTGATTTTAATTTCCCTAAGCTATAGGACCATAAGTGGAAGTGCCCTAGGCTCTGTTGCTTTGTTTTTTAGATGTTTCAGGAAACACCATACACTTCTCCCGAGTGGTTGTTGGCAATTTATATCCCGCCCATCAGCATAACAAGGCTCCCAGTTCTCCATGGCCTGTCCTGCCTTTCTGGATTTTACACTTTTTTCAGATGGCCCTTTTGACCGGGGGGAAGTGAGACTTCATTGTAGTGCAGATTTCCTTTGCAAGCTTGCTTGGTTGGCCAAAAAGGGCGTATGCGTTTTTTCCTGAATATATTCAGGAAAAAACGCATACGCCCTTTTTGGCCAAGTGCATCATTGTGGACGTTCTGCCTCTTTTCCTATGCTTTCAATGCAATTCCAGTCTACCTCCTGAAATCGGTTTCCTGCAATTCTGCCCCGCTTTCAAGTCCTCTTGGCAGCCTTACTTCAGTCTATTTTTGGACGATAGCTGTCATTTATAACTCTGCAGGTTTGTGAATTACAGTGCCCCTGAGCTCCTTTCTTCAACTCGCTTTCTTTTGAGCTGGCCACAACACCGCAGGATGGCTTCAGGCCCTAATCTGGTTCCGGTACGGCACGCTGAGCCTTTGGTTATTTCCTCTTCCTGGTGGGAAATGAGAGTTAAATTTGCCCGTCCAGACACCTCCAGCTAGCCTCTCATTGGTTCTCGCTATTCCTGTTCATCTTCCGCAGAAATTGCAAACTGGGCCAAACAGGAGGTTAAAGGCGCTGACTCTCCAAGTGGGGAGAGTGTTAGTAAAGCGTCTGGAATGTTGCACCCGAGTACCAGGGGAGGAATACTGAGACATATTTGAACACGTCTCCCGTTCACATGGTTGATCATACTTGGGTTCCACATGCATGTTTTAGGTGAAGGAAGAATACCTTAAACCTGGAGAGTTGAGACCCGTGTAATGGGTACCATGCAATATGACTTCAAAGGGTCTTCATTTGCTCACCGAACCTCTCCAATCCTATCACTGCTGCGTTTCTGCCCCTGTACACATGCTTGATTCTCTTTTGGAGACATAGCAATCCATAGGTTTTACGATACTTACTAGTCAGGTACATTCTTAGGCGTTTAATATGCGGTGTTGAGTCCATTTCGTTGAGCAAGGAGTAGCTCTTGTCTATTCCATATTTGACTTAAGGAACTTTATCTGTGCTCATTTCAATCTCTGGTTTTATGCAGCACCCCACCTCACCTTTACCCTTAAGCAAGCATAAGTTGGTTTTCTAAATTTGAGACCCTGTTCTGTTCTGTAATTCAGTTCCTGTGTAGCCAAGTTTACATTCCGTGTATTACTGATATCTTATGATGTTTCTTTTTCTGTGTGACTTATTTCAGTTAGAATCATCATACCTGAATCCACTCATTGTGATGCTAAGGGCCTGATGACATAGATTTCATTGCTGAGTGATATTGCTTTGTAAGTAAATACCACAACTTCTTTATCCATTTTTCACTTTCTGCGATGTTGAACTTGTACTGTAAACGAGGTTGTTGTAAACAGAGGCGTCCCAAACTTTGGGGTGGCTGTGTCTTTTTGATTTTAATTTCCCTAAGCTATAGGACCATAAGTGGCAGTGCCCTAGGCTCTGTTGCTTTGTTTTTTAGATGTTTCAGGAAACACCATACACTTCTCCCGAGTGTCTGTTGGCAATTTACATCCCGCCCATCAGCATAACAAGGCTCCCAGTTCTCAATGGCCTGTTGCCTTTCTGGATTTTACACTTTTTTCAGATGGCCCTTTTGACCGGGGGGAAGTGAGACTTCATTGTAGTGCAGATTTCCTTTGCAAGCTTGCTTGGTTGGCCAAAAAGGGCGTATGCGGTTTTTCCTGAATATATTCAGGAAAAAACGCATACGCCCTTTTTGGCCAAGTGCATCATTGTGGACGTTCTGCCTCTTTTCCTATGCTTTCAATGCAATTCCAGTCTACCTCCTGCAATCGGTTTCCTGCAATTCTGCCCCGCTTTCAAGTCCTCTTGGCAGCCTTACTTCAGTCTATTTTTGGACGATAGCTGTCATTTATAACTCTGCAGGTTTGTGAATTACAGTGCCCCTGAGCTCCTTTCTTCAACTCGCTTTCTTGTGACCTGGCCGCAACACCGCAGGATGGCTTCAGGCCCTAATCTGGTTCCGGTACGGCACGCTGAGCCTTTGGTTATTTCCTCTTCCTGGTGGGAAATGAGTGTTAAATTTACCCGTCCAGACACCTCCAGCTAGCCTCTCATTGGTTCTCGCTATTCCTGTTCATCTTCCGCAGAAATTGCAAACTGGGCCAAACAGCAGGTTAAAGGCGCTGACTCTACAAGTGGGGAGAGTGTTAGTAAAGCGTCTGGAATGTTGCACCCGAGTACCAGGGGAGGAAAACTGAGACATATTTGAACACGTCTCCCGTTCACATGGTTGATCATACTCTGGGTTCCACATGCATGTTTTAGCTGAAGGAAGAATACCTTAAACCTGAAGAGTTGAGACCCGTGTAATGGGTACCATGCAATATGACTTCAAAGGGTCTTCATTTGCTCACCGAACCTCTCCAATCCTATCACTGCTGCGTTTATGCCCCTGTACACACGCTTGATTCTCTTTCAGAGACATAGCAATCCATAGGTTTTAAGATACTTACTAGTCAGGTACATTCTTAGGCGTTTAATATGGGGTGTTGCGTCCATTTCGTTGAGCAAGGAGTAGCTCTTGTCTATTCCATATTTGGCTTAAGGAACTTTATCTGTGCTCATTTCAATCTCTGGTTTTATGCAGCACCCCAACTCACCTTTACTCTTAAGCAAGAATAAGTTGGTTTTCTAAATTTGAGACCCTGTTCTGTTCTGTAATTCAGTTCCTGTGTAGCCAAGTTTACATTCCGTGTATTACTGATATCTTATGATGTTTCTTTTTCTGTGTGACTTATTTCAGTTAGAATCATCATACCTGAATCCACTCATTGTGCTGCTAAGGGCCTGATGACACAGATTTCATTGCTGAGTGATATTGCTTTGTAAGTAAATACCACAACTTCTTTATCCATTTTTCACTTTCTGCGATGTTGAACTTGTACTGTAAACGAGGTTCTTGTAAACAGAGCCGTTCCAAACTTTGGGGTGGCTGTGTCTTTTTGATTTTAATTTCCCTAAGCTATAGGACCATAAGTGGAAGTGCCCTAGGCTCTGTTGCTTTGTTTTTTAGATGTTTCAGGAAACACCATACACTTCTCCCGAGTGGTTGTTGGCAATTTACATCCCGCCCATCAGCATAACAAGGCTCCCAGTTCTCCATGGCCTGTCCTGCCTTTCTGGATTTTACACTTTTTTCAGATGGCCCTTTTGACCAGGGGGAAGTGAGACTTCATTGTAGTGCAGATTTCCTTTGCAAGCTTGCTTGGTTGGCCAAAAAGGGCGTATGCGTTTTTTCCTGAATATATTCAGGAAAAAACGCATACGCCCTTTTTGGCCAAGTGCATCATTGTGGACGTTCTGCCTCTTTGCCTATGCTTTCAATGCAATTCCAGTCTACCTCCTGAAATCGGTTTCCTGCAATTCTGCCCCGCTTTCAAGTCCTCTTGGCAGCCTTACTTCAGTCTATTTTTGGACGATAGCTGTCATTTATAACTCTGCAGGTTTGTGAATTACAGTGCCCCTGAGCTCCTTTCTTCAACTCACTTTCTTGTGACCTGGCCGCAACACCGCAGGATGGCTTCAGGCCCTAATCTGGTTCCGGCCCGGCATGCTGAGCCTTTGGTTATTTCCTCTTCCTGGTGGGAAATGAGAGTTAAATTTGCCCGTCCAGACACCTCCAGCTAGCCTCTCATTGGTTCTCGCTATTCCTGTTCATCTTCCGCAGAAATTGCAAACTGGGCCAAACAGGAGGTTAAAGGCGCTGACTCTCCAAGTGGGGAGAGTGTTAGTAAAGCGTCTGGAATGTTGCACCCGAGTACCAGGGGAGGAAAACTGAGACATATTTGAACACGTCTCCCGTTCACATGGTTGATCATACTTGGGTTCCACATGCATGTTTTAGCTGAAGGAAGAATACCTAAAACCTGGGTAGTTGAAACCCGTGGAATGGGTACCATGCAATATGACTTCAAAGGGTCTTCATTTGCTCACCGAACCTCTCCAATCCTATCACTGCTGCGTTTATTCCCCTGTACACATGCTTGATTCTCTTTCGGAGACATAGCAATCCATAGGTTTTAAGATACTTACTAGTCAGGTACATTCTTAGGCGTTTAATATGCGGTATTGAGTCCATTTCGTTGAGCAAGGAGTAGCTCTTGTCTATTCCATATTTGGCTTAAGGAACTTTATCTGTGCTCATTTCAATCTCTGGTTTTATGCAGCACCCCAACTCACCTTTACCCTTAAGCAAGCATAAGTTGGTTTTCTAAATTTGAGACCCTGTTCTGTTCTGTAATTCAGTTCCTGTGTAGCCAAGTTTACATTCCGTGTATTACTGATAACTTATGATGTTTCTTTTTCTGTGTGACTTATTTCAGTTAGAATCATCATACCTGAATCCACTCATTGTGCTGCTAAGGGCCTGATGACACAGATTTCATTGCTGAGTGATATTGCTTTGTAAGTAAATACCACAACTTTATCCATTTTTCACTTTCTGCGATGTTGAACTTGTACTGTAAATGAGGTTCTTGTAAACAGAGCCGTTCCAAACTTTGGGGTGGCTGTGTCTTTTTGATTTTAATTTCCCTAAGCTATAGGACCATAAGTGGAAGTGCCCTAGGTTCTGTTGCTTTGTTTTTTAGATGTTTCAGGAAACACCATACACTTCTCCCAAGTGGTTGTTGGCAATTTACATCCCGCCCATCAGCATAACAAGGCTCCCAGTTCTCCATGGCCTGTCCTGCCTTTCTGGATTTTACACTTTTTTCAGATGGCCCTTTTGACCGGGGGGAAGTGAGACTTCATTGTAGTGCAGATTTCCTTTGCAAGCTTGCTTGGTTGGCCAAAAGGGCGTATGCGTTTTTTCCTGAATATATTCAGGAAAAAACGCATACGCCCTTTTTGGCCAAGTGCATCATTGTGTACGTTCTGCCTCTTTTCCTATGCTTTCAATGCAATTCCAGTCTACCTCCTGAAATCGGTTTCCTGCAATTCTGCCCCGCTTTCAAGTCCTCTTGGCAGCCTTACTTCAGTCTATTTTTGGACGATAGCTATCATTTATAACTCTGCAGGTTTGTGAATTACAGTGCCCCTGAGCTCCTTTCTTCAACTCGCTTTCTTGTGACCTGGCCGCAACACCGCAGGATGGCTTCAGGCCCTAATCTGGTTCCGGCACGGCACACTGAGCCTTTGGTTATTTCCTCTTCCTGGTGGGAAATGAGAGTTAAATTTGCCCGTCCAGACACCTCCAGCTAGCCTCTCATTGGTTCTCGCTATTCCTGTTCATCTTCCGCAGAAATTGCAAACTGGGCCAAACAGGAGGTTAAAGGGACTGACTCTCCAAGTGGGGAGAGTGTTAGTAAAGCGTCTGGAATGTTGCACCCGAGTACCAGGGGAGGAAAACTGAGACATATTTGAACACGTCTCCCGTTCACATGGTTGATCATACTTGGGTTCCACATGCATGTTTTAGCTGAAGGAAGAATACCTAAAACCTGGGTAGTTGAAACCCGTGGAATGGGTACCATGCAATATGACTTCAAAGGGTCTTCATTTGCTCACCGAACCTCTCCAATCCTATCACTGCTGCGTTTATGCCCCTGTACACACGCTTGATTCTCTTTCGGAGACATAGCAATCCATAGGTTTTAAGATACTTACAAGTCAGGTACATTCTTAGGCGTTTAATATGCGGTGTTGAG
The DNA here is from genome assembly GCF_949987515.2 of Delphinus delphis. Taxonomy (NCBI): domain Eukaryota; kingdom Metazoa; phylum Chordata; class Mammalia; order Artiodactyla; family Delphinidae; genus Delphinus; species Delphinus delphis. The sequence continues at coordinate 2,175,020 of NW_027192663.1, read as the reverse complement.
TCCATTTCGTTGAGCAAGGAGTAGCTCTTGTCTATTCCATATTTGGCTTAAGGAACTTTATCTGTGCTCATTTCAATCTCTGGTTTTATGCAGCACCCCAACTCACCTTTCCCCTTAAGCAAGCATAAGTTGGTTTTCTAAATTTGAGACCCTGTTCTGTTCTGTAATTCAGTTCCTGTGTAGCCAAGTTTACATTCCGTGTATTACTGATATCTTATGATGTTTCTTTTTCTGTGTGACTTATTTCAGTTAGAATCATCATACCTGAATCCACTCATTGTGCTGCTAAGGGCCTGATGACACAGATTTCATTGCTGAGTGATATTGCTTTGTAAGTAAATACCACAACTTCTTTATCCATTTTTCACCTTCTGCGATGTTGAACTTGTACTGTAAACGAGGTTCTTGTAAACAGAGCCGTTCCAAACTTTGGGGTGGCTGTGTCTTTTTGATTTTAATTTCCCTAAGCTATAGGACCATAAGTGGAAGTGCCCTAGGTTCTGTTGCTTTGTTTTTTAGATGTTTCAGGAAACACCATACACTTCTCCCTAGTGGTTGTTGGCAATTTACATCCCGCCCATCAGCATAACAAGGCTCCCAGTTGTCCATGGCCTGTCCTGCCTTTCTGGATTTTACACTTTTTTCAGATGGCCCTTTTGACCGGGGGGAAGTGAGACTTCATTGTAGTGCAGATTTCCTTTGCAAGCTTGCTTGGTTGGCCAAAAAGGGCGTATGCGTTTTTTCCTGAATATATTCAGGAAAAAACGCATACGCCCTTTTTGGCCAAGTGCATCATTGTGGACGTTCTGCCTCTTTTCCTATGCATTCAATGCAATTCCAGTCTACCTCCTGAAATCGGTTTCCTGCAATTCTGCCCCGCTTTCAAGTCCTCTTGGCAGCCTTACTTCAGTCTATTTTTGGACGATAGCTGTCATTTATAACTCTGCAGGTTTGTGAATTACAGTGCCCCTGAGCTCCTTTCTTCAACTCGCTTTCTTGTGACCTGGCCGCAACACCGCAGGATGGCTTCAGGCCCTAATCTGGTTCCGGCACGGCACGCTGAGCCTTTGGTTATTTCCTCTTCCTGGTGGGAAATGAGAGTTAAATTTGCCCGTCCAGACACCTCCAGCTAGTCTCTCATTGGTTCTCGCTATTCCTGTTCATCTTCCGCAGAAATTGCAAACTGGGCCAAACAGGAGGTTAAAGGGACTGACTCTCCAAGTGGGGAGAGTGTTAGTAAAGCGTCTGGAATGTTGCACCCGAGTACCAGGGGAGGAAAACTGAGACATATTTGAACACGTCTCCCGTTCACATGGTTGATCATACTCTGGGTTCCACATGCATGTTTTAGCTGAAGGAAGAATACCTAAAACCTGGGTAGTTGAAACCCGTGGAATGGGTACCATGCAATATGACTTCAAAGGGTCTTCATTTGCTCACCGAACCTCTCCAATCCTATCACTGCTGCGTTTATGCCCCTGTACACATGCTTGATTCTCTTTCAGAGACATAGCAATCCATAGGTTTTAAGATACTTACTAGTCAGGTACATTCTTAGGCGTTTAATATGGGGTGTTGAGTCCATTTCGTTGAGCAAGGAGTAGCTCTTGTCTATTCCATATTTGGCTTAAGGAACTTTATCTGTGCTCATTTCAATCTCTGGTTTTATGCAGCACCCCAACTCACCTTTACCCTTAAGCAAGCATAAGTTGGTTTTCTAAATTTGAGACCCTGTTCTGTTCTGTAATTCAGTTCCTGTGTAGCCAAGTTTACATTCCGTGTATTACTGATATCTTATGATGTTTCTATTTCTGTGTGACTTATTTCAGTTAGAATCATCATACCTGAATCCACTCATTGTGCTGCTAAGGGCCTTATGACACAGATTTCATTGCTGAGTGATATTGCTTTGTAAGTAAATACCAGAACTTCTTTATCCATTTTTCACTTTCTGCGATATTGAACTTGTACTGTAAACGAGGTTCTTGTAAACAGAGGCGTCCCAAACTTTGGGGTGGCTGTGTCTTTTTGATTTTAATTTCCCTAAGCTATAGGACCATAAGTGGAAGTGCCCTAGGCTCTGTTGCTTTGTTTTTTAGATGTTTCAGGAAACACCATACACTTCTCCCGAGTGTCTGTTGGCAATTTACATCCCACCCATCACCATAACAAGGCTCCCAGTTCTCCATGGCCTGTCCTGCCTTTCTGGATTTTACACTTTTTTCAGATGGCCCTTTTGACCGGGGGGGGAAGTGAGACTTCATTGTAGTGCAGATTTCCTTTGCAAGCTTGCTTCGTTGGCCAAAAAGGGCGTATGCGTTTTTTCCTGAATATATTCAGGAAAAAACGCATACGCCCTTTTTGGCCAAGTGCATCATTGTGGACGTTCTGCCTCTTTTCCTATGCTTTCAATGCAATTCCAATCAACCTCCTGAAATCGGTTTCCTGCAATTCTGCCCCGCTTTCAAGTCCTCTTGGCAGCCTTACTTCAGTCTATTTTTGGACGATAGCTGTCATTTATAACTCTGCAGGTTTGTGAATTACAGTGCCCCTGAGCTCCTTTCTTCAACTCGCTTTCTTGTGACCTGGCCGCAACGCCGCAGGATGGCTTCAGGCCCTAATCTGGTTCCGGCCCGGCATGCTGAGCCTTTGGTTAATTCCTCTTCCTGGTGGGAAATGAGAGTTAAATTTGCCCGTCCAGACACCTCCAGCTAGCCTCTCATTGGTTCTCGCTATTCCTGTTCATCTTCCACAGAAATTGCAAACTGGGCCAAACAGGAGGTTAAAGGGACTGACTCTCCAAGTGGGGAGAGTGTTAGTAAAGCGTCTGGAATGTTGCACCCGAGTACCAGGGGAGGAAAACTGAGACATATTTGAACACGTCTCCCGATCACATGGTTGATCATACTCTAGGTTCCACATGCATGTTTTAGCTGAAGGAAGAATACCTTAAACCTGGTTAGTTGAAACCTGTGGAATGGGTACCATGCAATATGACTTCAAAGGGTCTTCATTTGCTCACCGAACCTCTCCAATCCTATCACTGCTGCGTTTATGCCCCTGTACACATGCTTGATTCTCTTTCGGAGACATAGCAATCCATAGGTTTTAAGATACTTACTAGTCAGGTACATTCTTAGGCGTTTAATATGGGGTGTTGAGTCCATTTCGTTGAGCAAGGAGTAGCTCTTGTCTATTCCATATTTGGCTTAAGGAACTTTATCTGTGCTCATTTCAATCTCTGGTTTTATGCAGCACCCCAACTCACCTTTACCCTTAAGCAAGAATAAGTTGGTTTTCTAAATTTGAGACCCTGTTCTGTTCTGTAATTCAGTTCCTGTGTAGCCAAGTTTACATTCCGTGTATTACTGATATCTTATGATGTTTCTTTTTCTGTGTGACTTATTTCAGTTAGAATCATCATACCTGAATCCACTCATTGTGCTGCTAAGGGCCTGATGACACAGATTTCATTGCTGAGTGATATTGCTTTGTAAGTAAATACCACAACTTTATCCATTTTTCACTTTCTGCGATGTTGAACTTGTACTGTAAACGAGGTTCTTGTAAACAGAGGCGTCCCAAACTTTGGGGTGGCTGTGTCTTTTTGATTTTAATTTCCCTAAGCTATAGGACCATAAGTGGAAGTGCCCTAGGCTCTGTTGCTTTGTTTTTTAGATGTTTCAGGAAACACCATACACTTCTCCCGAGTGTCTGTTGGCAATTTACATCCCACCCATCACCATAACAAGGCTCCCAGTTCTCCATGGCCTGTCCTGCCTTTCTGGATTTTACACTTTTTTCAGATGGCCCTTTTGACCGGGGGTGGGGGAAGTGAGACTTCATTGTAGTGCAGATTTCCTTTGCAAGCTTGCTTGGTTGGCCAAAAAGGGCGTATGCGTTTTTTCCTGAATATATTCAGGAAAAAACGCATACGCCCTTTTTGGCCAAGTGCATCATTGTGGACGTTCTGCCTCTTTTCCTATGCTTTCAATGCAATTCCAGTCAACCTCCTGAAATCGGTTTCCTGCAATTCTGCCCCGCTTTCAAGTCCTCTTGGCAGCCTTACTTCAGTCTATTTTTGGACGATAGCTGTCATTTATAACTCTGCAGGTTTGTGAATTACAGTGCCCCTGGGCTCCTTTCTTCAACTCGCTTTCTTGTGACCTGGCCGCAACACCGCAGGATGGCTTCAGGCCCTAATCTGGTTCCAGCACGGCACGCTGAGCCTTTGGTTATTTCCTCTTCCTGGTGGGAAATGAGAGTTAAATTTGCCCGTCCAGACACCTCCAGCTAGTCTCTCATTGGTTCTCGCTATTCCTGTTCATCTTCCGCAGAAATTGCAAACTGGGCCAAACAGGAGGTTAAAGGGACTGACTCTCCAAATGGGGAGAGTGTTAGTAAAGCGTCTGGAATGTTGCACCCGAGTACCAGGGGAGGAAAACTGAGACATATTTGAACACGTCTCCCGTTCACATGGTTGATCATACTCTGGGTTCCACATGCATGTTTTAGCTGAAGGAAGAATACCTAAAACCTGGGTAGTTGAAACCCGTGGAATGGGTACCATGCAATATGACTTCAAAGGGTCTTCATTTGCTCACCGAACCTCTCCAATCCTATCACTGCTGCGTTTATGCCCCTGTACACATGCTTGATTCTCTTTCGGAGACATAGCAATCCATAGGTTTTAAGATACTTACTAGTCAGGTACATTCTTAGGCGTTTAATATGCGGTGTTGAGTCCATTTCGTTGAGCAAGGAGTAGCTCTTGTCTATTCCATATTTGGCTTAAGGAACTTTATCTGTGCTCATTTCAATCTCTGGTTTTATGCAGCACCCCAACTCACCTTTACCCTTAAGCAAGCATAAGTTGGTTTTCTAAATTTGAGACCCTGTTCTGTTCTGTAATTCAGTTCCTGTGTAGCCAAGTTTACATTCCGTGTATTACTGATATCTTATGATGTTTCTATTTCTGTGTGACTTATTTCAGTTAGAATCATCATACCTGAATCCACTCATTGTGCTGCTAAGGGCCTTATGACACAGATTTCATTGCTGAGTGATATTGCTTTGTAAGTAAATACCAGAACTTCTTTATCCATTTTTCACTTTCTGCGATATTGAACTTGTACTGTAAACGAGGTTCTTGTAAACAGAGGCGTCCCAAACTTTGGGGTGGCTGTGTCTTTTTGATTTTAATTTCCCTAAGCTATAGGACCATAAGTGGAAGTGCCCTAGGCTCTGTTGCTTTGTTTTTTAGATGTTTCAGGAAACACCATACACTTCTCCCGAGTGTCTGTTGGCAATTTACATCCCACCCATCACCATAACAAGGCTCCCAGTTCTCCATGGCCTGTCCTGCCTTTCTGGATTTTACACTTTTCTCAGATGGCCCTTTTGACCGGGGGGGGGAAGTGAGACTTCATTGTAGTGCAGATTTCCTTTGCAAGCTTGCTTGGTTGGCCAAAAAGGGCGTATGCCTTTTTTCCTGAATATATTCAGGAAAAAACGCATACGCCCTTTTTGGCCAAGTGCATCATTGTGGACGTTCTGCCTCTTTTCCTATGCTTTCAATGCAATTCCAGTCAACCTCCTGAAATCGGTTTCCTGCAATTCTGCCCCGCTTTCAAGTCCTCTTGGCAGCCTTACTTCAGTCTATTTTTGGACGATAGCTGTCATTTATAACTCTGCAGGTTTGTGAATTACAGTGCCCCTGAGCTCCTTTCTTCAACTCGCTTTCTTGTGACCTGGCCGCAACGCCGCAGGATGGCTTCAGGCCCTAATCTGGTTCCGGCCCGGCATGCTGAGCCTTTGGTTAATTCCTCTTCCTGGTGGGAAATGAGAGTTAAATTTGCCCGTCCAGACACCTCCAGCTAGCCTCTCATTGGTTCTCGCTATTCCTGTTCATCTTCCGCAGAAATTGCAAACTGGGCCAAACAGGAGGTTAAAGGGACTGACTCTCCAAGTGGGGAGAGTGTTAGTAAAGCGTCTGGAATGTTGCACCCGAGTACCAGGGGAGGAAAACTGAGACATATTTGAACACGTCTCCCGATCACATGGTTGATCATACTCTAGGTTCCACATGCATGTTTTAGCTGAAGGAAGAATACCTTAAACCTGGTTAGTTGAAACCTGTGGAATGGGTACCATGCAATACGACTTCAAAGGGTCTTCATTTGCTCACCGAACCTCTCCAATCCTATCACTGCTGCGTTTATGCCCCTGTACACATGCTTGATTCTCTTTCGGAGACATAGCAATCCATAGGTTTTAAGATACTTACTAGTCAGGTACATTCTTAGGCGTTTAATATGGGGTGTTGAGTCCATTTCGTTGAGCAAGGAGTAGCTCTTGTCTATTCCATATTTTTCTTAAGGAACTTTATCTGTGCTCATTTCAATCTCTGGTTTTATGCAGCACCCCAACTCACCTTTACCCTTAAGCAAGAATAAGTTGGTTTTCTAAATTTGAGACCCTGTTCTGTTCTGTAATTCAGTTCCTGTGTAGCCAAGTTTACATTCCGTGTATTACTGATATCTTATGATGTTTCTTTTTCTGTGTGACTTATTTCAGTTAGAATCATCGTACCTGAATCTACTCATTATGCTGCTACGGGCCTGATGACATAGATTTCATTGCTGAGTGATACTGCATTGTACGTAAGTACCACAAGTTCTTTATCCATTTTTCACTTTCTGCGATGTTGAACTTGTACTGTAAACGAGGTTCTTGTAAACAGAGCCGTTCCAAACTTTGGGGTGGCTGTGTCTTTTTGATTTTAATTTCCCTAAGCTATAGGACCATAAGTGGAAGTGCCCTAGGCTCTGTTGCTTTGTTTTTTAGATGTTTCAGGAAACACCATACACTTCCCCCGAGTGGTTGTTGGCAATTTATATCCCGCCCATCAGCATAACAAGGCTCCCAGTTCTCCATGGCCTGTCCTGCCTTTCTGGATTTTACACTTTTTTCAGATGGCCCTTTTGACCGGGGGGAAGTGAGACTTCATTGTAGTGCAGATTTCCTTTGCAAGCTTGCTTGGTTGGCCAAAAAGGGCGTATGCGTTTTTTCCTGAATATATTCAGGAAAAAACGCATACGCCCTTTTTGGCCAAGTGCATCATTGTGGACGTTCTGCCTCTTTTCCTATGCTTTCAATGCAATTCCAGTCTACCTCCTGAAATCGGTTTCCTGCAATTCTGCCCCGCTTTGAAGTCCTCTTGGCAGCCTTACTTCAGTCTATTTTTGGACGATAGCTGTCATTTATAACTCTGCAGGTTTGTGAATTACAGTGCCCCTGAGCTCCTTTCTTCAACTCGCTTTCTTTTGAGCTGGCCACAACACCGCAGGATGGCTTCAGGCCCTAATCTGGTACCGGTACGGCACGCTGAGCCTTTGGTTATTTCCTCTTCCTGGTGGGAAATGAGAGTTAAATTTGCCCGTCCAGACACCTCCAGCTAGCCTCTCATTGGTTCTCGCTATTCCTGTTCATCTTCCGCAGAAATTGCAAACTGGGCCAAACAGGAGGTTAAAGGCGCTGACTCTCCAAGTGGGGAGAGTGTTAGTAAAGCGTCTGGAATGTTGCACCCGAGTACCAGGGGAGGAAAACTGAGACATATTTGAACACGTCTCCCGTTCACATGGTTGATCATACTTGGGTTCCACATGCATGTTTTAGCTGAAGGAAGAATACCTTAAACCTGGAAAGTTGAGACCCGTGTAATGGGTACCATGCAATATGACTTCAAAGGGTCTTCATTTGCTCACCGAACCTCTCCAATCCTATCACTGCTGCGTTTCTGCCCCTGTACACATGCTTGATTCTCTTTTGGAGACATAGCAATCCATAGGTTTTACGATTCTTACTAGTCAGGTACATTCTTAGGCGTTTAATATGCGGTGTTGAGTCCATTTCGTTGAGCAAGGAGTAGCTCTTGTCTATTCCATATTTGACTTAAGGAACTTTATCTGTGCTCATTTCAATCTCTGGTTTTATGCAGCACCCCACCTCACCTTTACCCTTAAGCAAGCATAAGTTGGTTTTCTAAATTTGAGACCCTGTTCTGTTCTGTAATTCAGTTCCTGTGTAGCCAAGTTTACATTCCGTGTATTACTGATATCTTATGATGTTTCTTTTTCTGTGTGACTTATTTCAGTTAGAATCATCATACCTGAATCCACTCATTGTGATGCTAAGGGCCTGATGACATAGATTTCATTGCTGAGTGATATTGCTTTGTAAGTAAATACCACAACTTCTTTATCCATTTCTCACTTTCTGCGATGTTGATCTTGTACTGTAAACGAGGTTCTTGTAAACAGAGGCGTCCCAAACTTTGGGGTGGCTGTGTGTTTTTGATTTTAATTTACCTAAGCTATAGGACCATAAGTGGCAGTGCCCTAGGCTCTGTTGCTTTGTTTTTTAGATGTTTCAGGAAACACCATACACTTCTCCCGAGTGTCTGTTGGCAATTTACATCCCGCCCATCAGCATAACAAGGCTCCCAGTTCTCCATGGCCTGTCCTGCCTTTCTGGATTTTACACTTTTTTCAGATGGCCCTTTTGACTGGGGGGAAGTGAGACTTCATTGTAGTGCAGATTTCCTTTGCAACTTGCTTGGTTGGCCAAAAAGGGCGTATGCGTTTTTTCCTGATTATATTCAGGAAAAAACGCATACGCCCTTTTTGGCCAAGTGCATCATTGTGGACGTTCTGCCTCTTTTCCTATGCTTTCAATGCAATTCCAGTCTACCTCCTGCAATCGGTTTCCTGCAATTCTGCCCCGCTTTCAAGTCCTCTTGGCAGCCTTACTTCAGTCTATTTTTGGACGATAGCTGTCATTTATAACTCTGCAGGTTTGTGAATTACAGTGCCCCTGAGCTCCTTTCTTCAACTCGCTTTCTTGTGACCTGGCCGCAACACCGCAGGTTGTCTTCAGACCCTAATCTAGTTCCGGCACGGCACGCTGAGCCTTTGGTTAATTCCTCTTCCTGGTGTTAAATGAGAGTTAAATTTGCCCGTCCAGACACCTCCAGCTAGCCTCTCATTGGTTCTCGCTATTCCTGTTCATCTTCCGTAGAAATTGCAAACTGGGCCAAACAGGAGTTTAAAGGGACTGACTCTCCAAGTGGGGAGAGTGTTAGTAAAGCGTCTGGAATGTTGCACCCGAGTACCAGGGGAGGAAAACTGAGACATATTTGAACACGTCTCCCGATCACATGGTTGATCATAGTCTAGGTTCCACATGCGTGTTATAGCTGAAGGAAGAATACCTTAATCCTGGGTAGTTGAAACCTGTGGAATGGGTACCATGCAATATGACTTCAAAGGGTCTTCATTTGCTCACCGAACCTCTCCAATCCTATCACTGCTGCGTTTATGCCGCTGTACACATGCTTGATTCTCTTTCGGAGACATAGCAATCCATAAGTTTTAAGATACTTACTAGTCAGGTACATTCTTAGGCGTTTAATATGGGGTGTTGAGTCCATTTCGTTGAGCAAGGAGTAGCTCTTGACTATTCCATATTTGGCTTAAGGAACTTTATCTGTGCTCATTTCAATCTCTGGTTTTATGCAGCACCCCAACTCACCTTTACCCTTAAGCAAGAATAAGTTGGTTTTCTAAATTTGAGACCCTGTTCTGTTCTGTAATTCAGTTCCTGTGTAGCCAAGTTTACATTCCGTGTATTACTGATATCTTATGATGTTTCTTTTTCTGTGTGACTTATTTCAGTTAGAATCATCATACCTGAATCCACTCATTGTGATGCTAAGGGCCTGATGACATAGATTTCATTGCTGAGTGATATTGCTTTGTAAGTAAATACCACAACTTCTTTATCCATTTTTCACTTTCTGCGATGTTCAACTTGTACTGTAAACGAGGTTGTTGTAAACAGAGGCGTCCCAAACTTTGGGGTGGCTGTGTCTTTTTGATTTTAATTTCCCTAAGCTATAGGACCATAAGTGGAAGTGCCCTAGGTTCTGTTGCTTTGTTTTTTAGATGTTTCAGGAAACACCATACACTTCTCCCGAGTGGTTGTTGGCAATTTACATCCCGCCCATCAGCATAACAAGGCTCCCAGTTCTCCATGGCCTGTCCTGCCTTTCTGGATTTTACACTTTTTTCAGATGGCCCTTTTGACCGGGGGGAAGTGAGACTTCATTGTAGTGCAGATTTCCTTTGCAAGCTTGCTTGGTTGGCCAAAAAGGGCGTATGCGGTTTTTCCTGAATATATTCAGGAAAAAACGCATACGCCCTTTTTGGCCAAGTGCATCATTGTGGACGTTCTGCCTCTTTTCCTATGCTTTCAATGCAATTCCAGTCTACCTCCTGAAATCGGTTTCCTGCAATTCTGCCCCGCTTTCAAGTCCTCTTGGCAGCCTTACTTCAGTCTATTTTTGGACGATAGCTGTCATTTATAACTCTGCAGGTTTGTGAATTACAGTGCCCCTGAGCTCCTTTCTTCAACTCGCTTTCTTGTGACCTGGCCGCAACACCGCAGGATGGCTTCAGGCCCTAATCTGGTTCCGGTACGGCACGCTGAGCCTTTGGTTATTTCCTCTTCCTGGTGGGAAATGAGTGTTAAATTTACCCGTCCAGACACCTCCAGCTAGCCTCTCATTGGTTCTCGCTATTCCTGTTCATCTTCCGCAGAAATTGCAAACTGGGCCAAACAGGAGGTTAAAGGCGCTGACTCTCCAAGTGGGGAGAGTGTTAGTAAAGCGTCTGGAATGTTGCACCCGAGTACCAGGGGAGGAAAACTGAGACATATTTGAACACGTCTCCCGATCACATGGTTGATCATACTCTGGGTTCCACATGCATGTTTTAGCTGAAGGAAGAATACCTTAAACCTGGAGAGTTGAGACCCGTGTAATGGGTACCATGCAATATGACTTCAAAGGGTCTTCATTTGCTCACCGAACCTCTCCAATCCTATCACTGCTGCGTTTTTGCCCCTGTACACATGCTTGATTCTCTTTTGGAGACATAGCAATCCATAGGTTTTACGATACTTACTAGTCAGGTACATTCTTAGGCGTTTAATATGCGGTGTTGAGTCCATTTCGTTGAGCAAGGAGTAGCTCTTGTCTATTCCATATTTGACTTAAGGAACTTTATCTGTGCTCATTTCAATCTCTGGTTTTATGCAGCACCCCAACTCACCTTTACCCTTAAGCAAGCATAAGTTGGTTTTCTAAATTTGAGACCCTGTTCTGTTCTGTAATTCAGTTCCTGTGTAGCCAAGTTTACATTCCGTGTATTACTGATATCTTATGATGTTTCTTTTTCTGTGTGACTTATTTCAGTTAGAATCATCATACCTGAATCCACTCATTGTTCTGCTAAGGGCCTGATGACATAGATTTCATTGCTGAGTGATATTGCTTTGTAAGTAAATACCACAACTTCTTTATCCATTTTTCACTTTCTGCGATGTTCAACTTGTACTGTAAACGAGGTTCTTGTAAACAGAGGCGTCCCAAACTTTGGGGTGGCTGTGTGTTTTTGATTTTAATTTACCTAAGCTATAGGACCATAAGTGGCAGTGCCCTAGGCTGTGTTGCTTTGTTTTTTAGATGTTTCAGGAAACACCATACACTTCTCCCGAGTGGTTGTTGGCAATTTAAATCCCGCCCATCAGCATAACAAGGCTCCCAGTTCTCCATGGCCTGTCCTGCCTTTCTGGATTTTACACGTTTTTCAGATGGCCCTTTTGACCGGGGGGAAGTGAGACTTCATTGTAGTGCAGATTTCCTTTGCAAGCTTGCTTGGTTGGCCAAAAAGGGCGTATGCGTTTTTTCCTGAATATATTCAGGGAAAAACGCATACGCCCTTTTTGGCCAAGTGCATCATTGTGGACGTTCTGCCTCTTTTCCTATGCTTTCAATGCAATTTCAGTCTACCTCCTGAAATCGGTTTCCTGCAATTCTGCCCCGCTTTCAAGTCCTCTTGGCAGCCTTACTTCAGTCTATTTTTGGATGATAGCTGTCATTTATAACTCTGCAGGTTTGTGAATTACAGTGCCCCTGAGCTCCTTTCTTCAACTCGCTTTCTTGTGACCTGGCCGCAACACCGCAGGATGGCTTCAGGCCCTAATCTGGTTCTGGCACGGCACGCTGAGCCTTTGGTTATTTCCTCCTCCTGGTGGGAAATGAGAGTTAAATTTGCCCGTCCAGACACCTCCAGCTAGCCTCTCATTGGTTCTCGCTATTCCTGTTCATCTTCCGCAGAAATTGCAAACTGGGCCAAACAGCAGGTTAAAGGCGCTGACTCTCCAAGTGGGGAGAGTGTTAGTAAAGCGTCTGGAATGTTGCACTCGAGTACCAGGGGAGGAAAACTGAGACATATTTGAACACGTCTCCCGTTCACATGGTTGATCATACTTGGGTTCCACATGCATGTTTTAGCTGAAGGAAGAATATCTTAAACCTGGAGAGTTGAGACCCGTGTAATGGGTACCATGCAATATGACTGCAAAGGGTCTTCATTTGCTCACCGAACCTCTCCAATCCTATCACTGCTGCGTTTATGCACCTGTACACATGCTTGATTCTCTTTTGGAGACATAGCAATCCATAGGTTTTACGATACTTACTAGTCAGGTACATTCTTAGGCGTTTAATATGCGGTGTTGAGTCCATTTCGTTGAGCAAGGAGTAGCTCTTGTCTATTCCATATTTGACTTAAGGAACTTTATCTGTGCTCATTTCAATCTCTGGTTTTATGCAGCACCCCACCTCACCTTTACCCTTAAGCAAGCATAAGTTGGTTTTCTAAATTTGAGACCCTGTTCTGTTTTGTAATTCAGTTCCTGTGTAGCCAAGTTTACATTCCGTGTATTACTGATATCTTATGATGTTTCTTTTTCTGTGTGACTTATTTCAGTTAGAATCATCATACCTGAATCCACTCATTGTTCTGCTAAGGGCCTGATGACATAGATTTCATTGCTGAGTGATATTGCTTTGTAAGTAAATACCACAACTTCTTTATCCATTTTTCACTTTCTGCGATGTTGAACTTGTACTGTAAATGAGGTTCTTGTAAACAGAGGCGTCCCAAACTTTGGGGTGGCTGTGTCTTTTTGATTTTAATTTCCCTAAGCTATAGGACCATAAGTGGCAGTGCCCTAGGCTCTGTTGCTTTGTGTTTTAGATGTTTCAGGAAACACCATACACTTCTCCCGAGTGTCTGTTGGCAATTTACATCCCGCCCATCAGCATAACAAGGCTCCCAGTTCTCCATGGCCTGTCCTGCCTTTCTGGATTTTACACTTTTTTCAGATGGCCCTTTTGACCGGGGGGAAGTGAGACTTCATTGTAGTGCAGATTTCCTTTGCAAGCTTGCTTGGTTGGCCAAAAAGTGCGTATGCGTTTTTTCCTGAATATATTTAGGAAAAAACGCATACGCCCTTTTTGGCCAAGTGCATCATTGTGGACGCTCTGCCTCTTTTCCTATGCTTTCAATGCAATTCCAGTCTACCTCCTGAAATCGGTATCCTGCAATTCTGCCCCGCTTTCAAGTCCTCTTGGCAGCCTTACTTCAGTCTATTTTTGGACGATAGCTGTCATTTATAACTCTGCAGGTTTGTGAATTACAGTGCCCCTGAGCTCCTTTCTTCAACTCGCTTTCTTGTGACCTGGCCGCAACACCGCAGGATGGCTTCAGGCCCTAATCTGGTTCCGGCACGGCATGCTGAGCCTTTGGTTTTTTCCTCTTCCTGGTGGGAAAAGAGAGTTAAATTTGCCCGTCCAGACACCTCCAGCTAGCCTCTCATTGGTTCTCGCTATTCCTGTTCATCTTCCGCAGAAATTGCAAACTGGGCCAAACAGGAGGTTAAAGGCGCTGACTCTCCAAGTCGGGAGAGTGTTAGTAAAGCGTCTGGAATGTTGCACCCGAGTACCAGGGGAGGAAAACTGAGACATATTTGAACACGTCTCCCGATCACATGGTTGATCATACTTGGGTTCCACATGCATGTTTTAGCTGAAGGAAGAATACCTTAAACCTGGAGAGTTAAGACCCGTGTAATGGGTACCATGCAATATGACTTCAAAGGGTCTTCATTTGCTCACCGAACCTCTCCAATCCTATCACTGCTGCGTTTATGCCCCTGTACACATGCTTGATTCTCTTTTGGAGACATAGCAATCCATAGGTTTTAAGATACTTACTAGTCAGGTACATTCTTAGGCGTTTAATATGCGATGTTGAGTCCATTTCGTTGAGCAAGGAGTAGCTCTTGTCTATTCCATATTTGACTTAAGGAACTTTATCTGTGCTCATTTCAATCTCTGGTTTTATGCAGCACCCCAACTCACCTTTACCCTTAAGCAAGCATAAGTTGGTTTTCTAAATTTGAGACCCTGTTCTGTTTTGGAATGCAGTTCCTGTGTAGCCAAGTTTACATTCCGTGTATTACTGATATCTTATGATGTTTCTTTTTCTGTGTGACTTATTTCAGTTAGAATCATCGTACCTGAATCCACTCATTATGCTACTACGGGCCTGATGACATAGATTTCATTGCTGAGTGATATTGCTTTGTAAGTAAATACCACAACTTCTTTATCCATTTTTCACTTTCTGCGATGTTGAACTTGTACTGTAAACGAGGTTCTTGTAAACAGAGGCGTCCCAAACTTTGGGGTGGCTGTGTCTTTTTGATTTTAATTTCCCTAAGCTATAGGACTATAAGTGGCAGTGCCCTAGGCTCTGTTGCTTTGTTTTTTAGATGTTTCAGGAAACACCATAAACTTCTCCCGAGTGTCTGTTGGCAATTTACATCCCGCCCATCAGCATAACAAGGCTCCCAGTTCTCCATGGCCTGTCCTGCCTTTCTGGATTTTACACTTTTTTCAGATGGCCCTTTTGACCGGGGGGAAGTGAGACTTCATTGTAGTGCAGATTTCCTTTGCAAGCTTGCTTGGTTGGCCAAAAAGGGCGTATGCGTTTTTTCCTGAATATATTCAGGAAAAAACGCATATGCCCTTTTTGGCCAAGTGCATCATTGTGGACGTTCTGCCTCTTTTCCTATGCTTTCAATGCAATTCCAGTCTACCTCCTGAAATCGGTTTCCTGCAATTCTGCCCCGCTTTCAAGTCCTCTTGGAAGCCTTACTTCAGTCTATTTTTGGACGATAGCTGTCATTTATAACTCTGCAGGTTTGTGAATTACAGTGCCCCTGAGCTCCTTTCTTCAACTCGCTTTCTTGTGACCTGGCCGCAACACCGCAGGATGGCTTCAGGCCCTAATCTGGCTCCGGTACGGCACGCTGAGCCTTTGGTTAATTCCTCTTCCTGGTGGGAAATGAGAGTTAAATTTGCCCGTCCAGACACCTCCAGCTAGCCTCTCATTGGTTCTCGCTATTCCTGTTCATCTTCCGCAGAAATTGCAAACTGGGCCAAACAGGAGGTTAAAGGGACTGACTCTCCAAGTGGGGAGAGTGTTAGTAAAGCGTCTGGAATGTTGCACCCGAGTACCAGGGGAGGAAAACTGAGACATATTTGAACACGTCTCCCGATCACATGGTTGATCATACTCTAGGTTCCACATGCATGTTTTAGCTGAAGGAAGAATACCTTAAACCTGGGTAGTTGAAACCCGTGGAATGGGTACCATGCAATATGACTTCAAAGGGTCTTCATTTGCTCACCGAACCTCTCCAATCCTATCACTGCTGCGTTTATGCCCCTGTACACATGCTTGATTCTCTTTCGGAGACATAGCAATCCATAGGTTTTAAGATACTTACTAGTCAGGTACATTCTTAGGCGTTTAATATGGGGTGTTGAGTCCATTTCGTTGAGCAAGGAGTAGCTCTTGTCTATTCCATATTTGGCTTAAGGAACTTTATCTGTGCTCATTTCAATCTCTGGTTTTATGCAGCACCCCAACTCACCTTTACCCTTAAGCAAGCATAAGTTGGTTTTCTAAATTTGAGACCCTGTTCTGTTCTGTAATTCAGTTCCTGTGTAGCCAAGTTTACATTCCGTGTATTACTGATATCTTATGATGTTTCTTTTTCTGTGTGACTTATTTCAGTTAGAATCATCATACCTGAATCCACTCATTGTGCTGCTAAGGGCCTGATGACATAGATTTCATTGCTGTGTGATATTGCTTTGTAAGTAAATACCACAACTTCTTTCTCCATTTTTCACTTTCTGCGATGTTGAACTTGTACTGTAATCGAGGTTCTTGTAAACAGAGCCGTTCCAAACTTTGGGGTGGCTGTGTATTTTTGATTTTAATTTCCCTAAGCTATAGGACCATAAGTGGCAGTGCCCTAGGCTCTGTTGCTTTGTTTTTTAGATGTTTCAGGAAACACCATACACTTCTCTCGAGTGTCTGTTGGCAATTTACATCCCGCCCATCAGCATAACAAGGCTCCCAGTTCTCCATGACCTGTCCTGCCTTTCTGGATTTTACACTTTTTTCAGATGGCCCTTTTGACCGGGGGGAAGTGAGACTTCATTGTAGTGCAGATTTCCTTTGCAAGCTTGCTTGGGTGGCCAAAAAGGGCGTATGCGTTTTTTCCTGAATATATTCAGGAAAAAACGCATACGCCCTTTTTGGCCAAGTGCATCATTGTGGACGTTCTGCCTCTTTTCCTATGCTTTCAATGCAATTCCAGTCTACCTCCTGAAATCGGTTTCCTGCAATTCTGCCCCGCTTTCAAGTCCTCTTGGCAGCCTTACTTCAGTCTATTTTTGGACGATAGCTGTCATTTATAACTCTGCAGGTTTGTGAATTACAGTGCCCCTGAGCTCCTTTCTTCAACTCGCTTTCTTGTGAGCTGGTCGCAACACCGCAGGATGGCTTCAGGCCCTAATCTGGTTCCGGTACGGCACGCTGAGCCTTTGGTTTTTTCCTCTTCCTGGTGGGAAATGAGAGTTAAATTTGCCCGTCCAGACACCTCCAGCTAGCCTCTCATTGGTTCTCGCTATTCCTGTTCATCTTCCGCAGAAATTGCAAACTGGGCCAAACAGGAGGTTAAAGGCGCTGACTCTCCAAGTCGGGAGAGTGTTAGTAAAGCGTCTGGAATGTTGCACCCGAGTACCAGGGGAGGAAAACTGAGACATATTTGAACACGTCTCCCGATCACATGGTTGATCATACTTGGGTTCCACATGCATGTTTTAGCTGAAGGAAGAATACCTTAAACCTGGAGAGTTAAGACCCGTGTAATGGGTACCATGCAATATGACTTCAAAGGGTCTTCATTTGCTCACCGAACCTCTCCAATCCTATCACTGCTGCGTTTATGCCCCTGTACACATGCTTGATTCTCTTTCGGAGACATAGCAATCCATAGGTTTTAAGATACTTACTAATCAGGTACATTCTTAGGCGTTTAATATGCGGTGTTGAGTCCATTTCGTTGAGCAAGGAGTAGCTCTTGTCTATTCCATATTTGACTTAAGGAACTTTATCTGTGCTCATTTCAATCTCTGGTTTTATGCAGCACCCCAACTCACCTTTACCCTTAAGCAAGCATAAGTTGGTTTTCTAAATTTGAGACCCTGTTCTGTTCTGTAATTCAGTTCCTGTGTAGCCAAGTTTACATTCCGTGTATTACTGATATCTTATGATGTTTCTTTTTCTGTGTGACTTATTTCAGTTAGAATCATCATACGTGAATCCACTCATTGTGCTGCTAAGGGCCTGATGACATAGATTTCATTGCTGAGTGATATTGCTTTGTAAGTAAATACCACAACTTCTTTCTCCATTTTTCACTTTCTGCGATGTTGAACTTGTACTGTAATCGAGGTTCTTGTAAACAGAGCCGTTCCAAACTTTGGGGTGGCTGTGTATTTTTGATTTTAATTTCCCTAAGCTATAGGACCATAAGTGGCAGTGCCCTAGGCTCTGTTGCTTTGTTTTTTAGATGTTTCAGGAAACACCATACACTTCTCTCGAGTGTCTGTTGGCAATTTACATCCCGTCCATCAGCATGACAAGGCTCCCAGTTCTCCATGGCCTGTCCTGCCTTTCTGGATTTTACACTTTTTTCAGATGGCCCTTTTGACCGGGGGGAAGTGAGACTTCATTGTAGTGCAGATTTCCTTTGCAAGCTTGCTTGGGTGGCCAAAAAGGGCGTATGCGTTTTTTCCTGAATATATTCAGGAAAAAACGCATACGCCCTTTTTGGCCAAGTGCATCATTGTGGACGTTCTGCCTCTTTTCCTATGCTTTTAATGCAATTCCAGTCTACCTCCTGAAATCGGTTTCCTGCAATTCTGCCCCGCTTTCAAGTCCTCTTGGCAGCCTTACTTCAGTATATTTTTGGACGATAGCTGTCATTTATAACTCTGCAGGTTTGTGAATTACAGTGCCCCTGAGCTCCTTTCTTCAACTCGCTTTCTTGTGAGCTGGTCGCAACACCGCAGGATGGCTTCAGGCCCTAATCTGGTTCCGGTACGGCACGCTGAGCCTTTGGTTATTTCCTCTTCCTGGTGGGAAATGAGAGTTAAATTTGCCCGTCCAGACACCTCCAGCTAGCCTCTCAATGGTTCTCGCTATTCCTGTTCATCTTCCGCAGAAATTGCAAACTGGGCCAAACAGGAGGTTAAAGGCGCTGACTCTCCAAGTGGGGAGAGTGTTAGTAAAGCGTCTGGAATGTTGCACCCGAGTACCAGGGGAGGAAAACTGAGACATATTTGAACATGTCTCCCGTTCACATGGTTGATCATACTTCGGTTCCACATGCATGTTTTGGCTGAAGGAAGAATACCTTAAACCTGGAGAGTTGAGACCCGTGTAATGGCTACCATGCAATATGACTTCAAAGGGTCTTCATTTGCTCACCGAACCTCTCCAATCCTATCACTGCTGCGTTTATGCCCCTGTACACATGCTTGATTCTCTTTTGGAGACATAGCAATCCATAGGTTTTAAGATACTTACTAGTCAGGTACATTCTTAGGCGTTTAATATGCGATGTTGAGTCCATTTCGTTGAGCAAGGAGTAGCTCTTGTCTATTCCATATTTGACTTAAGGAACTTTATCTGTGCTCATTTCAATCTCTGGTTTTATGCAGCACCCCAACTCACCTTTACCCTTAAGCAAGCATAAGTTGGTTTTCTAAATTTGAGACCCTGTTCTGTTTTGGAATGCAGTTCCTGTGTAGCCAAGTTTACATTCCGTGTATTACTGATATCTTATGATGTTTCTTTTTCTGTGTGACTTATTTCAGTTAGAATCATCGTACCTGAATCCACTCATTATGCTACTACGGGCCTGATGACATAGATTTCATTGCTGAGTGATATTGCTTTGTAAGTAAATACCACAACTTCTTTATCCATTTTTCACTTTCTGCGATGTTGAACTTGTACTGTAAACGAGGTTCTTGTAAACAGAGGCGTCCCAAACTTTGGGGTGGCTGTGTCTTTTTGATTTTAATTTCCCTAAGCTATAGGACTATAAGTGGCAGTGCCCTAGGCTCTGTTGCTTTGTTTTTTAGATGTTTCAGGAAACACCATAAACTTCTCCCGAGTGTCTGTTGGCAATTTACATCCCGCCCATCAGCATAACAAGGCTCCCAGTTCTCCATGGCCTGTCCTGCCTTTCTGGATTTTACACTTTTTTCAGATGGCCCTTTTGACCGGGGGGAAGTGAGACTTCATTGTAGTGCAGATTTCCTTTGCAAGCTTGCTTGGTTGGCCAAAAAGGGCGTATGCGTTTTTTCCTGAATATATTCAGGAAAAAACGCATATGCCCTTTTTGGCCAAGTGCATCATTGTGGACGTTCTGCCTCTTTTCCTATGCTTTCAATGCAATTCCAGTCTACCTCCTGAAATCGGTTTCCTGCAATTCTGCCCCGCTTTCAAGTCCTCTTGGAAGCCTTACTTCAGTCTATTTTTGGACGATAGCTGTCATTTATAACTCTGCAGGTTTGTGAATTACAGTGCCCCTGAGCTCCTTTCTTCAACTCGCTTTCTTGTGACCTGGCCGCAACACCGCAGGATGGCTTCAGGCCCTAATCTGGCTCCGGTACGGCACGCTGAGCCTTTGGTTAATTCCTCTTCCTGGTGGGAAATGAGAGTTAAATTTGCCCGTCCAGACACCTCCAGCTAGCCTCTCATTGGTTCTCGCTATTCCTGTTCATCTTCCGCAGAAATTGCAAACTGGGCCAAACAGGAGGTTAAAGGGACTGACTCTCCAAGTGGGGAGAGTGTTAGTAAAGCGTCTGGAATGTTGCACCCGAGTACCAGGGGAGGAAAACTGAGACATATTTGAACACGTCTCCCGATCACATGGTTGATCATACTCTAGGTTCCACATGCATGTTTTAGCTGAAGGAAGAATACCTTAAACCTGGGTAGTTGAAACCCGTGGAATGGGTACCATGCAATATGACTTCAAAGGGTCTTCATTTGCTCACCGAACCTCTCCAATCCTATCACTGCTGCGTTTATGCCCCTGTACACATGCTTGATTCTCTTTCGGAGACATAGCAATCCATAGGTTTTAAGATACTTACTAGTCAGGTACATTCTTAGGCGTTTAATATGGGGTGTTGAGTCCATTTCGTTGAGCAAGGAGTAGCTCTTGTCTATTCCATATTTGGCTTAAGGAACTTTATCTGTGCTCATTTCAATCTCTGGTTTTATGCAGCACCCCAACTCACCTTTACCCTTAAGCAAGCATAAGTTGGTTTTCTAAATTTGAGACCCTGTTCTGTTCTGTAATTCAGTTCCTGTGTAGCCAAGTTTACATTCCGTGTATTACTGATATCTTATGATGTTTCTTTTTCTGTGTGACTTATTTCAGTTAGAATCATCATACCTGAATCCACTCATTGTGCTGCTAAGGGCCTGATGACATAGATTTCATTGCTGTGTGATATTGCTTTGTAAGTAAATACCACAACTTCTTTCTCCATTTTTCACTTTCTGCGATGTTGAACTTGTACTGTAATCGAGGTTCTTGTAAACAGAGCCGTTCCAAACTTTGGGGTGGCTGTGTATTTTTGATTTTAATTTCCCTAAGCTATAGGACCATAAGTGGCAGTGCCCTAGGCTCTGTTGCTTTGTTTTTTAGATGTTTCAGGAAACACCATACACTTCTCTCGAGTGTCTGTTGGCAATTTACATCCCGCCCATCAGCATAACAAGGCTCCCAGTTCTCCATGGCCTGTCCTGCCTTTCTGGATTTTACACTTTTTTCAGATGGCCCTTTTGACCGGGGGGAAGTGAGACTTCATTGTAGTGCAGATTTCCTTTGCAAGCTTGCTTGGGTGGCCAAAAAGGGCGTATGCGTTTTTTCCTGAATATATTCAGGAAAAAACGCATACGCCCTTTTTGGCCAAGTGCATCATTGTGGACGTTCTGCCTCTTTTCCTATGCTTTCAATGCAATTCCAGTCTACCTCCTGAAATCGGTTTCCTGCAATTCTGCCCCGCTTTCAAGTCCTCTTGGCAGCCTTACTTCAGTCTATTTTTGGACGATAGCTGTCATTTATAACTCTGCAGGTTTGTGAATTACAGTGCCCCTGAGCTCCTTTCTTCAACTCGCTTTCTTGTGAGCTGGTCGCAACACCGCAGGATGGCTTCAGGCCCTAATCTGGTTCCGGTACGGCACGCTGAGCCTTTGGTTATTTCCTCTTCCTGGTGGGAAATGAGAGTTAAATTTGCCCGTCCAGACACCTCCAACTAGCCTCTCATTGGTTCTCGCTATTCCTGTTCATCTTCCGCAGAAATTGCAAACTGGGCCAAACAGGAGGTTAAAGGGACTGACTCTCCAAGTCGGGAGAGTGTTAGTAAAGTGTCTGGAATGTTGCAACCAAGTACCAGGGTACGAAAACTGAGACATATTTGAACACGTCTCCCGATCACATGGTTGATCATACTCTAGGTTCCACATGCATGTTTTAGCTGAAGGAAGAATACCTTAAACCTGGGTAGTTGAAACCCGTGGAATGGGTACCATGCAATATGACTTCAAAGGGTCTTCATTTGCTCACCGAACCTCTCCAATCCTATCACTGCTGCGTTTATGCCCCTGTACACATGCTTGATTCTCTTTCGGAGACATAGCAATCCATAGGTTTTAAGATACTTACTAGTCAGGTACATTCTTAGGCGTTTAATATGGGGTGTTGAGTCCATTTCGTTGAGCAAGGAGTAGCTCTTGTCTATTCCATATTTGGCTTAAGGAACTTTATCTGTGCTCATTTCAATCTCTGGTTTTATGCAGCACCCCAACTCTCCTTTACCCTTAAGCAAGAATAAGTTGGTTTTCTAAATTTGAGACCCTGTTCTGTTCTGTAATTCAGTTCCTGTGTAGCCAAGTTTACATTCCGTGTATTACTGATATCTTATGATGTTTCTTTTTCTGTGTGACTTATTTCAGTTAGAATCATCATACCTGAATCCACTCATTGTGCTGCTAAGGGCCTGATGACATAGATTTCATTGCTGTGTGATATTGCTTTGTAAGTAAATACCACAACTTCTTTCTCCATTTTTCACTTTCTGCGATGTTGAACTTGTACTGTAATCGAGGTTCTTGTAAACAGAGCCGTTCCAAACTTTGGGGTGGCTGTGTATTTTTGATTTTAATTTCCCTAAGCTATAGGACCATAAGTGGCAGTGCCCTAGGCTCTGTTGCTTTGTTTTTTAGATGTTTCAGGAAACACCATACACTTCTCTCGAGTGTCTGTTGGCAATTTACATCCCGCCCATCAGCATAACAAGGCTCCCAGTTCTCCATGGCCTGTCCTGCCTTTCTGGATTTTACACTTTTTTCAGATGGCCCTTTTGACCGGGGGGAAGTGAGACTTCATTGTAGTGCAGATTTCCTTTGCAAGCTTGCTTGGGTGGCCAAAAAGTGCGTATGCGTTTTTTCCTGAATATATTCAGGAAAAAACGCATACGCCCTTTTTGGCCAAGTGCATCATTGTGGACGTTCTGCCTCTTTTCCTATGCTTTCAATGCAATTCCAGTCTACCTCCTGAAATCGGTTTCCTGCAATTCTGCCCCGCTTTCAAGTCCTCTTGGCAGCCTTACTTCAGTCTATTTTTGGACGATAGCTGTCATTTATAACTCTGCAGGTTTGTGAATTACAGTGCCCCTGAGCTCCTTTCTTCAACTCGCTTTCTTGTGAGCTGGTCGCAACACCGCAGGATGGCTTCAGGCCCTAATCTGGTTCCGGTACGGCACGCTGAGCCTTTGGTTATTTCCTCTTCCTGGTGGGAAATGAGAGTTAAATTTGCCCGTCCAGACACCTCCAACTAGCCTCTCATTGGTTCTCGCTATTCCTGTTCATCTTCCGCAGAAATTGCAAACTGGGCCAAACAGGAGGTTAAAGGGACTGACTCTCCAAGTCGGGAGAGTGTTAGTAAAGTGTCTGGAATGTTGCAACCAAGTACCAGGGTACGAAAACTGAGACATATTTGAACACGTCTCCCGATCACATGGTTGATCATACTCTAGGTTCCACATGCATGTTTTAGCTGAAGGAAGAATACCTTAAACCTGGGTAGTTGAAACCCGTGGAATGGGTACCATGCAATATGACTTCAAAGGGTCTTCATTTGCTCACCGAACCTCTCCAATCCTATCACTGCTGCGTTTATGCCCCTGTACACATGCTTGATTCTCTTTCGGAGACATAGCAATCCATAGGTTTTAAGATACTTACTAGTCAGGTACATTCTTAGGCGTTTAATATGGGGTGTTGAGTCCATTTCGTTGAGCAAGGAGTAGCTCTTGTCTATTCCATATTTGGCTTAAGGAACTTTATCTGTGCTCATTTCAATCTCTGGTTTTATGCAGCACCCCAACTCTCCTTTACCCTTAAGCAAGAATAAGTTGGTTTTCTAAATTTGAGACCCTGTTCTGTTCTGTAATTCAGTTCCTGTGTAGCCAAGTTTACATTCCGTGTATTACTGATATCTTATGATGTTTCTTTTTCTGTGTGACTTATTTCAGTTAGAATCATCATACCTGAATCCACTCATTGTGCTGCTAAGGGCCTGATGACATAGATTTCATTGCTGTGTGATATTGCTTTGTAAGTAAATACCACAACTTCTTTCTCCATTTTTCACTTTCTGCGATGTTGAACTTGTACTGTAATCGAGGTTCTTGTAAACAGAGCCGTTCCAAACTTTGGGGTGGCTGTGTATTTTTGATTTTAATTTCCCTAAGCTATAGGACCATAAGTGGCAGTGCCCTAGGCTCTGTTGCTTTGTTTTTTAGATGTTTCAGGAAACACCATACACTTCTCTCGAGTGTCTGTTGGCAATTTACATCCCGCCCATCAGCATAACAAGGCTCCCAGTTCTCCATGGCCTGTCCTGCCTTTCTGGATTTTACACTTTTTTCAGATGGCCCTTTTGACCGGGGGGAAGTGAGACTTCATTGTAGTGCAGATTTCCTTTGCAAGCTTGCTTGGGTGGCCAAAAAGGGCGTATGCGTTTTTTCCTGAATATATTCAGGAAAAAACGCATACGCCCTTTTTGGCCAAGTGCATCATTGTGGACGTTCTGCCTCTTTTCCTATGCTTTCAATGCAATTCCAGTCTACCTCCTGAAATCGGTTTCCTGCAATCCTGCCCCGCTTTCAAGTCCTCTTGGCAGCCTTACTTCAGTCTATTTTTGGACGATAGCTGTCATTTATAACTCTGCAGGTTTGTGAATTACAGTGCCCCTGAGCTCCTTTCTTCAACTCGCTTTCTTGTGAGCTGGTCGCAACACCGCAGGATGGCTTCAGGCCCTAATCTGGTTCCGGTACGGCACGCTGAGCCTTTGGTTATTTCCTCTTCCTGGTGGGAAATGAGAGTTAAATTTGCCCGTCCAGACACCTCCAACTAGCCTCTCATTGGTTCTCGCTATTCCTGTTCATCTTCCGCAGAAATTGCAAACTGGGCCAAACAGGAGGTTAAAGGGACTGACTCTCCAAGTCGGGAGAGTGTTAGTAAAGTGTCTGGAATGTTGCAACCAAGTACCAGGGTACGAAAACTGAGACATATTTGAACACGTCTCCCGATCACATGGTTGATCATACTCTAGGTTCCACATGCATGTTTTAGCTGAAGGAAGAATACCTTAAACCTGGGTAGTTGAAACCCGTGGAATGGGTACCATGCAATATGACTTCAAAGGGTCTTCATTTGCTCACCGAACCTCTCCAATCCTATCACTGCTGCGTTTATGCCCCTGTACACATGCTTGATTCTCTTTCGGAGACATAGCAATCCATAGGTTTTAAGATACTTACTAGTCAGGTACATTCTTAGGCGTTTAATATGGGGTGTTGAGTCCATTTCGTTGAGCAAGGAGTAGCTCTTGTCTATTCCATATTTGGCTTAAGGAACTTTATCTGTGCTCATTTCAATCTCTGGTTTTATGCAGCACCCCAACTCTCCTTTACCCTTAAGCAAGAATAAGTTGGTTTTCTAAATTTGAGACCCTGTTCTGTTCTGTAATTCAGTTCCTGTGTAGCCAAGTTTACATTCCGTGTATTACTGATATCTTATGATGTTTCTTTTTCTGTGTGACTTATTTCAGTTAGAATCATCATACCTGAATCCACTCATTGTGCTGCTAAGGGCCTGATGACACAGATTTCATTGCTGAGTGATATTGCTTTGTAAGTAAATACCACAACTTCTTTATCCATTTTTCACTTTCTGCGATGTTGAACTTGTACTGTAAACGAGGTTCTTGTAAACAGAGCTTTTCCAAACTTTGCGGTGGCTGTGTCTTTTTTATTTTAAATTCCCTAAGCTATAGGACCATAAGTGGAAGTGCCCTAGGCTCTGTTGCTTTGTTTTTTAGATGTCTCAGGAAACACCATACACTTCTCCCGAGTGGTTGTTGGCAATTTACATCCCGCCCATCAGCATAACAAGGCTCCCAGTTCTCCATGGCCTGTCCTGTCTTTCTGGATTTTACACTTTTTCAGATGGCCCTTTTGACCGGGGGGAAGTGAGACTTCATTGTAGTGCAGATTTCCTTTGCAAGCTTGCTGGGTTGGCCAAAAAGGGCGTATGCGTTTTTTCCTGAATATATTCAGGAAAAAACGCATACGCCCTTTTTGGCCAAGTGCATCATTGTGGACGTTCTGCCTCTTTTCCTATGCTTTCAATGCAATTCCAGTCTACCTCCTGAAATCGGTTTCCTGCAATGCTGCCCCGCTTTCAAGTCCTCTTGGCAGCCTTACTTCAGTCTATTTTTGGATGATAGCTGTCATTTATAACTCTGCAGGTTTGTGAATTACAGTGCCCCTGAGCTCCTCTCTTCAACTTGCTTTCTTGTGACCTGGCCGCAACACCACAGGATGGCTTCAGGCCCTAATCTGGTTCCGGCACGGCACGCTGAGCCTTTGGTTAATTCCTCTTCCTGGTGGGAAATGAGAGTTAAATTTGCCCATCCAGACACCTCCAGCTAGCCTCTCATTGGTTCTCGCTATTCCTGTTCATCTTCCGCAGAAATTGCAAACTGGGCCAAACAGGAGGTTAAAGGGACTGACTCTCCAAGTCGGGAGAGTGTTAGTAAAGTGTCTGGAATGTTGCACCCGAGTACCACGGTACGAAAACTGAGACATATTTGAACACGTCTCCCGATCACATGGTTGATCATACTCTAGGTTCCACATGCATGTTTTAGCTGAAGGAAGAATACCTTAAACCTTGGTAGTTGAAACCCGTGGAATGGGTACCATGCAATATGACTTCAAAGGGTCTTCATTTGCTCACCGAACCTCTCCAATCCTATCACTGCTGCGTTTATGCCCCTGTACACCTGCTTGATTCTCTTTCGGAGACATAGCAATCCATAGGTTTTAAGATACTTACTAGTCAGGTACATTCTTAGGCGTTTAATATGGGGTGTTGAGTCCATTTCGTTGAGCAAGGAGTAGCTCTTGTCTATTCCATATTTGGCTTAAGGAACTTTATCTGTGCTCATTTCAATCTCTGGTTTTATGCAGCACCCCAACTCACCTTTAACCTTAAGCAAGAATAAGTTGGTTTTCTAAATTTGAGACCCTGTTCTGTTCTGTAATTCAGTTCCTGTGTAGCCAAGTTTACATTCCGTGTATTACTGATATCTTATGATGTTTCTTTTTCTGTGTGACTTATTTCAGTTAGAATCATCATACCTGAATCCACTCATTGTGCTGCTTAGGGCCTGATGACACAGATTTCATTGCTGAGTGATATTGCTTTGTAAGTAAATACCACAACTTCTTTATCCATTTTTCACTTTCTGCGATGTTGAACTTGTACTGTAAACGAGGTTCTTGTAAACAGAGCCTTTCCAGACTTTGGGGTGGCTGTGTCTTTTTGATTTTAAATTCCCTAAGCTATAGGACCATAAGTGGAAGTGCCCTAGGCTCTGTTGCTTTGTTTTATAGATGTTTCAGGAAACACCATACACTTCTCCGAGTGGTTGTTGGCAATTTACATCCCGCCCATCAGCATAACAAGGCTCCCAGTTCTCCATGGCCTGTCCTGCCTTTCTGGAGTTTACACTTTTTTCAGATGGCCCTTTTGACCGGGGGGAAGTGAGACTTCATTGTAGTGCAGATTTCCTTTGCAAGCTTGCTTGGTTGGCCAAAAAGGGCGTATGCGTTTTTTCCTGAATATATTCAGGAAAAAACGCATACGCCCTTTTTGGCCAAGTGCATCATTGTGGACGTTCTGCCTCTTTTCCTATGCTTTCAATGCAATTCCAGTCTACCTCCTGAAATCGGTTTCCTGCAATTCTGCCCCGCTTTCAAGTCCTCTTGGCAGCCTTACTTCAGTCTATTTTTGGACGATAGCTGTCATTTATAACTCTGCAGGTTTGTGAATTACAGTGCCCCTGAGCTCCTTTCTTCAACTCGCTTTCTTGTGACCTGGCCGCAACACCGCAGGATGGCTTCAGGCCCTAATCTGGTTCCGGCACGGCACGCTGAGCCTTTGGTTAATTCCTCTTCCTGGTGGGAAATGAGAGTTAAATTTGCCCGTTCAGACACCTCCAGCTAGCCTCTCATTGGTTCTCACTATTCCTGTTCATCTTCCGCAGAAATTGCAAACTGGGCCAAACAGGAGGTTAAAGGGACTGACTCTCCAAGTCGGGAGAGTGTTAGTAAAGTGTCTGGAATGTTGCAACCAAGTACCAGGGTACGAAAACTGAGACATATTTGAACACGTCTCCCGATCACATGGTTGATCATACTCTAGGTTCCACATGCATGTTTTAGCTGAAGGAAGAATACCTTAAACCTGGGTAGTTGAAACCCGTGGAATGGGTACCATGCAATATGACTTCAAAGGGTCTTCATTTGCTCACCGAACCTCTCCAATCCTATCACTGCTGCGTTTATGCCCCTGTACACATGCTTGATTCTCTTTCGGAGACATAGCAATCCATAGGTTTTAAGATACTTACTAGTCAGGTACATTCTTAGGCGTTTAATATGGGGTGTTGAGTCCATTTCGTTGAGCAAGGAGTAGCTCTTGTCTATTCCATATTTGGCTTAAGGAACTTTATCTGTGCTCATTTCAATCTCTGGTTTTATGCAGCACCCCAACTCACCTTTACCCTTAAGCAAGAATAAGTTGGTTTTCTAAATTTGAGACCCTGTTCTGTTCTGTAATTCAGTTCCTGTGTAGCCAAGTTTACATTCCGTGTATTACTGATATCTTATCATGTTTCTTTTTCTGTGTGACTTATTTCAGTTAGAATCATCATACCTGAATCCACTCATTGTGCTGCTAAGGGCCTGATGACACAGATTTCATTGCTGAGTGATATTGCTTTGTAAGTAAATACCACAACTTCTTTATCCATTTTTCACTTTCTGCGATGTTGAACTTGTACTGTAAACGAGGTTCTTGTAAACAGAGCTTTTCCAAACTTTGGGGTGGCTGTGTCTTTTTGATTTTAAATTCCCTAAGCTATAGGACCATAAGTGGAAGTGCCCTAGGCTCTGTTGCTTTGTATTTTAGATGTTTCAGGAAACACCATACACTTCTCCCGAGTGGTTGTTGGCAATTTACATCCCGCCCATCAGCATAACAAGGCTCCCAGTTCTCCATGGCCTGTCCTGTCTTTCTGGATTTTACACTTTTTTCAGATGGCCCTTTTGACCGGGGGGAAGTGAGACTTCATTGTAGTGCAGATTTCCTTTGCAAGCTTGCTGGGTTGGCCAAAAAGGGCGTATGCGTTTTTTCCTGAATATATTCAGGAAAAAACGCATACGCCCTTTTTGGCCAAGTGTATCATTGTGGACGTTCTGCCTCTTTTCCTATGCTTTCAATGCAATTCCAGTCTACCTCCTGAAATCGGTTTCCTGCAATGCTGCCCCGCTTTGAAGTCCTCTTGGCAGCCTTACTTCAGTCTATTTTTGGACGATAGCTGTCATTTATAACTCTGCAGGTTTGTGAATTACAGTGCCCCTGAGCTCCTTTCTTCAACTCGCTTTCTTGTGAGCTGGCCGCAACACTGCAGGATGGCTTCAGGCCCTAATCTTGTTCCGGCACGGCACGCTGAGCCTTTGGTTAATTCCTCTTCCTGGTGGGAATTGAGAGTTAAATTTGCCCGTCCAGACACCTCCAGCTAGTCTCTCATTGGTTCTCGCTATTCCTGTTCATCTTCCGCAGAAATTGCAAACTGGGCCAAACAGGAGGTTAAAGGGACTGACTCTCCAAGTCGGGAGAGTGTTAGTAAAGCGTCTGGAATGTTGCACCCGAGTACCAGGGGAGGAAAAGTGAGACATATTTGAACACGTCTCCCGATCACATGGTTGATCATACTCTGGGTTCCACATGCATGTTTTAGCTGAAGGAAGAATACCTAAAACCTGGGTAGTTGAAACCCGTGGAATGGGTAAAATGCAATATGACTTCAAAGGGTCTTCATTTGCTCACCGAACCTCTCCAATCCTATCACTGCTGCGTTTATGCCCCTGTACACATGCTTGATTCTCTTTCGGAGACATAGCAATCCATAGGTTTTAAGATACTTACTAGTCAGGTACATTCTTAGGCGTTTAATATGCGGTGTTGAGTCCATTTCATTGAGCAAGGAGTAGCTCTTGTCTATTCCATATTTGGCTTAAGGAACTTTATCTGTGCTCATTTCAATCTCTGGTTTTATGCAGCACCCCTACTCACCTTTACCGTTAAGCAAGCATAAGTTGGTTTTCTAAATTTGAGACCCTGTTCTGTTCTGTAATTCAGTTCCTGTGTAGCAAAGTTTACATTCCGTGTATTACTGATATCTTATGATGTTTCTTTTTCTGTGTGACTTACTTCAGTTAGAATCATCATACCTGAATCCACTCATTGTGCTGCTAAGGGCCTGATGACACAGATTTCATTGCTGAGTGATATTGCTTTGTAAGTAAATACCACAACTTCTTTATCCATTTTTCACTTTCTGCGATGTTGAACTTGTACTGTAAACGAGGTTCTTGTAAACAGAGCCGTTCCAAATTTTGGGGTGGCTGTGTCTTTTTGATTTAATTTCCCTAAGCTATAGGACCATAAGTGGAAGTGCCCTAGGCTCTGTTGCTTTGTTTTTTAGATGTTTCAGGAAACACCATACACTTCTCCCGAGTGTCTGTTGGCAATTTACATCCCGCCCATCAGCATAACAAGGCTCCCAGTTCTCCATGGCCTGTCCTGCCTTTCTGGATTTTACACTTTTTTCAGATGGCCCTTTTGACCGGGGGGGAAGTGAGACTTCATTGTAGTGCAGATTTCCTTTGCAAGCTTGCTTGGTTGGCCAAAAAGCGCGTATGCATTTTTTCCTGAATATATTCAGGAAAAAACGCATACGCCCTTTTTGGCCAAGTGCATCATTGTGGACGTTCTGCCTCTTTTCCTATGCTTTCAATGCAATTGCAGTCTACCTCCTGAAATCGGTTTCCTGCAATTCTGCCCCGCTTTCAAGTCCTCTTGGCAGCCTTACTTCAGTATATTTTTGGACGATAGCTGTCATTTATAACTCTGCAGGTTTGTGAATTACAGTGCCCCTGAGCTCCTTTCTTCAACTCGTTTTCTTGTGAGATGGCTGCAACACCGCAGGATGGCTTCAGGCCCTAATCTGGTTCCGGCACGGCATGCTGAGCCTTTGGTTATTTCCTCTTTCTGGTGGGAAATGAGAGTTAAATTTGCCCGTCCAGACACCTCCAGCTAGTCTCTCATTGGTTCTCCCTATTCCTGTTCATCTTCCGCAGAATTTGCAAACGGGGCCAAACAGGAGGTTAAAGGTGCTGACTCTCCAAGTGGGGAGAGTGTTAGTAAAGCGTCTGGAATGTTGCACTCGAGTACCAGGGGAGGAAAACTGAGACATATTTGAACACGTCTCCCGTTCACACGGTTGATCATACTCTGGGTTCCACATGCATGTTTTAGCTGAAGGAAGAATACCTTAAACCTGGAGAGTTGAGACCCGTGTAATGGGTACCATGCAATATGACTTCAAAGGGTCTTCATTTGCTCACGAACCTCTCCAATCCTATCACTGCTGCGTTTATGCCCCTGTACACATGCTTGATTCTCTTTCGGAGAGATAGCAATCCATAGGTTTTAAGATACTTACTAGACAGGTACATTCTTAGGCGTTTAATATGCGGTGTTGAGTCCATTTCGTTGAGCAAGGAGTAGCTCTTGTCTATTCCATATTTGGCTTAAGGAAGTTTATCTGTGCTCATTTCAGTCTCCGGTTTTATGCAGCACCCCAACTCACCTTTACCCTTAAGCAAGAATAAGTTGGTTTTCTAAATTTGAGACCCTGTTCTGTTCTGTAATTCAGTTCCTGTGTAGCCAAGTTTACATTCCGTGTATTACTGATATCTTATGATGTTTCTTTTTCTGTGTGACTTATTTCAGTTAGAATCATCATACCTGAATCCACTCATTGTACTGCTAAGGGCCTGATGACACAGATTTCATTGCTGAGTGATATTGCTTTGTAAGTAAATACCACAACTTCTTTATCCATTTTTCACTTTCTGCGATGTTGAACTTGTACTGTAAACGAGGTTCTTGTAAACAGAGCCGTTCCAAACTTTGGGGTGGCTGTGTCTTTTTGATTTTAATTTCCCTAAGCTATAGGACCATAAGTGGAAGTGCCCTCGGTTCTGTTGCTTTGTTTTTTAGATGTTTCAGGAAACACCATACACTTCTCCCGAGTGGTTGTTGGCAATTTACATCCCGCCCATCAGCATAACAAGGCTCCCAGTTCTCCATGGCCTGTCCTGCCTTTCTGGATTTTACACTTTTTTCAGATGGCCCTTTTGACCAGGGGGAGGTGAGATTTCATTGTAGTGCAGATTTCGTTTGCAAGCTTGCTTGGTTGGCCAAAAAGGGCATATGCGTTTTTTCCTGAATATATTCAGGAAAAAACGCATACGCCCTTTTTGGCCAAGTGCATCATTGTGGACGTTCTGCCTCTTTTCCTATGCTTTCAATGCAATTCCAGTCTACCTCCTGAAATCGGTTTCCTGCAATTCTGCCCCGCTTTCAAGTCCTCTTGGCAGCCTTACTTCAGTCTATTTTTGGACGATAGCTGTCATTTATAACTCTGCAGGTTTGTGAATTACAGTGCCCCTGAGCTCCTTTCTTCAACTCGCTTTCTTGTGACCTGGCCACAACACCGCAGGATGGCTTCAGGCCCTAACCTGGTTCCGGCACGGCACGCTGAGCCTTTGGTTATTTCCTCTTCCTGGTGGGAAATGAGAGTTAAATTTGCCCGTCCAGACACCTCCAGCTAGTCTCTCATTGGTTCTCGCTATTCCTGTTCATCTTCCGCAGAAATTGCAAACTGGGCCAAACAGGAGGTTAAAGGGACTGACTCTCCAAGTCGGGAGAGTGTTAGTAAAGCGTCTGGAATGTTGCACCCGAGTACCAGGGGAGGAAAACTGAGACATATTTGAACACGTCTCCCGTTCACATGGTTGATCATACTCTGGGTTCCACATGCATGTTTTAGCTGAAGGAAGAATACCTTAAACCTGGAGAGTTGAGACCCGTGTAATGGGTACCATGCAATATGACTTCAAAGGGTCTTCATTTGCTCACCGAACCTCTCCAATCCTATCACTGCTGCGTTTATGCCCCTGTACACATGCTTGATTCTCTTTCGGAGACATAGCAATCCATAGGTTTTAAGATACTTACTAGTCAGGTACATTCTTAGGCGTTTAATATGCGGTGTTGAGTCCATTTCATTGAGCAAGGAGTAGCTCTTGTCTATTCCATATTTGGCTTAAGGAACTTTATCTGTGCTCATTTCAATCTCTGGTTTTATGCAGCACCCCTACTCACCTTTACCGTTAAGCAAGCATAAGTTGGTTTTCTAAATTTGAGACCCTGTTCTGTTCTGTAATTCAGTTCCTGTGTAGCAAAGTTTACATTCCGTGTATTACTGATATCTTATGATGTTTCTTTTTCTGTGTGACTTACTTCAGTTAGAATCATCATACCTGAATCCACTCATTGTGCTGCTAAGGGCCTGATGACACAGATTTCATTGCTGAGTGATATTGCTTTGTAAGTAAATACCACAACTTCTTTATCCATTTTTCACTTTCTGCGATGTTGAACTTGTACTGTAAACGAGGTTCTTGTAAACAGAGCCGTTCCAAATTTTGGGGTGGCTGTGTCTTTTTGATTTAATTTCCCTAAGCTATAGGACCATAAGTGGAAGTGCCCTAGGCTCTGTTGCTTTGTTTTTTAGATGTTTCAGGAAACACCATACACTTCTCCCGAGTGTCTGTTGGCAATTTACATCCCGCCCATCAGCATAACAAGGCTCCCAGTTCTCCATGGCCTGTCCTGCCTTTCTGGATTTTACACTTTTTTCAGATGGCCCTTTTGACCGGGGGGAAGTGAGACTTCATTGTAGTGCAGATTTCCTTTGCAAGCTTGCTTGGTTGGCCAAAAAGCGCGTATGCATTTTTTCCTGAATATATTCAGGAAAAAACGCATACGCCCTTTTTGGCCAAGTGCATCATTGTGGACGTTCTGCCTCTTTTCCTATGCTTTCAATGCAATTGCAGTCTACCTCCTGAAATCGGTTTCCTGCAATTCTGCCCCGCTTTCAAGTCCTCTTGGCAGCCTTACTTCAGTATATTTTTGGACGATAGCTGTCATTTATAACTCTGCAGGTTTGTGAATTACAGTGCCCCTGAGCTCCTTTCTTCAACTCGTTTTCTTGTGAGATGGCTGCAACAGCGCAGGATGGCTTCAGGCCCTAATCTGGTTCCGGCACGGCATGCTGAGCCTTTGGTTATTTCCTCTTTCTGGTGGGAAATGAGAGTTAAATTTGCCCGTCCAGACACCTCCAGCTAGTCTCTCATTGGTTCTCCCTATTCCTGTTCATCTTCCGCAGAATTTGCAAACGGGGCCAAACAGGAGGTTAAAGGTGCTGACTCTCCAAGTGGGGAGAGTGTTAGTAAAGCGTCTGGAATGTTGCACTCGAGTACCAGGGGAGGAAAACTGAGACATATTTGAACACGTCTCCCGTTCACACGGTTGATCATACTCTGGGTTCCACATGCATGTTTTAGCTGAAGGAAGAATACCTTAAACCTGGAGAGTTGAGACCCGTGTAATGGGTACCATGCAATATGACTTCAAAGGGTCTTCATTTGCTCACGAACCTCTCCAATCCTATCACTGCTGCGTTTATGCCCCTGTACACATGCTTGATTCTCTTTCGGAGAGATAGCAATCCATAGGTTTTAAGATACTTACTAGACAGGTACATTCTTAGGCGTTTAATATGCGGTGTTGAGTCCATTTCGTTGAGCAAGGAGTAGCTCTTGTCTATTCCATATTTGGCTTAAGGAAGTTTATCTGTGCTCATTTCAGTCTCCGGTTTTATGCAGCACCCCAACTCACCTTTACCCTTAAGCAAGAATAAGTTGGTTTTCTAAATTTGAGACCCTGTTCTGTTCTGTAATTCAGTTCCTGTGTAGCCAAGTTTACATTCCGTGTATTACTGATATCTTATGATGTTTCTTTTTCTGTGTGACTTATTTCAGTTAGAATCATCATACCTGAATCCACTCATTGTACTGCTAAGGGCCTGATGACACAGATTTCATTGCTGAGTGATATTGCTTTGTAAGTAAATACCACAACTTCTTTATCCATTTTTCACTTTCTGCGATGTTGAACTTGTACTGTAAACGAGGTTCTTGTAAACAGAGCCGTTCCAAACTTTAGGGTGGCTGTGTCTTTTTGATTTTAATTTCCCTAAGCTATAGGACCATAAGTGGAAGTGCTCTCGGTTCTGTTGCTTTGTTTTTTAGATGTTTCAGGAAACACCATACACTTCTCCCGAGTGGTTGTTGGCAATTTACATCCCGCCCATCAGCATAACAAGGCTCCCAGTTCTCCATGGCCTGTCCTGCCTTTCTGGATTTTACACTTTTTTCAGATGGCCCTTTTGACCAGGGGGAGGTGAGATTTCATTGTAGTGCAGATTTCGTTTGCAAGCTTGCTTGGTTGGCCAAAAAGGGCATATGCGTTTTTTCCTGAATATATTCAGGAAAAAACGCATACGCCCTTTTTGGCCAAGTGCATCATTGTGGACGTTCTGCCTCTTTTCCTATGCTTTCAATGCAATTCCAGTCTACCTCCTGAAATCGGTTTCCTGCAATTCTGCCCCGCTTTCAAGTCCTCTTGGCAGCCTTACTTCAGTCTATTTTTGGACGATAGCTGTCATTTATAACTCTGCAGGTTTGTGAATTACAGTGCCCCTGAGCTCCTTTCTTCAACTCGCTTTCTTGTGACCTGGCCACAACACCGCAGGATGGCTTCAGGCCCTAACCTGGTTCCGGCACGGCACGCTGAGCCTTTGGTTATTTCCTCTTCCTGGTGGGAAATGAGAGTTAAATTTGCCCGTCCAGACACCTCCAGCTAGTCTCTCATTGGTTCTCGCTATTCCTGTTCATCTTCCGCAGAAATTGCAAACTGGGCCAAACAGGAGGTTAAAGGGACTGACTCTCCAAGTCGGGAGAGTGTTAGTAAAGCGTCTGGAATGTTGCACCCGAGTACCAGGGGAGGAAAACTGAGACATATTTGAACACGTCTCCCGTTCACATGGTTGATCATACTCTGGGTTCCACATGCATGTTTTAGCTGAAGGAAGAATACCTTAAACCTGGAGAGTTGAGACCCGTGTAATGGGTACCATGCAATATGACTTCAAAGGGTCTTCATTTGCTCACCGAACCTCTCCAATCCTATCACTGCTGCGTTTATGCCCCTGTACACATGCTTGATTCTCTTTCGGAGACATAGCAATCCATAGGTTTTAAGATACTTACTAGTCAGGTACATTCTTAGGCGTTTAATATGGGGTGTTGAGTCCATTTCGTTGAGCAAGGAGTAGCTCTTGTCTATTCCATATTTGGCTTAAGGAACTTTATCTGTGCTCATTTCAATCTCTGGTTTTATGCAGCACCCCAACTCACCTTTCCCCTTAAGCAAGCATAAGTTGGTTTTCTAAATTTGAGACCCTGTTCTGTTTTGGAATGCAGTTTCTGTGTAGCCAAGTTTACATTCCGTGTATTACTGATATCTTATGATGTTTCTTTTTCTGTGTGACTTATTTCAGTTAGAATCATCGTACCTGAATCCACTCATTATGCTGCTACGGGCCTGATGACATAGATTTCATTGCTGAGTGATACTGCATTGTACGTAACTACCACAAGTTCTTTATCCATTTTTCACTTTCTGTGATATTGAATTTGTACGGTAAACGAGGTTCTTGTAAACGGAGGCGTCCCAAACTTTGGGGTGGCTGTGTCTTTTTGATTTTAATTTCCCTAAGCTATAGGACCATAAGTGGAAGTGCCCTAGGCTCTGTTGCTTTGTTTTTTAGATGTTTCAGGAAACACCATACACTTCTCCTGAGTGTCTGTTGGCAATTTACATCCCGCCCATCAGCATAACAAGGCTCCCAGTTCTCCATGGCCTGTCCTGCCTTTTTGGATTTTACACATTTTTCAGATGGCCCTTTTAAATGGGGAGAAGTGAGACTTCATTGTAGTGCAGATTTCCTTTGCAAGTTTGCTTGGTTGGCCAAAGAGGGCGTATGCGTTTTTTCCTGAATATATTCAGGAAAAAACGCATACGCCCTTTTTGGCCAAGTGCATCATTGTGGACGTTCTGCCTCTGTTCCTATGCTTTCAATGCAATTCCAGTCTACCTCCTGAAATCGGTTTCCTGCAATTCTGCCCCGCTTTCAAGTCCTCTTGGCAGCCTTACTTCAGTGTATTTTTGGACGATAGCTGTCACTTATAACTCTGCAGGTTTGTGAATTACAGTGCCCCTGAGCTCCTTTCTTCAACTCGCTTTCTTGTGACCTGGCCGCAACACCGCAGGATGGCTTCAGGCCCTAATCTGGTTCCGGCACGGCACGCTGAGCCTTTGGTTAATTCCTCTTCCTGGTGGGAAATGAGAGTTAAATTTGCCCATGCAGACACCTCCAGCTAGTCTCTCATTGATTCTCGCTGTTCCTGTTCATCTTCCGCAGAAATTGCAAACTGGGCCAAACAGGAGGTTAAAGGGACTGACTCTCCAAGTGGGGAGAGTGTTAGTAAGCGTCTGGAATGTTGCACCCGAGTACCAGGGTACGAAAACTGAGACATATTTGAACACGTCTCCCGATCACATGGTTGATCATACTCTAGGTTCCACATGCATGTTTTAGCTGAAGGAAGAATACCTTAAACCTGGGTAATTGAAACCCGTGGAATGGGTACCATGCAATATGACTTCAAAGGGTCTTCATTTGCTCACGAACCTCTCCAGTCCTATCACTGCTGCGTTTATGCCCCTGTACACATGCTTGATTCTCTTTCGGAGACATAGCAATCCATAGGTTTTAAGATACTTACTAGTCAGGTACATTCTTAGGCGTTTAATATGCGGTGTTGAGTCCATTTCGTTGAGCAAGGAGTAGCTCTTGTCTATTCCATATTTGGCTTAAGGAACTTTATCTGTGCTCATTTCAATCTCTGGTTTTATGCAGCACCCCAACTCACCTTTACCCTTAAGCAAGCATAAGTTGGTTTTCTAAATTTGAGACCCTGTTCTGTTCTGTAATTCAGTTCCTGTGTAGCCAAGTTTACATTCCGTGTATTACTGATATCTTATGATGTTTCTTTTTCTGTGTGACTTATTTCAGTTAGAATCATCATACCTGAATCCACTCATTGTGCTGCTAAGGGCCTGATGACATAGATTTCATTGCTGTGTGATATTGCTTTGTAAGTAAATACCACAACTTCTTTATCCATTTTTCACTTTCTGCGATGTTGAACTTGTACTGTAAACGAGGTTCTTGTAAACAGAGCCGTCCCAAACTTTGGGGTGGCTGTGTCTTTTTGATTTTAATTTCCCTAAGCTATAGGACCATAAGTGGAAGTGCCCTAGGCTCTGTTGCTTTGTTTTTTCGATGTTTCAGGAAACACCATACACTTCTCCCGAGTGTCTGTTGGCAATTTTCATCCCGCCCATCAGCATAACAAGGCTCCCAGTTCTCCATGGCCTGTCCTGCCTTTCTGGATTTTACACTTTTTTCAGATGGCCCTTTTGACCGGGGGGAAGTGAGACTTCATTGTAGTGCAGATTTCCTTTGCAAGCTTGCTTGGTTGGCCAAAAAGGGCGTATGCGTTTTTTCCTGAATATATTCAGGAAAAAACGCATACGCCCTTTTTGGCCAAGTGCATCATTGTGGACGTTCTGCCTCTTTTCCTATGCTTTCAATGCAATTCCAGTCTACCTCCTGAAATCGGTTTCCTGCAATTCTGCCCCGCTTTCAAGTCCTCTTGGCATCCTTACTTCAGTCTATTTTTGGACGATAGCTGTCATTTATAACTCTGCAGGTTTGTGAGTTACAGTGCCCCTGAGCTCCTTTCTTCAACTCGTTTTCTTGTGAGCTGGCTGCAACACCGCTGGATGGCTTCAGGCCCTAATCTGGTTCCGGCACGGCATGTTGAGCCTGTGGTTATTTCCTCTTTCTGGTGGGAAATGAGAGTTAAATTTGCCCGTCCAGACACCTCCAGCTAGTCTCTCATTGGTTCTCCCTATTCCTGTTCATCTTCCGCAGAAATTGCAAACTGGGCCAAACAGGAGGTTAAAGGTGCTGACTCTCCAAGTGGGGAGAGTGTTAGTAAAGCATCTGGAATGTTGCACCCGAGTACCAGGGGAGGAAAACTGAGACATATTTGAACACGTCTCCCGTTCACACGGTTGATCATACTTGGGTTCCACATGCATGTTTTAGCTGAAGGAAGAATACCTTAAACCTGGAGAGTTGAGACCCGTGTAATGGGTACCATGCAATATGACTTCAAAGGGTCTTCATTTGCTCACCGAACCTCTCCAATCCTATCACTGCTGCGTTTATGCCCCTGTACACACGCTTGATTCTCTTTTGGAGACATAGCAATCCATAGGTTTTAAGATACTTACTAGTCAGGTACATTCTTAGGCGTTTAATATGGGGTGTTGAGTCCATTTCGTTGAGCAAGGAGTAGCTCTTGTCTATTCCATATTTGGCTTAAGGAACTTTATCTGTGCTCATTTCAATCTCTGGTTTTATGCAGCACCCCAACTCACCTTCCCCCTTAAGCAAGCATAAGTTGGTTTTCTAAACTTGAGACAATG
This sequence comes from Delphinus delphis, assembly GCF_949987515.2. Taxonomy (NCBI): domain Eukaryota; kingdom Metazoa; phylum Chordata; class Mammalia; order Artiodactyla; family Delphinidae; genus Delphinus; species Delphinus delphis. Next base: position 2,135,373 of record NW_027192663.1, on the reverse strand, counting down.
TTCTGTTTTGTAATTCAGTTCATGTGTAGCCAAGTTCACATTCTGTGTATTAGTGATACCTTATGATGTTTCTTTTCTGTGTGACTTATTTCAGTTCGAATCATCATACCTGAATCCACTCATTATGCTGCTACGGGCCTGATGACATAGATTTCATTGCTGAGTGATATTGCATTGTACGTAAGTACCACAAGTTCTTTATCCATTTTTCACTTTCTGCGATATTGAACTTGTACTGTAAACGAGGTTCTTGTAAACAGAGCCCTCCCAAACTTTGGGGTGGCTGTGTCTTTTTAATTTATTTTCCCTAAGCTATAGGACCATAAGTGGAAGTGCCCTAGGTTCTGTTGCTTTGTTTTTTAGATGTTTCAGGAAACACCATACACTTCTCCAGAGTGGCTGTTGGCAATTTACATCCCGCCCATCAGCATAAGAAGGCTCCCAGTTCTCCATGGCCTGTCGTGCCTTTATGGATTTTACACTTTTTTCAGATGGCCCTTTTGACCAGGTGGAAATGAGACTTCATTGTAGTGCAGATTTCCTTTGCAAGCTTGCTTGGTTGGCCAAAAAGTGCGTATGCGTTTTTTCCTGAATATATTCAGGAAAAAACGCATACGCCCTTTTTGGCCAAGTGCATCATTGTCGAGTTTCTGACTCTCTTCATATGCTTTCAATGCAATTCCAGTCTACCTCCTGAAATCGGTTTCCTGCAATTCTGCCTTGCTTTCAATGCCTCTTCATAGCCTTACCTCAATATATTTTTTAAAAATAGTTGGCCTTTATAACTCTGCAGGTTTTTGAATTGCAGTGGCCCTTAGCTCCATTTTTTAGCTCTTATTTTTGTGGTATTGCCCCATAACCACAGGATTCCTTGAAGCCCTATTTTTCTTCTGGGGCACCTGCTGTGCCTTTGGTTAATTCTTCTTACTGATGTGATATTAGAGTGACATGTGCCCATTGAAACCGCTACAGCTAGTTTCTCACTGGTTCCCCCTATTCCCTTTCATCCTCTGCACTAACTGCAGACTGTGCGATACCAGAACTTAAAGGCATTGACTCCATGTGGGGATGTTGTTAGTAAAGCGGCTGGAATGTCGATCCGGAGCCCCAGGAGAGGAAAAATGAGGTGCGTTTTAGAAACCTTTCCCGATCATATGGTATACCAGTCGCTGGGTTTCCCAAGCATGGTTTAGCTGTAGGAAGATTCCCTTCAACCTGGAGTGTTGGGACCCTTGGACTGAGTAGCATGAAGTATTGTATTAAACTTTCGGCAGTTGCTCACCAAAGCTCACCAATCCTGTCAGCCCCAAGTGTCCAGCCTTATGTCTTATCCAGCTGTGGGTTTATATGTGGTCAATCCAGGTTGCATCACAGCCCCTGAGCCAATTTTGTAAGAATTTTTCTCTCTTTCATTGTTTCAGCGTTTTGTTTTTAAAATTTATTTCTATAATGGGGTTTAGCTCCTTTTCACTGCTGTGTTTGTGCCGCTCTGCACACACTTGATTCCCTTATGGAGATATATCAATACATGGGTTTTAAGATTCTTATTCCTCAGATATATTTCTCTGCGGTGTATAGGGTGTGTTGAGGCCTGTTCATTGAGCAAGGTGTAGATCTTGTCTAATACCTATTTGGTTTATTGAACGGTATCTGTGCTAATTTCAAACTCTGGTTTTATGCATCACCCCACCTCTCCTTTCCCCTTAAGCTGACATAAGTGTGTTTTCTAAATGTGAGACACTGTTCTGTTCTGTAATTCATTTCTTGTGCAGCCATATTTACCCTCCCTCTATAAGTGATATCTTATGATATGTTTCTTTTTCTGTTTGACTTATTTCAAGTAGTATTATCGGACCTAAATCCACTCTTTATCCTTCTACTAGCCTTATTACATTGATTTCATGGTGAAGAGATATTCCATTGTACATAAGTACCACATCTTCTTTATCCATTGTTCTCTTTCCTGGGATATTTAAGGTGTACTGAAGTTGAGGTTCTTGTAAACAGAGTAGCCCTAAACTGTGGTGTGCTTGTGTCTTGTTGATTTTTAGACTTCCCTAGATATACTCCCATGATTGGAAGTGTCCTATGCTCTGTAGCTCTGTTTTTTAGATGATTTAGGAACCACCATACACTTCTCCAGAGTGGCTCTCGGCAGTTCACACACTGCCCATCAGCGTATAAAGGCTCCCTGTTCTCCATGGCCTGTCCTGCATTTCTGGTTTTTACAATTTTTTAGGATGGCCCTTTTGACCGGTGGGAAGTGAGACTTCTTTGTTGTGCACATTTGCATTGCTTGCTTGCTTCATTGCCCATAAAGTGCGTATGCGTTTTTTCCTGGATATAATCAGGAAAAAACGCATACGCCCTTTTGGGCCAACTGCATCATTGTCGAAATTCTGCCGCTTTTCATGTGCGTTAAAGATGAGTCCAATCTATCTCTTGAAATCTGTTTCTTGCAATTCTGTCTTGCATTCAGATCCTCTTCTTTGCCTTACCTCAACATATTTTTGGACGTTAGTTTTCATTTATAACTCTGCAGGTTTGTGAATTGCAGTGACCCTGAGCTCCATTTTTTAAGTTGCTCTTTTGTGAGCTGGCCTCAAACCCGCAGGATTGCTTCAGGCCCTATTTTGGCTCCGGCGAGGCAGGCTGAGCCTTTCTTTAATTCTTATTCTTAATGGGAAATTAGAGTGATATGTGCCCGTCCAAACCCCTACAACTCTTCTCTCATTGGTTCCCCCTCTTCCCGTTCATCCTCCTCACAATTTGCAAAATGTGTGAAACAGAAGTTTAAATGTGCTGATTCTCCAAGTGGGGAGATTCTAAGTAGCGTGGCTGGAATGGTGAACAGGAGCACCAGGAGAGGATAAATGAGGTGCATTTTAGACACATCTCCCGATCACATGGTGTACAGTCCTCTGGGTTTTCCATGCATGTTTTAGCTGTAGGAAGATCCCTTGAACCTGCAGATTTGGGACCCATTGAATGGGTACCAGGTAGTATTACTTTAAAGGGTGTGCATTTCCTCACCCAACCTCACATTTCTCTTAGCGCAAACAGTTTCCAGCCTTATGTCTCATCCTGCTGTGGGTCTAGATGTGTTCAATCCATGTTGCATCACCGTCCCTGAGGAAAAGTTGTAAGAGGTTTTCTCTGTCTCTCTGTCGTTTATTTTTTTCAATTTATTACTATATTGGTTACAGCTGATTTTCAAAGCTCTGTTTCTTGCTGCTGTACATCCACTTGATTCGCGTACAGAGAGACATCAATAAATTCTTTTTCAGATTCTTACCAGTCGTATATATTCTTTTCCGGTGACTTGAGTGTGCTGAGTGCAGTTCTTTTAGCTACCGTGTAGGCCTTGTTGATTATCAGTTTGGTATTTGGAATGGTATCTTTGCTAATTTCAACCTCCTGGATGATGCCTCACCCCTCCCCACCTTTCCCGTTTAGCAGCCTTATGTGTGTTTTCTACATATTTGACTATGTTTTTGTTTTGTAATTTATTTCATGTGTAGCCATTTTGGATTCCACCTTTAAGTGATATCTTATGATATGTGTCTTTTTCTTTTTGAATTCTGTCACTTAGAATGATCATACGTAACTCCTCCGGAGTCGTTACAACTGGCCATATTTCATTGATTTCCAGGCTGAATAATATTCCACTCTACCTAAGTACCACATCTCTATCCATTTTTTCCCTCCAGAGACATTTAAGTTATATCCTAGTCGAGGATCTTTTAAACAGAGAGGGGGTAAACATTGGGGTGCCTGTGTCCTCTCGATTTTTGTTTTTCCCAAGATATACGCCCATGAGTGCAAGTGCCCTATGCTCTGTAGCTCATTTTTTAGATGCTTTAGTAAACACAATACACTTCTCCAGAATGGCCGTTGGCAATATACATTTCCACTATAAGTCTCACAGGGCTCCCTCTTCTCGTTGCCCTGTCCTGCATTTCTGTTGTTTACGCTTTATGAGGATGGCTCTTCTGACTGATGCGAAGTGATATCTTTTGTAGTATTGACTTCCAGTGCCCACCTGTTTGGTTGGCTAAAAAAGTGTATGCCCTTTTCTTGAATATATACAGAAAAGAACGCATACACCCTTTTTGGCCAACTGCAATGTTGGCAATGTTCAGCTCCTTTTCTTGTGCTTAATGGCGAGTCCTTTCTACCTCCTCAAATCCCTTTCCTGCCATTCTCCCTTGCTTACAAGTCCTTTTCTCTGACTTTCCTCAAGACATTTTTCAGTGATGGATATTTTCAACTCTGCAGTTTTGTGAATTTTACTGCCCCTGAGTTCCATTGTTCAACTCGTGTTTATGGGAACTGGCCACAAAGCAGCGGGATTTCCTCAAGCCCTATACTGTTTCCATGGGCAACCCTAGCCTTTGGTCAATTCGTCTTCCTGATTGGAAATTAGAGTGACATGTGCCTGTCTGAACACCTAGGACTTGTCTCTCATTGTTCCTCATCCTTCCGCTTCATCCTCTGGACAAATTCCAAACTGTACACAACAGGATGTTGACAGTGCTGACATCTCCAAGTGGGGAGACTGTTAGTAAAGACGCTGGAGGGGTGAACCCGAGCACCAGGAGATGAGGAGATGAGATGCCTTTTCCAAACTCTTCCCGATCAGACGGTATACCATCCTCTGGGTGTGACAGACATGTTTTAGCAGTAGGAAGAGTCCCATTCATGTAAGGAGAACACCAGGGCTTTTTCAAAATCAGTGTCTCCCCGAAACCCAAACTGGGGAAGTTTTTAAGCTACGGCTACACATATGTTCATTAAGGGCCTTGGGGAGTAGGCAGAGTCCAAACTTTAGATGATTGAAGTCTTCAGGGTCAGAAGCACTCACCACCAGCTTCCCTTAGGCTACACTTTAACTGTCATTGATAGATGATGTCAATAAAAATATCTATTCTTTTTCAGATTATTTCCCCTTATAGGTTATTGCAAAATGTTGAGTGTAGTTCCCTGTGCTATACAGTAGTTCCTTGTTGATGATCTATTTTATACATAGCAGTGTGTATGTGTTAATTCCAAACTGTTAATTTATCCCTCCTCCCACCTTTCCCCTTTGGTAATAATAAATTATAAGATTTTATACTTCTCAGAAATGGGGGAGCTGAAAGAGAGGTATCATTTTCAATGGAAAAGCATTTAAAACAAGATTGAAGGTTTAACCAAGATTATTAGCTGTACATCCTTGGAAAGAAATCACTTCGTTTCTCTAATATTGACCTGACAAATAAGACAAACCTTTTCACTGAACTTGCTTATAAAAAGTGATGGAAATATCAAATGGAAGTGTTAAAAACATCTTATTTTACCCGAGCCTTATACACTGTTCTATGTTAACTACAGTTTGGCTCACACATCTGTTCATTGAGGTTACAATAGTCTCAATTTCTGTTATTGATCCTCCAGAGTGGACCCCAACAAGTGTCCCCCTGCCCAGTGTCATTGGGGCCAACAGATCGAGACTGAGTTTGGTTCACAAGCAAAGGAAACTTTATATTTTGATCAGAGAATGGAGAGGTGAGAGCATGCACTACCCCGTGGGCTGTGGGCTGGGCTGCTGTGTAGAGATCCTGTCAGAGTCAGTGGGAGGGAGGGAGGCGGCGGAGCTCTCGAGGGCCGGGTTGGCTGTAGCTCAGGCTCTATATCGTGGAGTCTGCACTGGGCCCCAGGAGCTGAGGTGTCGACCCAGCCATTCTGCACTAGGAAATCTGGTCTGAAGTGCCGGGTGTGGAACCTCTGCATGTGGGACCCTAGGAGCACGTGAAATTAGAAAAAGCACAAAGGATAAAAAAGGTTAGACTTGACTTTATTGCCCAGATTCTATTTTTATCTCCCAGGGATTTTTAATGGGCTTTGCTGGGGACAAACCCCTCCTCTGCCTTTTGTCCCGTTCCTCATTCTTGGAGTGCTGAGGGTGCAGACCCTTCTTCTGTAACTGCTGAGTGCTGAGTTGGGAGCCCTCATACCCTGGGGCGAGGGTCAGAGCTTCTCCCCAGCATCCTCCCGGTGACGTTGATTGTCCCCAGGACCCCTGCCTCCCTGCTCGTCCACCTGAGCACCAGCATTGGAAGTGTTATAGATTCTAATGACCTTTAAGGGTCCAGGAAAGAGATGTGCAGAGACGCTGTGGGGGCCGGTTTCACCCCGCCCCACATTTGTTCGGCCACCTTAGGCTGACCGTCTCTGCCAGCCTAGATGCTCTGACCAGTAGTCTGCGCTTTCTTCAATTAGGCCCATGAATTAACGTACAAACAGCACCAGGTGTCAGAGCCCTGCCCGCTCAACTCCCAGACAGTCCAGGGTCAGTGGTGACCAAGGACCATGATGGCTACTGAGTCAACAGCCTTTTGAAGTAAACAGGAGTCCAGCCGGTCTTATTGGCCACCATCATCATGGTGTCTGTAGGCTTTTCTATGGTGACAGTGTGGTATACTGTTCCCCCGCCAAGATTATTAGCTCCCCTCTGGGTGCAGTAAGTCCTGCAAGCAGTAGTCTACTCTTTTGGGACACACTCTTGTTGTTTTATGAGAGAAACTCCAGGTCAAGTGATGTTCACACGAGTCGTCATGGTGCCCTGTTGCCCCCGGTTATCTCTCTGGATGTTGGAGTTGGAGGGCCTCCTCACTCGAGGTCGGTGTGCCCACGGAGCGAACCCTGCAACTTCAGGGCATGGTTGGTGGTTAGGATCACCACGTGGGGTCCTTTTCCCTTAGGAGGGAGGTGGCCTTTTGGGCTGCTGATTTCCAGGTTTTTAGATACCGCCAGTATCTTGGCCAGATGTGGCAGTGGGCCAAGCCCCTTAGTGACCGTAGTTTATCCTACCTGGATGGCATTCTTGCATTGTTCCATTTCAAGTGGTCCCAGTTTTTGCACTAATTCTCCAATGGCGATTCACCTTTCACCGGGAATGTAAAGGTCAAAGGGTTTAGCTAAATTAGGGAGTTCCAGGGCAAGGGTCTGAATTGACTGCTCTTTCCATTCTTGAAAGGCCACTTCTGGATTCTATTCAAAAGGATCATCATCTTTTCCTTTCAGTGTTTCATATAGAGGCCCAGCTAGTAGACTGTAGCTAGGGATCCAGAAGCAGCAAACCCTGGCCTCCCCAGGAACCCCTAAGCTGTCTTCTAGTTTTAGAAAGGGGTAAGGCTGAAAATGGTTTCTTCCCTTTCCTGGGATGGGCTTCTCTGACCTTCTGTGAGAATGAAGCCCAGGCAGGTCACCGCAGTCTGTGATATTTGAGCTTTTTCTTGGACAACTTCTATCCTTTATTGGCTTGGTAGTTCAGAGGCCTCCTTAGTAGGGCTGGTGATCAGAATGTCGTCTGCATATTGAAGGAGGGTTTCCTTTTCCAGAGGTAGAACTTTTAGGTCTTTAGCTAAGCTTTCCCCAAAGATGGTGTGGGAATTTTTGCACCCTTGGGGCCAGACGGCCCGGAAGTATTGTTTTAGTTGTATGTTGAGTCCTGCCACTCACAAGCCAAAATTTCTTGTGACTCTGGGACTAATGGAATACAAAAGAAGGCATCATTGAAGACTAATACAGAATACCATGTCCTGGTGGTTGGTAGAATGACCAGCAGGGTGTAGGAATTAGGAGCAACTGGAGGTATATCCTCGGTGGCTTCACTGACTGTCCTGACATCCTTTACCATGTCCCCAGCAGCCCATGGGGCTCTCGTGGTCAGACCAATCCCAGAATATGGAGCTCACCTGGGCAGGTACCCCACCCCCACCCCAGCCCACGGGGCTCTCGTGGTCAGGCCCCTCCCAGGATACAGAGCTACCCTTGCAGGTACCGTGGCAGGGCTGGGCACACAGGAACCGTGCACATAGCCCTCATTGCAGAGCACCCCCAGCTCACCTGTCGCTCAGAGCTGACACAGAGCACCTCAGAGCAGGACTTGAACTAACAAACAGCAGCTGCGACAGGTCTGTGACCCTGGGCATCACTCCGTGAGGCCTCCCTCCACCTGGTCTTCCAGAGACTTCCACTGCACCCGGGGCACCAGGCCTCTGTCTCCAACCACCACCCACCCCTCCTCTCCCTGACTCCTGGGTTCCTCTCATTAGGAGAGGGTTTTCTTGAAGTTGTCTCCCACTCATGGGCCAGATAAAATGATTAGAAAACAAGCCAAAGCTGCAGCCCCTTGTCTATCCTGACTCTCAGGAGCCCACACCTGTTCCTTGGACCTGGCCGGTTCAGCAAGTTCCATTTTCTGCAACTGTGAGCCCCTGAGGGGTGATGATTGGCTGACCTGGGCAGCCTTACCGTGCCGGCCAGCCCTCCCCAGGTGTGCCTGGGTTGAGATCAATATAAATACCACTCCAGGCAGCAAGAGCCCCTGCAGCCGTGCCTGACGCCATTTTCTCTGCCCTGTCAGCAGTCTCGGGGCTGGGCTGGTGGGAGGGAGTGAGAGGCCACGGCTTTGTGGGTGGCCCAGTGTGAGTGGGGCTCTGCTGGACTTTCTGCAGCAGTTGCCAGGCTGCCACCTGCTAAAGAAGAGGATGTGTCACCCATACCTGCTGCTGGAATTTCTCCCTGGGCAGAGGTGAGGAAGGAAAAAAGCAGTGGGGGCAGGGACAGGACGGGTATCTCAGGCAGGGAAATGGAAATCTTCCAGAAGAGCACCCAGGGCCAGGACCATCCTGGCTGGCCTGCAGGCACCAAGTCGGCCGGCATGCTGTCACTCGTGTGGCTCTATGGCCCTTCCTCTAGGCTTTCAAGTCCTTGTATATATTCAGGTGTTTTACCTGGGATGGGTGGGAATAGTTCAGCAGCAACTGGCCTGGGGCTCAGCTCACGTTTACTCACAGATGCCTCGGCACGGTGCCCCAGCTTTGCAATGAGGACGCTTGTTGCGTGGGGGCTGCTGGCTGAATGGGAGACGATTCCCCACCACTGACCAACTTCAGAATTGTTTACAACTGGAGCAAGTGCCCTGATATGGTTTTCCTCTGTGTAACTGGTGGGTTCTGTGTTTTTTTTCTCTTTTTCGTTTTTGGTTCAAGGTAGATTTTATTCCTCTTTTTTGTATTTACAGATATAAGCATGGAAATAATTTATTCATATAAATACATGTATGTGCAGGGAATAATTGTTTTTTCTGTTTTATTTTTTAAATTTTACTTCTTTTTAATTTTGAATTTTATTTTATATTTTTATACAGCAGGTTCTTATTGGTTATCTATTTTATACATATAAATGTATACATGCCAATCCCAGTCTCTCAACTCCTCCCACCACCACCCCCCCAACAGCTTTCCCCCCTTGTTGTCCATACGTTTGTTGTCTACATCTGTTGCTCTATTTATGCCTTGCAAAATGGTTAATCTGTACAGTTTTTCTAGGTTCCACATATATGCATGAATATACAAGATTTGTTTTTCTCTTTCTGACTTACTTCACTCTGTATGACAGTCTCTAGATCCATCGACGTCTCTACAAATGACCCAATTTCATTCCTTTTCATGGCTTAGTAATATTCCATTTTATATATGTACCACAGCTTTATGCATTCGTCTGTCTGTGGGCATTTAGGTTGCTTCCATTACCTCGATATTGTAAATAGTGATGCAATGAACATTGCGGTGAATGACTCTTTTTGATTTATGGTTTTGTCTGGGTATATGTCCAGTACTGGGATTGCTGTATCATATGGTAATTCTATTGTTACTTTCTTAAGAAATTCCATATTGTTCTCCATAATGACTGTATCAATTTATATTCCCAACAATAGTGGAAGAGGGTTCCTTTTCTCCACACCGTTTCCAGCATTTTTTGTTTGTAGATTTTCAATGATGCCTATTCTACCAGGTGTGAGGTGATACCTCATTGTTGAATCCATTTCGTTGAGCAAGGGGTAGCTCTTGTCTATTACATATTTGGCTTATGGAACGGTATCTGTGCTAATTTCAAACTCTACTTTTATGCAGCACCCCAACTCACCTTCCCCCTTAAGCAGGCATAAGTTGGTTTTCTAAACTTGAGACCCTGTTCTGTTTTGTAATTCAGTTCATGTGTAGCCAAGTTCACATTCCGTGTATTAGTGATACCTTATGATGTTTCTTTTTCTGTGTGACTTATTTCACTTAGAATCATCGTGCCTCAATGCACTCATTATGCTGGTACGGGCCTGGTGACATAGATTTCATTGCTGAGTGGTATTCTGTTGTACATAAGTACCGCAACTTCTTTATCCATTATTTGCTCTCTGGGATATTTAACTTGTGCCGTAGAAGAGATTTCTGTAAAAAGAGCCATCCCAAATTTTGGGGTTGCTGTGTCTTTTTGATATTAATTTCCCTAAGCTATAGGACCATAAGTGGAAGTGCCCTAGGCCCTGTTGCTTTGTTTTTTAGATGTTTCAGGAAACACCATACACATCTCCCGAGTGTCTGTTGGCAATTTACATCCCGCCCATCAGCATAACAAGGCTCCCAGTTCTCCATGGCCTGTCCTGCCTTTCTGGGTTTTACACTTTTTTCAGATGGCCCTTTTGACCGGGGGGAAGTGAGACTTCATTGTAGTGCAGATTTCCTTTGCAAGCTTGCTTGGTTGGCCAAAAAGGGCGTATGCGTTTTTTCCTGAATATATTCAGGAAAAAACGCATACGCCCTTTTGGCAAAGTGCATCATTGTGGACGTTCTGCCTCTTTTCCTATGCTTTCAATGCAATTCCAGTCTACCTCCTGAAATCGGTATCCTGCAATTCTGCCCCGCTTTCAAGTCCTCTTGGCAGCCTTACTTCAGTCTATTTTTGGATGATAGCTGTCATTTATAACTCTGCAGATTTGTGAATTACAGAGACCCTGAGCTCCTTTCTTCAACTCGCTTTCTTTTGAGCTGGCCGCAACACCGAAGGATGGCTTCAGGCCCTAATATGGTTCCGGCACGGCACGCTGAGCCTTTGGTTATTTCCTCTTCCTGGTGGGAAATGAGAGTTAAATTTGCCCGTCCAGACACCTCCAGCTAGTCTCTCATTGGTTCTCCCTATTCCTGTTCATCTTCCGCAGAAATTGCAAACTGGGCCAAACAGGAGGTTAAAGGCGCTGACTCTCCAAGTCGGGAGAGTGTTAGTAAAGGGTCTGGAATGTTGCACCCGAGTACCAGGGGAGGAAAACTGAGACATATTTGAACACGTCTCCCGTTCACACGGTTGATCATACGCGGGGTTCCACATGCATGTTTCAGCTGAAGGAAGAATACCTTAAACCTGGAGAGTTGAGACCCGTGTAATGGGTACCATGCAATATGACTTCAAAGGGTCTTCATTTGCTCACCGAACCTCTTCAATCCTATCACTGCTGCGTTCATGCCCCTGTACACATGCTTGATTCTCTTTCGGAGACATAGCAATCCATAGGTTTTAAGATACTTACTAGTCAGGTACATTCTTAGGCGTTTAATATGCGGTGTTGAGTCCATTTCGTTGAGCAAGGAGTAGCTCTTGTCTATTCCATATTTGGCTTAAGGAACTTTATCTGTGCTCATTTCAATCTCTGGTTTTATGCAGCACCCCAACTCACCTTTCCCCTTAAGCAAGCATAAGTTGGTTTTCTAAATTTGAGACCCTGTTCTGTTCTGTAATTCAGTTCCTGTGTAGCCAAGTTTACATTCCGTGTATTACTGATATCTTATGATGTTTCTTTTGCTGTGTGACTTATTTCAGTTAGAATCATCATACCTGAATCCACTCATTGTGCTGCTAAGGGCCTGATGACACAGATTTCATTGCTGAGTGATATTGCTTTGTAAGTAAATACCACAACTTCTTTATCCATTTTTCACTTTCTGCGATGTTGAACTTGTACTGTAAACGAGGTTCTTGTAAACAGCGGCGTCCCAAACTTTGGGGTGGCTGTGTCTTTTTGATTTTAATTTCCCTAAGCTATAGGACCATAAGTGGAAGTGCCCTAGGCTCTGTTGCTTTGTTTTTTAGATGTTTCAGGAAACACCATACACTTCTCCCGAGTGTCTGTTGGCAATTTACATCCCGCCCATCAGCATAACAAGGCTCCCAGTTCTCCATGGCCTGTCCTGCCTTTCTGGATTTTACACTTTTTTCAGATGGCCCTTTTGACCGGGGGGAAGTGAGACTTCATTTTAGTGCAGATTTCCTTTGCAAGCTTGCTTGGTTGGCCAAAAAGGGCGTATGCGTTTTTTCCTGAATATATTCAGGAAAAAACGCATACGCCCTTTTTGGCCAAGTGCATCATTGTGGACGTCCTGCCTCTTTTCCTATGCTTTCAATGCAATTCCAGTCTACCTCCTGAAATCGGTTTCCTGCAATTCTGCCCCGCTTTCAAGTCCTCTTGGCAGCCTTACTTCAGTCTATTTTTGGACGATAGCTGTCATTTATAACTCTGCAGGTTTGTGAATTACAGTGCCCCTGAGCTCCTTTCTTCAACTCGCTTTCTTGTGAGCTGGCCGCAACACCGCAGGATGGCTTCAGGCCCTAATCTGGTTCCGGCACGGCACGCTGAGCCTTTGGTTAATTCCTCTTCCTGGTGGGAAATGAGAGTTAAATTTGCCCGTCCAGACACCTCCAGCTAGTCTCTCATTGGTTCTCGCTATTCCTGTTCATCTTCCGCAGAAATTGCAAACTGGGCCAAACAGGAGGTTAAAGGTGCTGACTCTCCAAGTCGGGAGAGTGTTAGTAAAGCGTCTGGAATGTTGCACCCGAGTACCAGGGTACGAAAACTGAGACATATTTGAACACGTCTCCCGATCACATGGTTGATCATACTCTGGGTTCCACATGCATGTTTTAGCTGAAGGAAGAATACCTAAAACCTGGGTAGTTGAAACCCGTGGAATGGGTACCATGCAATATGACTTCAAAGGGTCTTCATTTGCTCACCGAACCTCTCCAATCCTATCACTGCTGCGTTTATGCCCCTGTACACATGCTTGATTCTCTTTCGGAGACATAGCAATCCATAGGTTTTAAGATACTTACTAGTCAGGTACATTCTTAGGCGTTTAATATGCGGTGTTGAGTCCATTTCGTTGAGCAAGGAGTAGCTCTTGTCTATTCCATATTTGGCTTAAGGAACTTTATCTGTGCTCATTTCAATCTCTGGTTTTATGCAGCACCCCAACTCACCTTTACCCTTAAGCAAGAATAAGTTGGTTTTCTAAATTTGAGACCCTGTTCTGTTCTGTAATTCAGTTCCTGTGTAGCCAAGTTTACATTCCGTGTATTACTGATATCTTATGATGTTTCTTTTGCTGTGTGACTTATTTCAGTTAGAATCATCATACCTGAATCCACTCATTGTGCTGCTAATGGCCTGATGACACAGATTTCATTGCTGAGTGATATTGCTTTGTAAGTAAATACCACAACTTCTTTCTCCATTTTTCACTTTCTGCGATGTTGAAATTGTACTGTAAATGAGGTTCTTGTAAACAGAGCCGTTCCAAACTTTGGGGTGGCTGTGTCTTTTTGATTTTAATTTCCCTAAGCTATAGGACCATAAGTGGAAGTGCCCTAGGTTCTGTTGCTTTGTTTTTTAGATGTTTCAGGAAACACCATACGCTTCTCCAGAGTGGTTGTTGGCAATTTACATCCCGCCCATCAGCATAACAAGGCTCCCAGTTCTCCATGGCCTGTCCTGCCTTTCTGGATTTTACACTTTTTTCAGATGGCCCTTTTGACCGGGGGAAAGTGAGACTTCATTGTAGTGCAGATTTCCTTTGCAAGCTTGCTTGGTTGGCCAAAAAGGGCGTATGCATTTTTTCCTGAATATATTCAGGAAAAAACGCATGCGCCCTTTTTGGCCAAGTGCATCATTGTGGACGTTCTGCCTCTTTTCCTATGCTTTCAATGCAATTCCAGTCTACCTCCTGAAATCGGTTTCCTGCAATTCTGCCCCGCTTTCAAGTCCTCTTGGCAGCCTTACTTCAGTCTATTTTTGGACGATAGCTGTCATTTATAACTCTGCAGGTTTGTGAATTACAGTGCCCCTGAGCTCCTTTCTTCAACTTGCTTTCTTGTGACCTGGCCGCAACACCGCAGGATGGCTTCAGGCCCTAATCTGGTTCCGTCCCGGCATGGTGAACCTTTGGTTAATTCCTCTTCCTGGTTGGAAATGAGAGTTAAATTTGCCCGTCCAGACACCTCCAGCTAGCCTCTCATTGGTTCTCGCTATTCCTGTTCATCTTCCGCAGAAATTGCAAACTGGGCCAAACAGGAGGTTAAAGGGACTGACTCTCCAAGTGGGGAGAGTGTTAGTAAAGCGTCTGGAATGTTGCACCCGAGTACCAGGGGAGGAAAACTGAGACATATTTGAACACGTCTCCCGATCACATGGTTGATCATACTCTAGGTTCCACATGCATGTTTTAGCTGAAGGAAGAATACCTTAAACCTGGGTAGTTGAAACCCGTGGAATGGGTACCATGCAATATGACTTCAAAGGGTCTTCATTTGCTCACCGAACCTCTCCAATCCTATCACTGCTGCGTTTATGCCCCTGTACACCTGCTTGATTCTCTTTCGGAGACATAGCAATCCATAGGTTTTAAGATACTTACTAGTCAGGTACATTCTTAGGCGTTTAATATGGGGTTTTGAGTCCATTTCGTTGAGCAAGGAGTAGCTCTTGTCTATTCCATATTTGGCTTAAGGAACTTTATCTGTGCTCATTTCAATCTCTGGTTTTATGCAGCACCCCAACTCACCTTTCCCCTTAAGCAAGCATAAGTTGGTTTTCTAAATTTGAGACCCTGTTCTGTTTTGGAATGCAGTTCCTGTGTAGCCAAGTTTACATTCCGTGTATTAGTGATATCTTATGATGTTTCTTTTTCTGTGTGACTTATTTCAGTTAGAATCATCGTACCTGAATCCACTCATTATGCTGCTATGGGCCTGATGACATAGATTTCATTGCTGAGTGATACTGTATTGTACGTAAGTACCACAAGTTCTTTATCCATTTTTCACTTTCTGTGATATTGAACTTGTACGGTAAACGAGGTTCTTGTAAACGGAGGCGTCCCAAATTTGGGGTTGCTGTGTCTTTTTGATATTAATTTCCCTAAGCTATAGGACCATAAGTGGAAGTGCCCTAGGCTCTGTTGCTTTGTTTTTTAGATGTTTCAGGAAACACCATACACTTCTCGCTTGTGTCTGTTGGCAATTTACATCCCGCCCATCAGCATAACAAGGCTCCCAGTTCTCCATGGCCTGTCCTGCCTTTCTGGATTTTACACTTTTTTCAGATGGCCCTTTTGACCGGGGGGAAGTGAAACTTCATTGTAGTGCAGATTTCCTTTGCAAGCTTGCTTGGTTGGCCAAAAAGGGCGTATGCGTTTTTTCCTGAATATATTCAGGAAAAAACGCATACGCCCTTTTTGGCCAAGTGCATCATTGTGGACGTTCTGCCTCTTTTCCTATGCTTTCAATGCAATTCCAGTCTACCTCCTGAAATCGGTTTCCTGCAATTCTGCCCCGCTTTCAAGTCCTCTTGGCAGCCTTACTTCAGTCTATTTTTGGACGATAGCTGTCATTTATAACTCTGCAGGTTTGTGAATTACAGTGCCCCTGAGCTCCTTTCTTCAACTCGCTTTCTTGTGAGCTGGCCGCAACACCGCAGGATGGCTTCAGGCCCTAATCTGGTTCCGGCACGGCACGCTGAGCCTTTGGTTAATTCCTCTTCCTGGCGGGAAATGAGAGTTAAATTTGCCCGTCCAGACACCTCCAGCTAGTCTCTCATTGGTTCTCGCTATTCCTGTTCATCTTCCGCAGAAATTGCAAACTGGGCCAAACAGGAGGTTAAAGGTGCTGACTCTCCAAGTGGAGAGAGTGTTAGTAAAGCGTCTGGAATGTTGCACCCGAGTACCAGGGTCCGAAAACTGAGACATATTTGAACACGTCTCCCGTTCACATGGTTGATCATACTTGGGTTCACATGCATGTTTTAGCTGAAGGAAGAATACCTAAAACCTGGGTAGTTGAAACCCGTGAAATGGGTACCATGCAATATGACTTCAAAGGGTCTTCATTTGCTCACCGCACCTCTCCAATCCTATCACTGCTGCGTTTATGCCCCTGTACACATGCTTGATTCTCTTTCGGAGACATAGCAATCCATAGGTTTTAAGATACTTACTAGTCAGGTACATTCTTAGGCGTTTAATATGCGATGTTGAGTCCATTTCATTGAGCAAGGAGTAGCTCTTGTCTATTCCATATTTGGCTTAAGGAACTTTATCTGTGCTCATTTCAATCTCTGGTTTTATGCAGCACCCCAACTCACCTTTCCCCTTAAGCAAGCATAAGTTGGTTTTCTAAATTTGAGACCCTGTTCTGTTTTGGAATGCAGTTCCTGTGTAGCCAAGTTTACATTCCGTGTATTAGTGATATCTTATGATGTTTCTTTTTCTGTGTGACTTATTTCAGTTAGAATCATCGTACCTGAATCCACTCATTATGCTGCTATGGGCCTGATGACATAGATTTCATTGCTGAGTGATACTGCATTGTACGTAAGTACCACAAGTTCTTTATCCATTTTTCACTTTCTCTGATATTGAACTTGTACGGTAAACGAGGTTCTTGTAAACGGAGGCGTCCCAAACTTTGGGGTGGCTGTGTCTTTTTGATTTTAATTTCCCTAAGCTATAGGACCATAAGTGGAAGTGCCCTAGGCTCTGTTGCTTTGTTTTTTAGATGTTTCAGGAAACACCATACACTTCTCGCGAGTGTCTTTTGGCAATTTACATCCCGCCCATCAGCATAAGAAGGCTCCCAGTTCTCCATGGCCTGTCCTGCCTTTCTGGATTTTACACTTTTTTCAGATGGCCCTTTTGACCGGGGGGAAGTGAGACTTCATTGTAGTGCAGATTTCCTTTGCAAGCTTGCTTGGTTGGCCAAAAAGGGCGTATGCGTTTTTTCCTGAATATATTCAGGAAAAAACGCATACGCCCTTTTTGGCCAAGTGCATCATTGTGGACGTTCTGCCTCTTTTCCTATGCTTTCAATGCAATTCCAGTCTACCTCCTGAAATCGGTTTCCTGCAATTCTGCCCCGCTTTCAAGTCCTCTTGGCAGCCTTACTTCAGTCTATTTTTGGACGATAGCTGTCATTTATAACTCTGCAGGTTTGTGAATTACAGTGCCCCTGAGCTCCTTTCTTCAACTCGCTTTCTTGTGAGCTGGCCGCAACACCGCAGGATGGCTTCAGGCCCTAATCTGGTTCCGGCACGGCACGCTGAGCCTTTGGTTAATTCCTCTTCCTGGCGGGAAATGAGAGTTAAATTTGCCCGTCCAGACACCTCCAGCTAGTCTCTCATTGGTTCTCGCTATTCCTGTTCATCTTCCACAGAAATTGCAAACTGGGCCAAACAGGAGGTTAAAGGTGCTGACTCTCCAAGTGGGGAGAGTGTTAGTAAAGCGTCTGGAATGTTGCACCCGAGTACCAGGGTCCGAAAACTGAGACATATTTGAACACGTCTCCCGATCACATGGTTGATCATACTCTGGGTTCCACATGCATGTTTTAGCTGAAGGAAGAATACCTAAAACCTGGGTAGTTGAAACCCGTGGAATGGGTACCATGCAATATGACTTCAAAGGGTCTTCATTTGCTCACCGAACCTCTCCAATCCTATCACTGCTGCGTTTATGCCCCTGTACACATGCTTGATTCCCCTTCGGAGACATAGCAATCCATAGGTTTTAAGATACTTACTAGTCAGGTACATTCTTAGGCCTTTAATATGCGGTGTTGAGTCCATTTCGTTGAGCAAGGAGTAGCTCTTGTCTATTCCATATTTGGCTTAAGGAACTTTATCTGTGCTCATTTCAATCTCTGGTTTTATGCAGCACCCCAACTCACCTTTCCCCTTAAGCAAGCATAAGTTGGTTTTCTAAATTTGAGACCCTGTTCTGTTTTGGAATGCAGTTCCTGTGTACCCAAGTTTACATTCCGTGTATTAGTGATATCTTATGATGTTTCTTTTTCTGTGTGACTTATTTCAGTTAGAATCATCGTACCTGAATCCACTCATTATGCTGCTACGGGCCTGATGACATAGATTTCATTGCTGAGTGATACTGCA
This sequence comes from Delphinus delphis, assembly GCF_949987515.2. Taxonomy (NCBI): domain Eukaryota; kingdom Metazoa; phylum Chordata; class Mammalia; order Artiodactyla; family Delphinidae; genus Delphinus; species Delphinus delphis. Next base: position 2,117,279 of record NW_027192663.1, on the reverse strand, counting down.
TTGTACATAAGTACCACAAGTTCTTTATCCATTTTTCACTTTCTGTGATATTGAACTTGTACGGTAAACGCGGTTCTTGTAAACGGAGGCGTCCCAAACTTTGGGGTGGCTGTGTCTTTTTGATTTTAATTTCCCTAAGCTATAGGACCATAAGTGGAAGTGCCCTAGGCTCTGTTGCTTTGTTTTTTAGATGTTTCAGGAAACACCATACACTTCTCGCGAGTGTCTGTTGGCAATTTACATCCCGCCCATCAGCATAACAAGGCTCCCAGTTCTCCATGGCCTGTCCTGCCTTTCTGGATTTTACACTTTTTTCAGATGGCCCTTTTGACCGGGGGGAAGTGAAGCTTCATTGTAGTGCAGATTTCCTTTGCAAGCTTGCTTGGTTGGCCAAAAAGGGCGTATGCGTTTTTTCCTGAATATATTCAGGATAAAACGCATACGCCCTTTTTGGCCAAGTGCATCATTGTGGACGTTCTGCCTCTTTTCCTATGCTTTCAATGCAATTCCAGTCTACCTCCTGAAATCGGTTTCCTGCAATTCTGCCCCGCTTTCAAGTCCTCTTGGCAGCCTTACTTCAGTCTATTTTTGGACGATAGCTGTCATTTATAACTCTGCAGGTTTGTGAATTACAGTGCCCCTGAGCTCCTTTCTTCAACTTGCTTTCTTGTGACCTGGCCGCAACACCGCAGGATGGCTTCAGGCCCTAATCTGGTTCCGGCACGGCACGCTGAGCCTTTGGTTAATTCCTCTTCCTGGTGGGAAATGAGAGTTAAATTTGCCCGTCCAGACACCTCCAGCTAGTCTCTCATTGGTTCTCGCTATTCCTGTTCATCTTCCGCAGAAATTGCAAACTGGGCCAAACAGGAGGTTAAAGGTGCTGACTCTCCAAGTGGGGAGAGTGTTAGTAAAGCGTCTGGAATGTTGCACCCGAGTACCAGGGTACGAAAACTGAGACATATTTGAACACGTCTCCCGGTCACATGGTTGATCATATTCTGGGTTCCACATGCATGTTTTAGCTGAAGGAAGAATACCTAAAACCTGGGTAGTTGAAACCCGTGGAATGGGTACCATGCAATATGACTTCAAAGGGTCTTCATTTGCTCACCGAACCTCTCCAATCCTATCACTGCTGCGTTTATGCCCCTGTACACATGCTTGATTCCCCTTTGGAGACATAGCAATCCATAGGTTTTAAGATACTTACTAGTCAGGTACATTCTTAGGCGTTTAATATGCGGTGTTGAGTCCATTTCATTGAGAAAGGAGTAGCTCTTGTCTATTCCATATTTGGCTTAAGGAACTTTATCTGTGCTCATTTCAATCTCTGGTTTTATGCAGCACCCCAACTCACCTTTCCCCTTAAGCAAGCATAAGTTGGTTTTCTAAATTTGAGACCCTGTTCTGTTTTGGAATGCAGTTCCTGTGTAGCCAAGTTTACATTCCGTGTATTAGTGATATCTTATGATGTTTCTTTTTCTGTGTGACTTATTTCAGTTAGAATCATCGTACCTGAATCCACTCATTATGCTGCTACGGGCCTGATGACATAGATTTCATTGCTGAGTGATACTGCATTGTACGTAAGTACCACAAGTTCTTTATCCATTTTTCACTTTCTGTGATATTGAACTTGTACGGTAAACAGGGTTCTTGTAAACGGCGGCGTCCCAACCTTTGGGGTGGCTGTGTCTTTTTGATTTTAATTTCCCTAAACTATAGGACCATAAGTGGAAGTGCCCTAGGCTATGTTGCTTTGTTTTTTAGATGTTTCAGGAAACACCATACACTTCTCCCGAGTGTCTGTTGGCAATTTACATCCCGCACATCAGCATAACAAGGCTCCCAGTTCTCCATGGCCTGTCCTGCCTTTCTGGATTTTACACTTTTTTCAGATGGCCCTTTTGACCGGGGGGAAGTGAAACTTCATTGTAGTGCAGATTTCCTTTGCAAGCTTGCTTGGTTGGCCAAAAAGGGCGTATGCGTTTTTTCCTGAATATATTCAGGAAAAAACGCATACGCCCTTTTTGGCCAAGTGCATCGTTGTGGACGTTCTGCCTCTTTTCCTATGCTTTCAATGCAATTCCAGTCTACCTCCTGAAATCGGTTTCCTGCAATTCTGCCCCGCTTTCAAGTCCTCTTGGCAGCCTTACTTCAGTCTATTTTTGGACGATAGCTGTCATTTATAACTCTGCAGGTTTGTGAATTACAGTGCCCCTGAGCTCCTTTCTTCAACTCGCTTTCTTGTGAGCTGGCCGCAACACCGCAGGATGGCTTCAGGCCCTAATCTGGTTCCGGCACGGCACGCTGAGCCTTTGGTTAATTCCTCTTCCTGGTGGGAAATGAGAGTTAAATTTGCCCGTGCAGACACCTCCAGCTAGTCTCTCATTGGTTCTCGCTATTCCTGTTCATCTTCCGCAGAAATTGCAAACTGGGCCAAACAGGAGGTTAAAGGTGCTGACTCTCCAAGTCGGGAGAGTGTTAGTAAAGCGTCTGGAATGTTGCACCCGAGTACCAGGGTACGAAAACTGAGACATATTTGAACACGTCTCCCGATCACATGGTTGATCATACTCTGGGTTCCACATGCATGTTTTAGCTGAAGGAAGAATACCTTAAACCTGGGTAGTTGAAACCCGTGGAATGGGTACCATGCAATATGACTTCAAAGGGTCTTCATTTGCTCACCGAACCTCTCCAAACCTATCACTGCTGCGTTTATGCCCCTGTACACATGCTTGATTCCCCTTCGGAGACATAGCAATCCATAGGTTTTAAGATACTTACTAGTCAGGTACATTCTTAGGCGTTTAATATGCGGTGTTGAGTCCATTTCGTTGAGCAAGGAGTAGCTCTTGTCTATTCCATATTTGGCTTAAGGAACTTTATCTGTGCTCATTTCAATCTCTGGTTTTATGCAGCACCCCAACTCACCTTTACCCTTAAGCAAGCATAAGTTGGTTTTCTAAATTTGAGACCCTGTTCTGTTCTGTAATTCAGTTCCTGTGTAGCCAAGTTTCCATTCCGTGTATTATTGATATCTTATGATGTTTCCTTTTCTGTGTCACTTATTTCAGTTAGAATCATCATACCTGAATCCACTCATTGTGCTGCTACGGGCCTGATGACATAGATTTCATTGCTGAGTGATATTGCTTTCTAAGTGAATACCACAACTTCTTTATCAATTTTTCACTTTCTGCGATGTTGAACTTGTACTGTAAACGAGGTTCTTGTAAACAGAGCCGTTCCAAACTTTGGGGTGGCTGTGTCTTTTTGATTTTAATTTCCCTAAGCTATAGGACCATAAGTGGAAGTGCCCTAGGCTCTGTTGCTTTGTTTTTTAGATGTTTCAGGAAACACCATACACTTCTCCCGAGTGTCTGTTGGCAATTTACATCCCGCCCATCAGCATAACAAGGCTCCCAGTTCTCAATGGCCTGTTGCCTTTCTGGATTTTACACTTTTTTCAGATGGCCCTTTTGACCGGGGGGAAGTGAGACTTCATTGTAGTGCAGATTTCCTTTGCAAGCTTGCTTGGTTGGCCAAAAAGGGCGTATGCGTTTTTTCCTGAATATATTCAGGAAAAAACGCATACGCCCTTTTTGGCCAAGTGCATCATTGTGGACGTTCTGCCTCTTTTCCTATGCTTTCAATGCAATTCCAGTCTACCTCCTGAAATCGGTTTCCTGCAATTCTGCCCCGCTTTCAAGTCCTCTTGGCAGCCTTACTTCAGTCTATTTTTGGACGATAGCTGTCATTTATAACTCTGCAGGTTTGTGAATTACAGTGCCCCTGAGCTCCTTTCTTCAACTCGCTTTCTTGTGACCTGGCCGCAACACCGCAGGATGGCTTCAGGCCCTAATCTGGTTCCGGCCCGGCATGCTGAGCCTTTGGTTAATTCCTCTTCCTGGTGCGAAATGAGAGTTAAATTTGCCCGTCCAGACACCTCCAGCTAGCCTCTCATTGGTTCTCGCTATTCCTGTTCATCTTCCGCAGAAATTGCAAACTGGGCCAAACAGGAGGTTAAAGGGACTGACTCTCCAAGTCGGGAGAGTGTTAGTAAAGCGTCTGGAATGTTGCACCCGAGTACCAGGGGAGGAAAACTGAGACATATTTGAACACGTCTCCCGTTCACATGGTTGATCATACTCTGGGTTCCACATGCATGTTTTAGCTGAAGGAAGAATACCTTAAACCTGGAGAGTTGAGACCCGTGTAATGGGTACCATGCAATATGACTTCAAAGGGTCTTCATTTGCTCACCGAACCTCTCCAATCCTATCACTGCTGTGTTTATGCCCCTGTACACACGCTTGATTCTCTTTTGGAGACATAGCAATCCATAGGTTTTAAGATACTTACTAGTCAGGTACATTCTTAGGCGTTTAATATGGGGTTTTGAGTCCATTTCGTTGAGCAAGGAGTAGCTCTTGTCTATTCCATATTTGGCTTAAGGAACTTTATCTGTGCTCATTTCAATCTCTGGTTTTATGCAGCACCCCAACTCACCTTTCCCCTTAAGCAAGCATAAGTTGGTTTTCTAAATTTGAGACCCTGTTCTGTTTTGGAATGCAGTTCCTGTGTAGCCAAGTTTACATTCCGTGTATTAGAGATATCTTATGATGTTTCTTTTTCTGTGTGACTTATTTCAGTTAGAATCATCGTACCTGAATCCACTCATTATGCTACTACGGGCCTGATGACATAGATTTCATTGCTGAGTGATACAGCATTGTACGTAAGTACCACAAGTTCTTTATCCATTTTTCACTTTATGTGATATTGAACTTGTACGGTAAACGGGGTTCTTGTAAACAGAGGCGTCCCAAACTTTGGGGTGGCTGTGTCTTTTTGATTTTAATTTCCCTAAGCTATAGGACCATAAGTGGAAGTGCCCTAGGTTCTGTTGCTTTGTTTTTTAGATGTTTCAGGAAACACCATACACTTCTCCCGAGTGGTTGTTGGCAATTTACATCCCGCCCATCAGCATAACAAGGCTCCCAGTTCTCCATGGCCTGTCCTGCCTTTCTGGATTTGACACTTTTTTCAGATGGCCCTTTTGACCGGGGGGAAGTGAGACTTCATTGTAGTACAGATTTCCTTTGCAAGCTTGCTTGGTTGGCCAAACAGGGCGTATGCGTTTTTTCCTGAATATATTCAGGAAAAAACGTATACGCCCTTTTTGGCCAAGTGCATCATTGTGGACGTTCTGCCTCTTTTCCTATGCTTTCAATGCAATTCCAGTCTACCTCCTGAAATCGGTTTCCTGCAATTCTGCCCCGCTTTCAAGTCCTCTTGGCAGCCTTACTTCAGTCTATTTTTGGACGATAGCTGTCATTTATAACTCTGCAGGTTTGTGAATTACAGTGCCCCTGAGCTCCTTTCTTCAACTCGCTTTATTGTGACCTGGCCGCAACACCGCAGGATGGCTTCAGGCCCTAATCTGGTTCCGGTACGGCACGCTGAGCCTTTGGTTATTTCCTCTTCCTGTTGGGAAATGAGAGTTAAATTTGCCCGTCCAGACATCTCCAGCTAGCCTCTCATTGGTTCTCGCTATTCCTGTTCATCTTCCGCAGAAATTGCAAACTGGGCCAAACAGGAGGTTAAAGGCGCTGACTCTCCAAGTGGGGAGAGTGTTAGTAAAGCGTCTGGAATGTTGCACCCGAGTACCAGGGGAGGAAAACTGAGACATATTTGAACACGTCTCCCGATCACATGGTTGATCATACTCTGGGTTCCACATGCATATTTTACCTGAAGGAAGAATACCTAAAACCTGGGTAGTTGAAACCCGTGGAATGGGTACCATGCAATATGACTTCAAAGGGTCTTCATTTGCTCACCGAACCTCTCCAATCCTATCACTGCTGCGTTTATGCCCCTGTACACATGCTTGATTCTCTTTCGGAGACATAGCAATCCATAGGTTTTAAGATACTTACTAGTCAGGTACATTCTTAGGCGTTTAATATGCGGTGTTGAGTCCATTTCGTTGAGCAAGGAGTAGCTCTTGTCTATTCCATATTTGGCTTAAGGAACTTTATCTGTGCTCATTTCAATCTCTGGTTTTATGCAGCACCCCAACTCACCTTTCCCCTTAAGCAAGCATAAGTTGGTTTTCTAAATTTGAGACACTGTTCAGTTTTGGAATGCAGTTCCTGTGTAGCCAAGTTTACATTCCGTGTATTAGTGATATCTTATGATGTTTCTTTTTCTGTGTGACTTAGTTCAGTTAGAATCATCGTACCTGAATCTACTCATTATGCTGCTACGGGCCTGATGACATAGATTTCATTGCTGAGTGATACTGCATTGTATGTAAGTACCACAAGTTCTTTATCCATTTTTCACTTTCTGTGATATTGAACTTGTACGGTAAACGAGATTCTTGTAAACGGAGGCGTCCCAAACTTTGGGGTGGCTGTGTCTTTTTGATTTTAATTTCCCTAAGCTATAGGACCATAAGTGGCAGTGCCCTAGGCTCTGTTGCTTTGTTTTTTAGATGTTTCAGGAAACACCATACACTTCTCCCGAGTGTCTGTTGGCAATTTACATCCCGCCCATCAGCATAACAAGGCTCCCAGTTCTCCATGGCCTGTCCTGCCTTTCTGGATTTTACACTTTTTTCAGATGGCCCTTTTGACCGGGGGGAAGTGAGACTTAATTGTAGTGCAGATTTCCTTTGCAAGCTTGCTTGGTTGGCCAAAAAGGGCGTATGCGTTTTTTCCTGAATATATTCAGGAAAAAACGCATACGCCCTTTTTGGCCAAGTGCATCATTGTGGACGTTCTGCCTCTTTTCCTATGCTTTAAATGCAATTCCAGTCTACCTCCTGAAATCGGTTTCCTGCAATTCTGCCACGCTTCCAAGTCCTCTTGGCAGGCTTACTTCAGTCTATTTTTGGACGATAGCTGTCATTTATAACTCTGCAGGTTTGTGAATTACAGTGCCCCTGAGCTCCTTTCTTCAACTCGCTTTCTTGTGACCTGGCCGCAACACCGCAGGATGGCTTCAGGCCCTAATCTGGTTCCGGCATGGCACGCTGAGCCTTTGTTTAATTCCTCTACCTGGTGGGAAATGAGAGTTAAATTTGCCCGTCCAGACACCTCCAGCTAGTCTCTCATTGGTTCTCGCTATTCCTGTTCATCTTCCGCAGAAATTGCAAACTGGGCCAAACAGGAGGTTAAAGGGACTGACTCTCCAAGTGGCGAGAGTGTTAGTAAAGCGTCTGGAATGTTGCACCCGAGTACCAGGGGAGGAAAACTGAGACATATTTGAACACGTCTCCCGATCACATGGTTGATCATACTCTAGGTTCCACATGCATGTTTTAGCTGAAGGAAGAATACCTTAAACCTGGGTAGTTGAAACCCGTGGAATGGTTACCATGCAATATGACTTCAAAGGGTCTTCATTTGCTCACCGAACCTCTCCAATCCTATCACTGCTGCGTTTATGCCCCTGTACACATGCTTGATTCTCTTTCGGAGACATAGCAATCCATAGGTTTTAAGATACTTACTAGTCAGGAACATTCTTAGGCGTTTAATATGGGGTGTTGAGTCCATTTCGTTGAGCAAGGAGTAGCTCTTGTCTATTCCATATTTGGCTTAAGGAACTTTATCTGTGCTCATTTCAATCTCTGGTTTTATGCAGCACCCCAACTCACCTTTACCCTTAAGCAAGAATAAGTTGGTTTTCTAAATTTGAGACCCTGTTCTGTTCTGTAATTCAGTTCCTGTGTAGCCAAGTTTACATTCCATGTATTACTGATAATTTATGATGTTTCTTTTTCTGTGTGACTTATTTCAGTTAGAATTATCATACCTGAATCCACTCATTGTGCTGCTAAGGGCCTGATGACACAGATTTCATTGCTGAGTGATATTGCTTTGTAAGTAAATACCACAACTTCTTTATCCATTTTTCAATTTCTGCGATGTTGAACTTGTACTGTAAATGAGGTTCTTGTAAACAGAGCCATTCCAAACTTTGGGGTGGCTGTGTCTTTTTGATTTTAATTTCCCTAAGCTATAGGACCATAAGTGGAAGTGCCCTAGGTTCTGTTGCTTTGTTTTTTAGATGTTTCAGGAAACACCATACACTTCTCCCGAGTGGTTGTTGGCAATTTACATCCCGCCCATCAGCATAACAAGGCTCCCAGTTCTCCATGGCCTGTCCTGCCTTTCTGTATTTTACACTTTTTTCAGATGGCCCTTTTGACCGGGGGGAAGTGAGACTTCATTGTAGTGCAGATTTCCTTTGCAAGCTTGCTTGGTTGGCCAAAAAGGGCGTATGCGTTTTTTCCTGAATATATTCAGGAAAAAACGCATACGCCCTTTTTGGCCAAGTGTATCATTGTGGACGTTCTGCCTCTTTTCCTATGCTTTCAATGCAATTCCAGTCTACCTCCTGAAATCGGTTTCCTGCAATTCTGCCCCGCTTTCAAGTCCTCTTGGCAGCCTTACTTCAGTCTATTTTTGGACGATAGCTGTCATTTATAACTCTGCAGGTTTGTGAATTACAGTGCCCCTGAGCTCCTTTCTTCAACTCGCTTTCTTGTCACCTGGCCGCAACACCGCAGGATGGCTTCAGGCCCTAATCTGGTTCTGGCCCGGCATGCTGAGCCTTTGGTTAATTCCTCTTCCTGGTGGGAAATGAGAGTTAAATTTGCCCGTCCAGACACCTCCAGCTAGTCTCTCATTGGTTCTCGCTATTCCTGTTCATCTTCCGCAGAAATTGCAAACTGGGCCAAACAGGAGGTTAAAGGGACTGACTCTCCAAGTCGGGAGAGTGTTAGTAAAGCGTCTGGAATGTTGCACCCGAGTACCAGGGGAGGAAAACTGAGACATATTTGAACACGTCTCCTGATCACATGGTTGATCATACTCTAGGTTCCACATGCATGTTTTAGCTGAAGGAAGAATACCTTAAACCTGGGTAGTTGAAACCCGTGGAATGGGTACCATGCAATATGACTTCAAAGGGTCTTCATTTGCTCACCGAACCTCTCCAATCCTATCACTGCTGCGTTTATGCCCCTGTACACATGCTTGATTCTCTTTCGGAGACATAGCAATCCATAGGTTTTAAGATACTTACTAGTCAGGTACATTCTTAGGCGTTTAATATGCGGTGTTGAGTCCATTTCGTTGAGCAAGGAGTAGCTCTTGTCTATTCCATATTTGGCTTAAGGAACTTTATCTGTGCTCATTTCAATCTCTGGTTTTATGCAGCACCCCAACTCACCTTTACCCTTAAGCAAGCATAAGTTGTTTTTCTAAATTTGAGACCCTGTTCTGTTCTGTAATTCAGTTCCTGTGTAGCCAAGTTTACATTCCGTGTATTAGTGATATCTTATGATGTTTCTTTTTCTGTGTGACTTATTTCAGTTAGAATCATCATACCTGAATCCACTCATTGTGCTGCTAAGGGCCTGATGACATAGATTTCATTGCTGAGTGATACTGCATTGTATGTAAGTACCACAAGTTCTTTATCCATTTTTCACTTTCTGCGATGTTGAACTTGTACTGTAAACGAGGTTCTTGTAAACAGAGCCGTTCCAAACTTTGGGGTGGCTGTGTCTTTTTGATTTTAAATTCCCTAAGCTATAGGACCATAAGTGGAAGTGCCCTAGGCTCTGTTGCTTTGTTTTTTAGATGTTTCAGGAAACACCATACACTTCTCCCGAGTGTCTGTTGGCAATTTACATCCCGCCCATCAGCATAACAAGGCTCCCAGTTCTCAATGGCCTGTTGCCTTTCTGGATTTTACACTTTTTTCAGATGGCCCTTTTGACCGGGGGGAAGTGAGACTTCATTGTAGTGCAGATTTCCTTTGCAAGCTTGCTTGGTTGGCCAAAATGGGCGTATGCGTTTTTTCCTGAATATATTCAGGAAAAAACGCATACGCCCTTTTTGGCCAAGTGCATCATTGTGGACGTTCTGCCTCTTTTCCTATGCTTTCAATGCAATTCCAGTCTACCTCCTGAAATCGGTTTCCTGCAATTCTGCCCCGCTTTCAAGTCCTCTTGGCAGCCTTACTTCAGTCTATTTTTGGACGATAGCTGTCATTTATAACTCTGCAGGTTTGTGAATTACAGTGCCCCTGAGCTCCTTTCTTCAACTCGCTTTCTTTTGAGCTGGCCGCAACACCGCAGGATGGCTTCAGGCCCTAATCTGGTTCCGGCACGGCACGCTGAGCCTTTGGTTATTTCCTCTTCCTTGTGGGAAATGAGAGTTAAATTTGCCCGTCCAGACACCTCCAGCTAGTCTCTCATTGGTTCTCGCTATTCCTGTTCATCTTCCGCAGAAATTGCAAACTGGGCCAAACAGGAGGTTAAAGGGACTGACTCTCCAAGTGGGGAGAGTGTTAGTAAAGCGTCTGGAATGTTGCACCCGAGTACCAGGGGAGGAAAACTGAGACATATTTGAACACGTCTACCGTTCACATGGTTGATCATACTCTGGGTTCCACATGCATGTTTTAGCTGAAGGAAGAATACCTTAAACCTGGAGAGTTGAGACCCGTGGAATGGGTACCATGCAATATGATTTCAAAGGGTCTTCATTTGCTCACCGAACCTCTCCAATCCTATCACTGCTGCGTTTATGCCCCTGTACACACGCTTGATTCTCTTTTGGAGACATAGCAATCCATAGGTTTTAAGATACTTACTAGTCAGGTACATTCTTAGGCGTTTAATATGCGATGTTGAGTCCATTTCGTTGAGCAAGGAGTAGCTCTTGTCTATTCCATATTTGACTTAAGGAACTTTATCTGTACTCATTTCAATCTCTGGTTTTATGCAGCACCCCAACTCACCTTTACCCTTAAGCAAGCATAAGTTGGTTTTCTAAATTTGAGACCCTGTTCTGTTCTGTAATTCAGTTCCTGTGTAGCCAAGTTTACATTCCGTGTATTACTGATATCTTATGATATTTCTTTTTCTGTGTGACTTACTTCAGTTAGAATCATCATTCCTGAATCCACTCATTGTGCTGCTAAGGGCCTGATGACACAGATTTCATTGCTGAGTGATATTGCTTTGTAAGTAAATACCACAACTTCTTTATCCATTTTTCACTTTCTGCGATGTTGAACTTGTACTGTAAACGAGGTTCTTGTAAACAGAGGCGTCCCAAACTTTGGGGTGGCTGTGTCTTTTTCATTTTAATTTCCCTAAGCTGTAGGACCATAAGTGGAAGTGCCCTAGGTTCTGTTGCTTTGTTTTTTAGATGTTTCAGGAAACACCATACACTTCTCCCGAGTGGTTGTTGGCAATTTACATCCCGCCCATCAGCATAACAAGGCTCCCAGTTCTCCATGGCCTGTCCTGCCTTTCTGGATTTTACACTTTTTTCAGATGGCCCTTTTGACCGGGGGGAAGTGAGACTTCATTGTAGTGCAGATTTCCTTTGCAAGCTTGCTTGGTTGGCCAAAAAGGGCGTATGCGTTTTTTCCTGAATATATTCAGGAAAAAACGCATACGCCCTTTATGGCCAAGTGCATCATTGTGGACGTTCTGCCGCTTTTCCTATGCTTTCAATGCAATTCCAGTCTACCTCCTGAAATCGGTTTCCTGCAATTCTGCCCCGCTTTCAAGTCCTCTTGGCAGCCTTACTTCAGTCTATTTTTGGACGATAGCTGTCATTTATAACTCTGCAGGTTTGTGAATTACAGTGCCCCTGAGCTCCTTTCTTCAACTCGCTTTCTTGTGACCTGGCCGCAACACCGCAGGATGGCTTCAGGCCCTAATCTGGTTCCGGCCCGGCATGCTGAGCCTTTGGTTAATTCCTCTTCCTGGTGGGAAATGAGAGTTAAATTTGCCCGTCCAGACACCTCCAGCTAGCCTCTCATTGGTTCTCGGTATTCCTGTTCATCTTCCACAGAAATTGCAAACTGGGCCAAACAGGAGGTTAAAAGGACTGACTCTCCAAGTGGGGAGAGTGTTAGTAAAGCGTCTGGAATGTTGCACCTGAGTACAAGGGGAGGAAAACTGAGACATATTTGAACACGTCTCCCGATCACATGGTTGATCATACTCTAGGTTCCACATGCATGTTTTAGCTGAAGGAAGAATACCTTAAACCTGGGTAGTTGAAACCCGTGGAATGGGTACCATGCAATATGACTTCAAATGGTCTTCATTTGCTCACCAAACCTCTCCAATCCTATCACTGCTGCGTTTATGCCCCTGTACACATGCTTGATTCTCTTTCGGAGACATAGCAATCCATAGGTTTTAAGATACTTACTAGTCAGGTACATTCTTAGGCGTTTAATATGGGGTGTTGAGTCCATTTCGTTGAGCAAGGAGTAGCTCTTGTCTATTCCATATTGGACTTAAGGAACTTTATCTGTGCTCATTTCAATCTCTGGTTTTATGCAGCACCCCAACTCACCTTTACCCTTAAGCAAGCATAAGTTGGTTTTCTAAATTTGAGACCCTGTTCTGTTCTGTAATTCAGTTCCTGTGTAGCCAAGTTTACATTCCGTGTATTACTGATATCTTATGATGTTTCTTTTTCTGTGTGACTTACTTCAGTTAGAATCATCATACCTGAATCCACTCATTGTGCTGCTAAGGGCCTGATGACACAGATTTTATTGCTGAGTGATATTGCTTTGTAAGTAAATACCACAACTTCTTTATCCATTTTTCACTTTCTGCGATGTTGAACTTGTACTGTAAACGAGGTTCTTGTAAACAGAGCCGTTCCAAACTTTGGGGAGGCTGTGTGTTTTTGATTTTAATTTCCCTAAGCTATAGGACCATAAGTGGAAGTGCCCTAGGTTCTGTTGCTTTGTTTTTTAGATGTTTCAGGAAACACCATACACTTCTCCCGAGTGGTTGTTGGCAATGTACATACCGCCCATCAGCATAACAAGGCTCCCAGTTCTCCATGGCCTGTCCTGCCTTTCTGGATTTTACACTTTTTTCAGATGGCCCTTTTGACCGGGGGGAAGTGAGACTTCATTGTAGTGCAGATTTCCTTTGCAAGCTTGCTTGGTTGGCCAAAAAGGGCGTATGCGTTTTTTCCTGAATATATTCAGGAAAAAACGCATACGCCCTTTTTGGCCAAGTGCATCATTGTGGACGTTCTGCCTCTTTTCCTATGCTTTCAATGCAATTCCAGTCTACCTCCTGAAATCGGTTTCCTGCAATTCTGCCCCGCTTTCAAGTCCTCTTGGCAGCCTTACTTCAGTCTATTTTTGGACGATAGCTGTCATTTATAACTCTGCAGGTTTGTGAATTACAGTGCCCCTGAGCTCCTTTCTTCAACTCGCTTTCTTTTGAGCTGGCCGCAACACCGCAGGATGTCTTCAGGCCCTAATCTGGTTCCGGCACGGCACGCTGAGCCTTTGGTTATTTCCTCTTCCTGGTGGGAAATGAGAGTTAAATTTGCCCGTCCAGACACCTCCAGCTAGTCTCTCATTGGTTCTCGCTATTCCTGTTCATCTTCCGCAGAAATTGCAAACTGGGCCAAACAGGAGTTTAAAGGCGCTGATTCTCCAAGTCGGGAGAGTGTTAGTAAAGCGTCTGGAATGTTGCACCCGAGTACCAGGGGAGGAAAACTGAGACATATTTGAACACGTCTCCCGTTCACATGGTTGATCATACTTGGGTTCCACATGCATGTTTTAGCTGAAGGAAGAATACCTTAAACCTGGAGAGTTAAGACCCGTGTAATGGGTACCATGCAATATGACTTCAAAGGGTCTTCATTTGCTCACCGAACCTCTCCAATCCTATCACTGCTGCGTTTATGCCCCTGTACACATGCTTGATTCTCTTTCGGAGACATAGCAATCCATAGGTTTTAAGATACTTACTAGTAAGGTACATTCTTAGGCGTTTAATATGCGATGTTGAGTCCATTTCGTTGAGCAAGGAGTAGCTCTTGTCTATTCCATATTTTACTTAAGGAACTTTATCTGTACTCATTTCAATCTCTGGTTTTATGCAGCACCCCAACTCACCTTTACCCTTAAGCAAGCATAAGTTGGTTTTCTAAATTTGAGACCCTGTTCTGTTCTGTAATTCAGTTCCTGTGTAGCCAAGTTTCCATTCCGTGTATTACTGATATCTTATGATGTTTCTTTTTCTGTGTGACTTATTTCAGTTAGAATCATCATACCTGAATCCACTCATTGTTCTGCTAAGGGCCTGATGACACAGATTTCATTGCTGAGTGATATTGCTTTGTAAGTAAATACCACAACTTCTTTATCCATTTTTCACTTTCTGCGATGTTGAACTTGTACTGTAAACGAGGTTCTTGTAAACAGAGCCGTTCCAAACTTTGGGGTGGCTGTGTCTTTTTGATTTTAATTTCCCAGAGCTATAGGACCATAAGTGGAAGTGCCCTAGGTTCTGTTGCTTTGTTTTTTAGATGTTTCAGGAAACACCATACACTTCTCCCGAGTGGTTGTTGGCAATTTACATCCCGCCCATCAGCATAACAAGGCTCCCAGTTCTCCATGGCCTGTCCTGCCTTTCTGGATTTTACACTTTTTTCAGATGGCCCTTTTGACCGGGGGGAAGTGAGACTTCATTGTAGTGCAGATTTCCTTTGCAAGCTTGCTTGGTTGGCCAAAAAGGGCGTATGCGTTTTTTCCTGAATATATTCAGGAAAAAACGCATACGCCCTTTTTGGCCAAGTGCATCATTGTGGACGTTCTGCCTCTTTTCCTATGCTTTCAATGCAATTCCAGTCTACCTCCTGAAATCGGTTTCCTGCAATTCTGCCCCGCTTTCAAGTCCTCTTGGCAGCCTTACTTCAGTCTATTTTTGGACGATAGCTGTCATTTATAACTCTGCAGGTTTGTGAATTACAGTGCCCCTGAGCTCCTTTCTTCAACTCGCTTTGTTTTGAGCTGGCCGCAACACCGCAGGATGGCTTCAGGCCCTAATCTGGTTCCGGCACGGCACGCTGAGCCTTTGGTTATTTCCTCTTCCTGGTGGGAAATGAGAGTTAAATTTGCCCGTCCAGACACCTCCAGCTAGACTCTCATTGGTTCTCGCTATTCCTGTTCATCTTCCGCAGATATTGCAAACTGGGCCAAACAGGAGGTTAAAGGCGCTGACTCTCCAAGTCGGGAGAGTGTTAGTAAAGCGTCTGGAATGTTGCACCCGAGTACCAGGGGAGGAAAACTGAGACATATTTGAACACGTCTCCCGTTCACATGGTTGATCATACTTGGGTTCCACATGCATGTTTTAGCTGAAGGAAGAATACCTTAAACCTGGAGAGTTAAGACCCGTGAAATGGGTACCATGCAATATGACTTCAAAGGGTCTTCATTTGCTCACCGAACCTCTCCAATCCTATCACTGCTGCGTTTATGCCCCTGTACACATGCTTGATTCTCTTTCGGAGACATAGCAATCCATAGGTTTTAAGATACTTACTAGTCAGGTACATTCTTAGGCGTTTAATATGCGGTGTTGAGTCCATTTCGTTGAGCAAGGAGTAGCTCTTGTCTATTCCATATTTGACTTAAGGAACTTTATCTGTACTCATTTCAATCTCTGGTTTTATGCAGCACCCCAACTCACCTTTCCCCTTAAGCAAGCATAAGTTGGTTTTCTAAATTTGAGACCCTGTTCTGTTCTGTAATTCAGTTCCTGTGTATCCAAGTTTACATTCCGTGTATTACTGATATCTTATGATGTTTCTTTTTCTGTGTGACTTACTTCAGTTAGAATCATCATACCTGAATCCACTCATTGTTCTGCTAAGGGCCTGATGACACAGATTTCATTGCTGAGTGATATTGCTTTGTAAGTAAATACCACAACTTCTTTATCCATTTTTCACTTTCTGCGATGTTGAACTTGTACTGTAAACAAGGTTCTTGTAAACAGAGGCGTCCCAAACTTTGGGGTGGCTGTGTCTTTTTGATTTTAATTTCTCTAAGCTGTAGGACCATAAGTGGAAGTGCCCTAGGTTCTGTTGCTTTGTTTTTTAGATGTTTCAGGAAACACCATACACTTCTCCCGAGTGGTTGTTGGCAATTTACATCCCGCCCATCAGCATTACAAGGCTCCCAGTTCTCCATGGCCTGTCCTGCCTTTCTGGATTTTACACTTTTTTCAGATGGCCCTTTTGACCGGGGGGAAGTGAGACTTCATTGTAGTGCAGATTTCCTTTGCAAGCTTGCTTGGTTGGCCAAAAAGGGCGTATGCGTTTTTTCCTGAATATGTTCAGGAAAAAACGCATACGCCCTTTTTGGCCAAGTGCATCATTGTGGACGTTCTGCCTCTTTTCCTATGCTTTCAATGCAATTCCAGTCTACCTCCTGAAATCGGTTTCCTGCAATTCTGCCCCGCTTTCAAGTCCTCTTGGCAGCCTTACTTCAGTCTATTTTTGGACGATAGCTGTCATTTATAACTCTGCAGGTTTGTGAATTACAGTGCCCCTGAGCTCCTTTCTTCAACTCGCTTTCTTGTGACCTGGCCGCAACACCGCAGGATGGCTTCAGGCCCTAATCTGTTTCCGGTACGGCACGCTGAGCCTTTGGTTATTTCCTCTTCCTGGTGGGAAATGAGAGTTAAATTTGCCCGTCCAGACACCTCCAGCTAGCCTCTCATTGGTTCTCGCTATTCCTGTTCATCTTCCGCAGAAATTGCAAACTGGGCCAAACAGGAGGTTAAAGGCGCTGACTCTCCAAGTGGGGAGAGTGTTAGTAAAGCGTCTGGAATGTTGCACCCGAGTACCAGGGGAGGAAAACTGAGACATATTTGAACACGTCTCCCGTTCACATGGTTGATCATACATGGGTTCACATGCATGTTTTAGCTAAAGGAAGAATACCTAAAACCTGGGTAGTTGAAACCCGTGAAATGGGTACCATGCAATATGACTTCAAAGGGTCTTCATTTGCTCACCGAACCTCTCCAATCCTATCACTGCTGCGTTTATGCCCCTGTACACATGCTTGATTCTCTTTCGGAGACATAGCAATCCATAGGTTTTAAGATACTTACTAGTCAGGTACATTCTTAGGCGTTTAATATGCGGTGTTGAGTCCATTTCGTTGAGCAAGCAGTAGCTCTTGTTTATTCCGTATTTGACTTAAGGAACTTTATGTGTGCTCATTTCAATCTCTGGTTTTATGCAGCACCCCAACTCACCTTTCCCCTTAAGCAAGCATAAGTTGGTTTTCTAAATTTGAGACCCTGTTCTGTTCTGTAATTCAGTTCCTGTGTAGCCAAGTTTACATTCCGTGTATTACTGATATCTTATGATGTTTCATTTTCTGTGTGACTTATTTCAGTTAGAATCATCATACCTGAATCCACTCATTGTGCTGCTAAGTGCCTGATGACACAGATTTCATTGCTGAGTGATATTGCTTTGTAAGTAAATACCACAACTTCTTTATCGATTTTTCACTTTCTGCGATGTTGAACTTGTACTGTAAACGATGTTCTTGTAAACAGAGGCGTCCCAAACTTTGGGGTGGCTGTGTCTTTTTGATTTTAATTTCCCTAAGCTGTAGGACCATAAGTGGCAGTGCCCTAGGCTCTGTTGCTTTGTTTTTTAGATGTTTCAGGAAACACCATACACTTCTCCCGAATGGTTGTTGGCAATTTACATCCCGCCCATCAGCATAACAAGGCTCCCAGTTCTCCATGGCCTGTCCTGCCTTTCTGTATTTTACACTTTTTTCAGATGGCCCTTTTGACCGGGGGGAAGTGAGACTTCATTGTAGTGCAGATTTCCTTTGCAAGCTTGCTTGGTTGGCCAAAAAGGGCGTATGCGTTTTTTCCTGAATATATTCAGGAAAAAACGCATACGCCCTTTTTGGCCAAGTGCATCATTGTGGACGTTCTGCCTCTTTTCCTATGCTTTCAATGCAATTCCAGTCTACCTCCTGAAATCGGTTTCCTGCAATTCTGCCCCGCTTTCAAGTCCTCTTGGCAGCCTTACTTCAGTCTATTTTTGGACGATAGCTGTCATTTATAACTCTGCAGGTTTGTGAATTACAGTGCCCCTGAGCTCCTTTCTTCAACTCGCTTTCTTGTGACCTGGCCGTAACACCGCAGGATGGCTTCAGGCCCTAATCTGGTTCCGGCCCGGCATGCTGAGCCTTTGGTTAATTCCTCTTCCTGGTGGGAAATGAGAGTTAAATTTGCCCGTTCAGACACCTCCAGCTAGTCTCTCATTGGTTCTCGCTATTCCTGTTCATCTTCCGCAGAAATTGCAAACTGGGCCAAACAGGAGGTTAAAGGGACTGACTCTCCAAGTCGGGAGAGTGTTAGTAAAGCATCTGGAATGTTGCACCCGAGTACCAGGGGAGGAAAACTGAGACATATTTGAACACGTCTCCCGTTCACATGGTTGATCATACTCTGGGTTCCACATGCATGTTTTAGCTGAAGGAAGAATACCTTAAACCTGGAGAGTTGAGACCCGTGGAATGGGTACCATGCAATATGACTTCAAAGGGTCTTCATTTGCTCACCGAACCTCTCCAATCCTATCACTGCTGCGTTTATGCCCCTGTACACATGCTTGATTCTCTTTCGGAGACATAGCAATCCATAGGTTTTAAGATACTTACTAGTCAGGTACATTCTTAGGCGTTTAATATGCGGTGTTGAGTCCATTTCGTTGAGCAAGGAGTAGCTCTTGTCTATTCCATATTTGACTTAAGGAACTTTATATGTGCTCATTTCAATCTCTGGTTTTATGCAGCACCCCAACTCACCTTTACCCTTAAGCAAGCATAAGTTGGTTTTCTAAATTTGAGACCCTGTTCTGTTCTGTAATTCAGTTCCTGTGTAGCCAAGTTTACATTCCGTGTATTACTGATATCTTATGATGTTTCTTTTTCTGTGTGACTTACTTCAGTTAGAATCATCATACCTGAATCCACTCATTGTGCTGCTAAGGGCCTGATGACACAGATTTCATTGCTTAGTGATATTGCTTTGTAAGTAAATACCACAACTTCTTTATCCATTTTTCACTTTCTGCGATGTTGAACTTGTACTGTAAACGAGGTTCTTGTAAACAGAGCCGTTCCAAACTTTGGGGTGGCTGTGTCTTTTTTATTTTAATTTCCCTAAGCTATAGGACCATAAGTGGAAGTGCCCTAGGTTCTGTTGCTTTGTTTTTTAGATGTTTCAGGAAACACCATACACTTCTCCCGAGTGGTTGTTGGCAATTTACATCCCGCCCATCAGCATAACAAGGCTCCCAGTTCTCCATGGCCTGTCCTGCCTTTCTGGATTTTACACTTTTTTCAGATGGCCCTTTTGACCGGGGGGAAGTGAGACTTCATTGTAGTGCAGATTTCCTTTGCAAGCTTGCTTGGTTGGCCAAAAAGGGCGTATGCGTTTTTTCCTGAATATATTCAGGAAAAAACGCATACGCCCTTTTTGGCCAAGTGCATCATTGTGGACGTTCTGCCTCTTTTCCTATGCTTTCAATGCAATTCCAGTCTACCTCCTACAATCGGTTTCCTGCAATTCTGCCCCGCTTTCAAGTCCTCTTGGCAGGCTTACTTCAGTCTATTTTTGGACGATAGCTGTCATTTATAACTCTGCAGGTTTGTGAATTACAGTGCCCCTGAGCTCCTTTCTTCAACTTGCTTTCTTGTGACCTGGCCGCAACACCGCAGGATGGCTTCAGGCCCTAATCTGGTTCCGGTACGGCACGCTGAGCCTTTGGTTATTTCCTCTTCCTGGTGGGAAATGAGAGTTAAATTTGCCCGTCCAGACACCTCCAGCTAGCCTCTCATTGGTTCTCGCTATTCCTGTTCATCTTCCGCAGAAATTGCAAACTGGGCCAAACAGGAGGTTAAAGGCGCTGACTCTCCAAGTGGGGAGAGTGTTAGTAAAGCGTCTGGAATGTTGCACCCGAGTACCAGGGGAGGAAAACTGAGACATATTTGAACACGTCTCCCGTTCACATGGTTGATCATACTTGGGTTCACATGCATGTTTTAGCTGAAGGAAGAATACCTAAAACCTGGGTAGTTGAAACCCGTGAAATGGGTACCATGCAATATGACTTCAAAGGGTCTTCATTTGCTCACCGAACCTCTCCAATCCTATCACTGCTGCGTTTATGCCCCTGTACACATGCTTGATTCTCTTTCGGAGACATAGCAATCCATAGGTTTTAAGATACTTACTAGTCAGGTACATTCTTAGGCGTTTAATATGCGGTGTTGAGTCCATTTCATTGAGCAAGGAGTAGCTCTTGTCTATTCCATATTTGGCTTAAGGAACTTTATCTGTGCTCATTTCAATCTCTGGTTTTATGCAGCACCCCAACTCACCTTTCCCCTTAAGCAAGCATAAGTTGGTTTTCTAAATTTGAGAACCTTTTCTGTTTTGGAATTCAGTTCCTGTGTAGCCAAGTTTACATTCCGTGTATTAGTGATATCTTATGATGTTTCTTTTTCTGTGTGACTTATTTCAGTTAGAATCATCGTACCTGAATCTACTCATTATGCTGCTACGGGCCTGATGACATAGATTTCATTGCTGAGTGATACTGCATTGTACTTAAGTACCACAAGTTCTTTATCAATTTTTCACTTTCTGCGATGTTGAACTTGTACGTTAAACGAGGTTCTTGTAAACAGAGCCGTTCCAAACTTTGGGGTGGCTGTGTCTTTTTGATTTTAATTTCCCTAAGCTATAGGACCATAAGTGGAAGTGCCCTAGGCTCTGTTGCTTTGTTTTTTAGATGTTTCAGGAAACACCATAGACTTCTCCCTAGTGTCTGTTGGCAATTTACATCCCGCCCATCAGCATAACAAGGCTCCCAGTTCTCAATGGCCTGTTTCCTTTCTGGATTTTACACTTTTTTCAGATGGCCCTTTTGACCGGGGGGAAGTGAGACTTCATTGTAGTGCAGATTTCCTTTGCAAGCTTGCTTGGTTGGCCAAAAAGGGCGTATGCGTTTTTTCCTGAATATATTCAGGAAAAAACGCATACGCCCTTTTTGGCCAAGTGCATCATTGTGGACGTTCTGCCTCTTTTCCTATGCTTTCAATGCAATTCCAGTCTACCTCCTGAAATCGGTTTCCTGCAATTCTGCCCCGCTTTCAAGTCCTCTTGGCAGCCTTACTTCAGTGTATTTTTGGACGATAGCTGTCATTTATAACTCTGCAGGTTTGTGAATTACAGTGCCCCTGAGCTCCTTTCTTCAACTCGCTTTCTTGTGACCTGGCCGTAACACCGCAGGATGGCTTCAGGCCCTAATCTGGTTCCGGCCCGGCATGCTGAGCCTTTGGTTAATTCCTCTTCCTGGTGGGAAATGAGAGTTAAATTTGCCCGTTCAGAAACCTCCAGCTAGTCTCTCATTGGTTCTCGCTATTCCTGTTCATCTTCCGCAGAAATTGCAAACTGGGCCAAACAGGAGGTTAAAGGCGCTGACTCTCCAAGTCGGGAGAGTGTTAGTAAAGCGTCTGGAATGTTGCACCCGAGTACCAGGGGAGGAAAACTGAGACATATTTGAACACGTCTCCCGTTCACATGGTTGATCATACTCTGGGTTCCACATGCATGTTTTAGCTGAAGGAAGAATACCTTAAACCTGGAGAGTTGAGACCCGTGGAATGGGTACCATGCAATATGACTTCAAAGGGTCTTCATTTGCTCACCGCACCTCTCCAATCCTATCACTGCTGCGTTTATGCCCCTGTACACATGCTTGATTCTCTTTCGGAGACATAGCAATCCATAGGTTTTAAGATACTTACTAGTCAGGTACATTCTTAGGCGTTTAATATGCGATGTTGAGTCCATTTCGTTGAGCAAGGAGTAGCTCTTGTCTATTCCATATTTGACTTAAGGAACTTTATCTGTACTCATTTCAATCTCTGGTTTTATGCAGCACCCCAACTCACCTTTACGCTTAAGCAAGCATAAGTTGGTTTTCTAAATTTGAGACCCTGTTCTGTTCTGTAATTCAGTTCCTGTGTAGCCAAGTTTACATTCCGTGTATTACTGATATCTTATGATGTTTCTTTTTCTGTGTGACTTACTTCAGTTAGAATCATCATACCTGAATCCACTCATTGTGCTGCTAAGGGCCTGATGACACAGATTTCATTGCTGAGTGATATTGCTTTGTAAGTAAATACCACAACTTCTTTATCGATTTTTCACTTTCTGCGATGTTGAACTTGTACTGTAAATGATGTTCTTGTAAACAGAGGCGTCCCAAACTTTGGGGTGGCTGTGTCTTTTTGATTTTAATTTCCCTAAGCTGTAGGACCATAAGTGGCAGTGCCCTAGGCTCTGTTGCTTTGTTTTTTAGATGTTTCAGGAAACACCATACACTTCTCCCGAGTGGTTGTT
This sequence comes from Delphinus delphis, assembly GCF_949987515.2. NCBI lineage: Eukaryota > Metazoa > Chordata > Mammalia > Artiodactyla > Delphinidae > Delphinus > Delphinus delphis. The sequence goes on along the minus strand of NW_027192663.1, from coordinate 2,094,940 downwards.
GGCAATTTACATCCCGCCCATCAGCATAACAAGGCTCCCAGTTCTCCATGGCCTGTCCTGCCTTTCTGGATTTGACACTTTTTTCAGATGGCCCTTTTGACCGGGGGGAAGTGAGACTTCATTGTAGTGCAGATTTCCTTTGCAAGCTTGCTTGGTTGGCCAAAAAGGGCGTATGCGTTTTTTCCTGAATATATTCAGGAAAAAACGCATACGCCCTTTTTGGCCAAGTGCATCATTGTGGACGTTCTGCCGCTTTTCCTATGCTTTCAATGCAATTCCAGTCTACCTCCTGAAATCGGTTTCCTGCAATTCTGCCCCGCTTTCAAGTCCTCTTGGCAGCCTTACTTCAGTCTATTTTTGGACGATAGCTGTCATTTATAAGTCTGCAGGTTTGTGAATTACAGTGCCCCTGAGCTCCTTTCTTCAACTCGCTTTCTTTTGAGCTGGCCGCAACACCGCAGGATGGCTTCAGACACTAATCTGGTTCCGGTACGGCACGCTGAGCCTTTGGTTATTCCCTCTTCCTGGTGGGAAATGAGAGTTAAATTTGCCCGTCCAGACACCTCCAGCTAGCCTCTCATTGGTTCTCGGTATTCCTGTTCATCTTCCGCAGAAATTGCAAACTGGGCCAAACAGGAGGTTAAAGGGACTGACTCTCCAAGTGGGGAGAGTGTTAGTAAAGCGTCTGGAATGTTGCACCCGAGTACCAGGGGAGGAAAACTGAGACATATTTGAACACGTCTCCCGTTCACATGGTTGATCATACTTGGGTTCACATGCATGTTTTAGCTGAAGGAAGAATACCTAAAACCTGGGTAGTTGAAACCCGTGAAATGGGTACCATGCAATATGACTTCAAAGGGTCTTCATTTGCTCACCGAACCTCTCCAATCCTATCACTGCTGCGTTTATGCCCCTGTACACATGCTTGATTCTCTTTCGGAGACATAGCAATCCATAGGTTTTAAGATACTTACTAGTCAGGTACATTCTTAGGCGTTTAATATGCGGTGTTGAGTCCATTTCATTGAGCAAGGAGTAGCTCTTGTCTATTCCATATTTGGCTTAAGGAACTTTATCTGTGCTCATTTCAATCTCTGGTTTTATGCAGCAACCCAACTCACCTTTCCCCTTAAGCAAGCATAAGTTGGTTTTCTAAATTTGAGAACCTTTTCTGTTTTGGAATTCAGTTCCTGTGTAGCCAAGTTTACATTCCGTGTATTAGTGATATCTTATGATGTTTCTTTTTCTGTGTGACTTATTTCAGTTAGAATCATCGTACCTGAATCTACTCATTATGCTGCTACGGGCCTGATGACATAGATTTCATTGCTGAGTGATACTGCATTGTACTTAAGTACCACAAGTTCTTTATCCATTTTTCACTTTCTGCGATGTTGAACTTGTACGTTAAACGAGGTTCTTGTAAACAGAGCCGTTCCAAACTTTGGGGTGGCTGTGTCTTTTTGATTTTAATTTCCCTAAGCTATAGGACCATAAGTGGAAGTGCCCTAGGCTCTGTTGCTTTGTCTTTTAGATGTTTCAGGAAACACCATACACTTTTCCCGAGTGGTTGTTGGCAATTTACATCCCGCCCATCAGCATAACAAGGCTCCCAGTTCTCCATGGCCTGTCCTGCCTTTCTGGATTTTACACTTTTTTCAGATGGCCCTTTTGACCAGGGGGAAGTGAGACTTCATTGTAGTGCAGATTTCCTTTGCAAGCTTGCTTGGTTGGCCAAAAAGGGCGTATGCGTTTTTTCCTGAATATATTCAGGAAAAAACGCATACGCCCTTTTTGGCCAAGTGCATCATTGTGGACGTTCTGCCTCTTTTCCTATGCTTTCAATGCAATTCCAGTCTACCTCCTGAAATCGGTTTCCTGCAATTCTGCCCCGCTTTCAAGTCCTCTTGGCAGCCTTACTTCAGTCTATTTTTGGACGATAGCTGTCATTTATAACTCTGCAGGTTTGTGAATTACAGTGCCCCTGAGCTCCTTTCTTCAACTCGCTTTGTTTTGAGCTGGCCGCAACACCGCAGGATGGCTTCAGGCCCTAATCTGGTTCCGGTACGGCACGCTGAGCCTTTGGTTATTCCCTCTTCCTGGTGGGAAATGAGAGTTAAATTTGCCCGTCCAGACACCTCCAGCTAGCCTCTCATTGGTTCTCGGTATTCCTGTTCATCTTCCGCAGAAATTGCAAACTGGGCCAAACAGGAGGTTAAAGGGACTGACTCTCCAAGTGGGGAGAGTGTTAGTAAAGCGTCTGGAATGTTGCACCCGAGTACCAGGGGAGGAAACCTGAGACATATTTGAACACGTCTCCCGTTCACATGGTTGATCATACTTGGGTTCACATGCATGTTTTAGCTGAAGGAAGAATACCTAAAACCTGGGTAGTTGAAACCCGTGAAATGGGTACCATGCAATATGACTTCAAAGGGTCTTCATTTGCTCACCGCACCTCTCCAATCCTATCACTGCTGCGTTTATGCCCCTGTACACATGCTTGATTCTCTTTCGGAGACATAGCAATCCATAGGTTTTAAGATACTTACTAGTCAGGTACATTCTTAGGCGTTTAATATGCGATGTTGAGTCCATTTCATTGAGCAAGGAGTAGCTCTTGTCTATTCCATATTTGGCTTAAGGAACTTTATCTGTTCTCATTTCAATCTCTGGTTTTATGCAGCAACCCAACTCACCTTTCCCCTTAAGCAAGCATAAGTTGGTTTTCTAAATTTGAGAACCTTTTCTGTTTTGGAATTCAGTTCCTGTGTAGCCAAGTTTACATTCCGTGTATTAGTGATATCTTATGATGTTTCTTTTTCTGTGTGACTTATTTCAGTTAGAATCATCGTACCTGAATCTACTCATTATGCTGTTACGGGCCTGATGACATAGATTTCATTGCTGAGTGATACTGCATTGTACTTAAGTACCACAAGTTCTTTATCCATTTTTCACTTTCTGCGATGTTGAACTTGTACGTTAAACGAGGTTCTTGTAAACAGAGCCGTTCCAAACTTTGGGGTGGCTGTGTCTTTTTGATTTTAATTTCCCTAAGCTATAGGACCATAAGTGGAAGTGCCCTAGGCTCTGTTGCTTTGTTTTTTAGATGTTTCAGGAAACACCATACACTTCTCCCGAGTGTCTGTTGGCAATTTACATCCCGCCCATCAGCATAACAAGGCTCCCAGTTCTCAATGGCCTGTTGCCTTTCTGGATTTTACACTTTTTTCAGATGGCCCTTTTGACCGGGGGGAAGTGAGACTTCATTGTAGTGCAGATTTCCTTTGCAAGCTTGCTTGGTTGGCCAAAAAGGGCGTATGCGTTTTTTCCTGAATATATTCAGGAAAAAACGCATACGCCCTTTTTGGCCAAGTGCATCATTGTGGACGTTCTGCCTCTTTTCCTATGCTTTCAATGCAATTCCAGTCTACCTCCTGAAATCGGTTTCCTGCAATTCTGCCCCGCTTTCAAGTCCTCTTGGCAGCCTTACTTCAGTCTATTTTTGGACGATAGCTGTCATTTATAACTCTGCAGGTTTGTGAATTACAGTGCCCCTGAGCTCCTTTCTTCAACTCGCTTTCTTGTGACCTGGCCGTAACACCGCAGGATGGCTTCAGGCCCTAATCTGGTTCTGGGCCGGCATGCTGAGCCTTTGGTTAATTCCTCTTCCTGGTGGGAAATGAGAGTTAAATTTGCCCGTTCAGACACCTCCAGCTAGTCTCTCATTGGTTCTCGCTATTCCTGTTCTTCTTCCGCAGAAATTGCAAACTGGGCCAAACAGGAGGTTAAAGGGACTGACTCTCCAAGTCGGGAGAGTGTTAGTAAAGCGTCTGGAATGTTGCACCCGAGTACCAGGGGAGGAAAACTGAGACATATTTGAACACGTCTCCCGTTCACATGGTTGATCATACTCTGGGTTCCACATGCATGTTTTAGCTGAAGGAAGAATACCTTAAACCTGGAGAGTTGAGACCCGTGGAATGGGTACCATGCAATATGACTTCAAAGGGTCTTCATTTGCTCACCGCACCTCTCCAATCCTATCACTGCTGCGTTTATGCCCCTGTACACATGCTTGATTCTCTTTCGGAGACATAGCAATCCATAGGTTTTAAGATACTTACTAGTCAGGTACATTCTTAGGCGTTTAATATGCGATGTTGAGTCCATTTCGTTGAGCAAGGAGTAGCTCTTGTCTATTCCATATTTGACTTAAGGAACTTTATCTGTACTCATTTCAATCTCTGGTTTTATGCAGCACCCCAACTCACCTTTACGCTTAAGCAAGCATAAGTTGGTTTTCTAAATTTGAGACCCTGTTCTGTTCTGTAATTCAGTTCCTGTGTAGCCAAGTTTACATTCCGTGTATTACTGATATCTTATGATGTTTCTTTTTCTGTGTGACTTACTTCAGTTAGAATCATCATACCTGAATCCACTCATTGTGCTGCTAAGGGCCTGATGACACAGATTTCATTGCTGAGTGATATTGCTTTGTAAGTAAATACCACAACTTCTTTATCGATTTTTCACTTTCTGCGATGTTGAACTTGTACTGTAAACGATGTTCTTGTAAACAGAGGCGTCCCAAACTTTGGGGTGGCTGTGTCTTTTTGATTTTAATTTCCCTAAGCTATAGGACCATAAGTGGCAGTGCCCTAGGCTCTGTTGCTTTGTTTTTTAGATGTTTCAGGAAACACCATACACTTCTCCCGAGTGGTTGTTGGCAATTTACATCCCGCCCATCAGCATAACAAGGCTCCCAGTTCTCCATGGCCTGTCCTGCCTTTCTGGATTTTACACTTTTTTCAGATGGCCCTTTTGACCGGGGGGAAGTGAGACTTCATTGTAGTGCAGATTTCCTTTGCAAGCTTGCTTGGTTGGCCAAAAAGGGCGTATGCGTTTTTTCCTGAATATATTCAGGAAAAAACGCATACGCCCTTTTTGGCCAAGTGCATCATTGTGGACGTTCTGCCGCTTTTCCTATGCTTTCAATGCAATTCCAGTCTACCTCCTGAAATCGGTTTCCTGCAATTCTGCCCCGCTTTCAAGTCCTCTTGGCAGCCTTACTTCAGTCTATTTTTGGACGATAGCTGTCATTTATAACTCTGCAGGTTTGTGAATTACAGTGCCCCTGAGCTCCTTTCTTCAACTCGCTTTCTTTTGAGCTGGCCGCAACACCGCAGGATGGCTTCAGGCCCTAATCTGGTTCCGGTACGGCACGCTGAGCCTTTGGTTATTCCCTCTTCCTGGTGGGAAATGAGAGTTAAATTTGCCCGTCCAGACACCTCCAGCTAGCCTCTCATTGGTTCTCGGTATTCCTGTTCATCTTCCGCAGAAATTGCAAACTGGGCCAAACAGGAGGTTAAAGGGACTGACTCTCCAAGTGGGGAGAGTGTTAGTAAAGCGTCTGGAATGTTGCACCCGAGTACCAGGGGAGGAAAACTGAGACATATTTGAACACGTCTCCCGTTCACATGGTTGATCATACTTGGGTTCACATGCATGTTTTAGCTGAAGGAAGAATACCTAAAACCTGGGTAGTTGAAACCCGTGAAATGGGTACCATGCAATATGACTTCAAAGGGTCTTCATTTGCTCACCGAACCTCTCCAATCCTATCACTGCTGCGTTTATGCCCCTGTACACATGCTTGATTCTCTTTCGGAGACATAGCAATCCATAGGTTTTAAGATACTTACTAGTCAGGTACATTCTTAGGCGTTTAATATGCGGTGTTGAGTCCATTTCATTGAGCAAGGAGTAGCTCTTGTCTATTCCATATTTGGCTTAAGGAACTTTATCTGTGCTCATTTCAATCTCTGGTTTTATGCAGCAACCCAACTCACCTTTCCCCTTAAGCAAGCATAAGTTGGTTTTCTAAATTTGAGAACCTTTTCTGTTTTGGAATTCAGTTCCTGTGTAGCCAAGTTTACATTCCGTGTATTAGTGATATCTTATGATGTTTCTTTTTCTGTGTGACTTATTTCAGTTAGAATCATCGTACCTGAATCTACTCATTATGCTGCTACGGGCCTGATGACATAGATTTCATTGCTGAGTGATACTGCATTGTACTTAAGTACCACAAGTTCTTTATCCATTTTTCACTTTCTGCGATGTTGAACTTGTACTGTAAACGAGGTTCTTGTAAACAGAGCCGTTCCAAACTTTGGGGTGGCTGTGTCTTTTTGATTTTAATTTCCCTAAGCTATAGGACCATAAGTGGAAGTGCCCTAGGCTCTGTTGCTTTGTTTTTTAGATGTTTCAGGAAACACCATACACTTCTCCCGAGTGTCTGTTGGCAATTTACATCCCGCCCATCAGCATAACAAGGCTCCCAGTTCTCAATGGCCTGTTGCCTTTCTGGATTTTACACTTTTTTCAGATGGCCCTTTTGACCGGGGGGAAGTGAGACTTCATTGTAGTGCAGATTTCCTTTGCAAGCTTGCTTGGTTGGCCAAGAAGGACGTATGCATTTTTTCCTGAATATATTCAGGAAAAAACGCATACGCCCTTTTTGGCCAAGTGCATCATTGTGGACGTTCTGCCTCTTTTCCTATGCTTTCAATGCAATTCCAGTCTACCTCCTGAAATCGGTTTCCTGCAATTCTGCCCCGCTTTCAAGTCCTCTTGGCAGCCTTACTTCAGTCTATTTTTGGACGATAGCTGTCATTTATAACTCTGCAGGTTTGTGAATTACAGTGCCCCTGAGCTCCTTTCTTCAACTTGCTTTCTTTTGAGCTGGCCGCAACACCGCAGGATGGCTTCAGGCCCTAATCTGGTTCCGGTACGGCACGCTGAGCCTTTGGTTATTTCCTCTTCCTGGTGGGAAATGAGAGTTAAATTTGCCCGTCCAGACACCTCCAGCTAGCCTCTCATTGGTTCTCGCTATTCCTGTTCATCTTCCGCAGAAATTGCAAACTGGGCCAAACAGGAGGTTAAAGGCGCTGACTCTCCAAGTGGGGAGAGTGTTAGTAAAGCGTCTGGAATGTTGCACCCGAGTACCAGGGGAGGAAAACTGAGACATATTTGAACACGTCTCCCGTTCACATGGTTGATCATACTTGGGTTCACATGCATGTTTTAGCTGAAGGAAGAATACCTAAAACCTGGGTAGTTGAAACCCGTGAAATGGGTACCATGCAATATGACTTCAAAGGGTCTTCATTTGCTCACCGAACCTCTCCAATCCTATCACTGCTGCGTTTATGCCCCTGTACACATGCTTGATTCTCTTTCGGAGACATAGCAATCCATAGGTTTTAAGATACTTACTAGTCAGGTACATTCTTAGGCGTTTAATATGCGGTGTTGAGTCCATTTCATTGAGCAAGGAGTAGCTCTTGTCTATTCCATATTTGGCTTAAGGAACTTTATCTGTGCTCATTTCAATCTCTGGTTTTATGCAGCAACCCAACTCACCTTTCCCCTTAAGCAAGCATAAGTTGGTTTTCTAAATTTGAGAACCTTTTCTGTTTTGGAATTCAGTTCCTGTGTAGCCAAGTTTACATTCCGTGTATTAGTGATATCTTATGATGTTTCTTTTTCTGTGTGACTTATTTCAGTTAGAATCATCGTACCTGAATCTACTCATTATGCTGCTACGGGCCTGATGACATAGATTTCATTGCTGAGTGATACTGCATTGTACTTAAGTACCACAAGTTCTTTATCCATTTTTCACTTTCTGCGATGTTGAACTTGTACTGTAAACGAGGTTCTTGTAAACAGAGCCGTTCCAAACTTTGGGGTGGCTGTGTCTTTTTGATTTTAATTTCCCTAAGCTATAGGACCATAAGTGGAAGTGCCCTAGGCTCTGTTGCTTTGTTTTTTAGATGTTTCAGGAAACACCATACACTTCTCCCGAGTGTCTGTTGGCAATTTACATCCCGCCCATCAGCATAACAAGGCTCCCAGTTCTCAATGGCCTGTTGCCTTTCTGGATTTTACACTTTTTTCAGATGGCCCTTTTGACCGGGGGGAAGTGAGACTTCATTGTAGTGCAGATTTCCTTTGCAAGCTTGCTTGGTTGGCCAAAAAGGGCGTATGCGTTTTTTCCTGAATATATTCAGGAAAAAACGCATACGCCCTTTTTGGCCAAGTGCATCATTGTGGACGTTCTGCCTCTTTTCCTATGCTTTCAATGCAATTCCAGTCTACCTCCTGAAATCGGTTTCCTGCAATTCTGCCCCGCTTTCAAGTCCTCTTGGCAGCCTTACTTCAGTCTATTTTTGGACGATAGCTGTCATTTATAACTCTGCAGGTTTGTGAATTACAGTGTCCCTGAGCTCCTTTCTTCAACTCGCTTTCTTGTGACCTGGCTGTAACACCGCATGATGGCTTCAGGCCCTAATCTGGTTCCGGCCCAGCATGCTGAGCCTTTGGTTAATTCCTCTTCCTGGTGGGAAATGAGAGTTAAATTTGCCCGTTCAGACACCTCCAGCTAGTCTCTCATTGGTTCTCGCTATTCCTGTTCATCTTCCGCAGAAATTGCAAACTGGGCCAAACAGGAGGTTAAAGGGACTGACTCTCCAAGTCGGGAGAGTGTTAGTAAAGCGTCTGGAATGTTGCACCCGAGTACCAGGGGAGGAAAACTGAGACATATTTGAACACGTCTCCCGTTCACATGGTTGATCATACTCTGGGTTCCACATGCATGTTTTAGCTGAAGGAAGAATACCTTAAACCTGGAGAGTTAAGACCCGTGGAATGGGTACCATGCAATATGACTTCAAAGGGTCTTCATTTGCTCACCGCACCTCTCCAATCCTATCACTGCTGCGTTTATGCCCCTGTACACATGCTTGATTCTCTTTCGGAGACATAGCAATCCATAGGTTTTAAGATACTTACTAGTCAGGTACATTCTTAGGCGTTTAATATGCGATGTTGAGTCCATTTCGTTGAGCAAGGAGTAGCTCTTGTCTATTCCATATTTGACTTAAGGAACTTTATCTGTACTCATTTCAATCTCTGGTTTTATGCAGCACCCCAACTCACCTTTACGCTTAAGCAAGCATAAGTTGGTTTTCTAAATTTGAGACCCTGTTCTGTTCTGTAATTCAGTTCCTGTGTAGCCAAGTTTACATTCCGTGTATTACTGATATCTTATGATGTTTCTTTTTCTGTGTGACTTACTTCAGTTAGAATCATCATACCTGAATCCACTCATTGTGCTGCTAAGGGCCTGATGACACAGATTTCATTGCTGAGTGATATTGCTTTGTAAGTAAATACCACAACTTCTTTATCCATTTTTCACTTTCTGCGATGTTGAACTTGTACTGTAAACGATGTTCTTGTAAACAGAGGCGTCCCAAACTTTGGGGTGGCTGTGTCTTTTTGATTTTAATTTCCCTAAGCTGTAGGACCATAAGTGGCAGTGCCCTAGGCTCTGTTGCTTTGTTTTTTAGATGTTTCAGGAAACACCATACACTTCTCCCGAGTGGTTGTTGGCAATTTACATCCCGCCCATCAGCATAACAAGGCTCCCAGTTCTCCATGGCCTGTCCTGCCTTTCTGGATTTTACACTTTTTTCAGATGGCCCTTTTGACCGGGGGGAAGTGAGACTTCATTGTAGTGCAGATTTCCTTTGCAAGCTTGCTTGGTTGGCCAAAAAGGGCGTATGCGTTTTTTCTTGAATATATTCAGGAAAAAACGCATACGCCCTTTTTGGCCAAGTGCATCATTGTGGACGTTCTGCCTCTTTTCCTATGCTTTCAATGCAATTCCAGTCTACCTCCTGAAATCGGTTTCCTGCAATTCTGCCCCGCTTTCAAGTCCTCTTGGCAGCCTTACTTCAGTCTATTTTTGGACGATAGCTGTCATTTATAACTCTGCAGGTTTGTGAATTACAGTGCCCCTGAGCTCCTTTCTTCAACTCGCTTTCTTTTTAGCCGGCCGCAACACCGCAGGATGGCTTCAGGCCCTAATCTGGTTCCGGTACGGCACGCTGAGCCTTTGGTTATTCCCTCTTCCTGGTGGGAAATGAGAGTTAAATTTGCCCGTCCAGACACCTCCAGCTAGCCTCTCATTGGTTCTCGGTATTCCTGTTCATCTTCCGCAGAAATTGCAAACTGGGCCAAACAGGAGGTTAAAGGGACTGACTCTCCAAGTGGGGAGAGTGTTAGTAAAGCGTCTGGAATGTTGCACCCGAGTACCAGGGGAGGAAAACTGAGACATATTTGAACACGTCTCCCGTTCACATGGTTGATCATACTTGGGTTCACATGCATGTTTTAGCTGAAGGAAGAATACCTAAAACCTGGGTAGTTGAAACCCGTGAAATGGGTACCATGCAATATGACTTCAAAGGGTCTTCATTTGCTCACCGAACCTCTCCAATCCTATCACTGCTGCGTTTATGCCCCTGTACACATGCTTGATTCTCTTTCGGAGACATAGCAATCCATAGGTTTTAAGATACTTACTAGTCAGGTACATTCTTAGGCGTTTAATATGCGGTGTTGAGTCCATTTCATTGAGCAAGGAGTAGCTCTTGTCTATTCCATATTTGGCTTAAGGAACTTTATCTGTGCTCATTTCAATCTCTGGTTTTATGCAGCAACCCAACTCACCTTTCCCCTTAAGCAAGCATAAGTTGGTTTTCTAAATTTGAGAACCTTTTCTGTTTTGGAATTCAGTTCCTGTGTAGCCAAGTTTACATTCCGTGTATTAGTGATATCTTATGATGTTTCTTTTTCTGTGTGACTTATTTTAGTTAGAATCATCATACCTGAATCTACTCATTATGCTGCTACGGGCCTGATGACATAGATTTCATTGCTGAGTGATACTGCATTGTACTTAAGTACCACAAGTTCTTTATCCATTTTTCACTTTCTGCGATGTTGAACTTGTACTGTAAACGAGGTTCTTGTAAACAGAGCCGTTCCAAACTTTGGGGTGGCTGTGTCTTTTTGATTTTAATTTCCCTAAGCTATAGGACCATAAGTGGAAGTGCCCTAGGCTCTGTTGCTTTGTTTTTTAGATGTTTCAGGAAACACCATACACTTCTCCCGAGTGTCTGTTGGCAATTTACATCCCGCCCATCAGCATAACAAGGCTCCCAGTTCTCAATGGCCTGTTGCCTTTCTGGATTTTACACTTTTTTCAGATGGCCCTTTTGACCGGGGGGAAGTGAGACTTCATTGTAGTGCAGATTTCCTTTGCAAGCTTGCTTGGTTGGCCAAAAAGGGCGTATGCGTTTTTTCCTGAATATATTCAGGAAAAAACGCATACGCCCTTTGTGGCCAAGTGCATCATTGTGGACGTTCTGCCTCTTTTCCTATGCTTTCAATGCAATTCCAGTCTACCTCCTGAAATCGGTTTCCTGCAATTCTGCCCCGCTTTCAAGTACTCTTGGCAGCCTTACTTCAGTCTATTTTTGGACGATAGCTGTCATTTATAACTCTGCAGGTTTGTGAATTACAGTGCCCCTGAGCTCCTTTCTTCAACTCGCTTTCTTGTGACCTGGCCGTAACACCGCAGGATGGCTTCAGGCCCTAATCTGGTTCCGGCCCGGCATGCTGAGCCTTTGGTTAATTCCTCTTCCTGGTGGGAAATGAGAGTTAAATTTGCCCGTTCAGACACCTCCAGCTAGTCTCTCATTGGTTCTCGCTATTCCTGTTCATCTTCCGCAGAAATTGCAAACTGGGCCAAACAGGAGGTTAAAGGGACTGACTCTCCAAGTCGGGAGAGTGTTAGTAAAGCGTCTGGAATGTTGCACCCGAGTACCAGGGGAGGAAAACTGAGACATATTTGAACATGTCTCCCGTTCACATGGTTGATCATACTTGGGTTCCACATGCATGTTTTAGCTGAAGGAAGAATACCTTAAACCTGGAGAGTTGAGACCCGTGTAATGGGTACCATGCAATATGACTTCAAAGGGTCTTCATTTGCTCACCGAACCTCTCCAATCCTATCACTGCTGCGTTTATGCCCGTGTACACATGCTTGATTCTCTTTTGGAGACATAGCAATCCATAGGTTTTACGATACTTACTAGTCAGGTACATTCTTAGGCGTTTAATATGCGGTGTTGAGTCCATTTCGTTGAGCAAGGAGTAGCTCTTGTCTATTCCATATTTGACTTAAGGAACTTTATCTGTGCTCATTTCAATCTCTGGTTTTATGCAGCACCCCAACTCACCTTTCCCCTTAAGCAAGCATAAGTTGTTTTTCTAAATTTGAGACCCTGTTCTCTTCTGTAATTCAGTTCCTGTGTAGCCAAGTTTACATTCTGTGTATTACTGATATCTTATGATGTTTCTTTTTCTGTGTGACTTACTTCAGTTAGAATCATCATACCTGAATCCACTCATTGTGCTGCTAAGTGCCTGATGACACAGATTTCATTGCTGAGTGATATTGCTTTGTAAGGAAATACCACAACTTCTTTATCCATTTTTCACTTTCTGCGATGTTGAACTTGTACTGTAAACGAGGTTTTTGTAAACAGAGCCGTTCCAAACTTTGGGGTGGCTGTGTCTTTTTGATTTTAATTTCCCTAAGCTATAGGACCATAAGTGGAAGTGCCCTAGGTTCTGTTGCTTTGTTTTTTAGATGTTTCAGGAAACACCATACACTTCTCCCGAGTGGTTGTTGGCAATTTACATCCCGCCCATCAGCATAACAAGGCTCCCAGTTCTCCATGGCCTGTCCTGCCTTTCTGGATTTTACACTTTTTTCAGATGGCCCTTTTGACCGGGGGGAAGTGAGACTTCATTGTAGTGCAGATTTCCTTTGCAAGCTTGCTTGGTTGGCCAAAAAGGGCGTATGCGTTTTTTCCTGAATATATTCAGGAAAAAACGCATACGCCCTTTTTGGCCAAGTGCATCATTGTGGACGTTCTGCCTCTTTTCCTATGCTTTCAATGCAATTCCAGTCTACCTCCTGAAATCGGTTTCCTGCAATTCTGCCCCGCTTTCAAGTCCTCTTGGCAGCCTTACTTCAGTCTATTTTTGGACGATAGCTGTCATTTATAACTCTGCAGGTTTGTGAATTACAGTGCCCCTGAGCTCCTTTCTTCAACTTGCTTTCTTGTGACCTGGCCGCAACACCGCAGGATGGCTTCAGGCCCTAATCTGGTTCCGGCATGGCACGTTGAGCCTTTGGTTATTTCCTCTTCCTGGTGGGAAATGAGAGTTAAATTTGCCCGTCCAGACACCTCCAGCTAGTCTCTCATTGGTTCTCGCTATTCCTGTTCATCTTCCGCAGAAATTGCAAACTGGGCCAAACAGGAGGTTAAAGGCGCTGACTCTCCAAGTGGGGAGAGTGTTAGTAAAGCGTCTGGAATGTTGCACCCGAGTACCAGGGGAGGAAAACTGAGACATATTTGAACACGTCTCCCGTTCACATGGTTGATCATACTTGGGTTCCACATGCATGTTTTAGCTGAAGGAAGAATACCTAAAACCTGGGTAGTTGAAACCCGTGTAATGGGTACCATGCAATATGACTTCAAAGGGTCTTCATTTGCTCACCGAACCTCTCCAATCCTATCACTGCTGCGTTTATGCCCCTGTACACATGCTTGATTCTCTTTCGGAGACATAGCAATCCATAGGTTTTAAGATACTTACTAGTCAGGTACATTCTTAGGCGTTTAATATGCGGTGTTGAGTCCATTTCGTTGAGCAAGGAGTAGCTCTTGTCTATTCCATATTTGACTTAAGGAACTTTATCTGTACTCATTTCAATCTCTGGTTTTATGCAGCACCCCAACTCACCTTTACCCTTAAGCAAGCATAAGTTGGTTTTCTAAATTTGAGACCCTGTTCTGTTCTGTAATTCAGTTCCTGTGTATCCAAGTTTACATTCCGTGTATTACTGATATCTTATGATGTTTCTTTTTCTGTGTGACTTACTTCAGTTAGAATCATCATACCTGAATCCACTCATTGTGCTGCTAAGGGCCTGATGACACAGATTTCATTGCTGAGTGATATTGCTTTGTAAGTAAATACCACAACTTCTTTATCCATTTTTCACTTTCTGCGATGTTGAACTTGTGCTGTAAACGAGGTTCTTGTAAACAGAGGCGTCCCAAACTTTGGGGTGGCTGTGTCTTTTTGATTTTAATTTCTCTAAGCTGTAGGACCATAAGTGGAAGTGCCCTAGGTTCTGTTGCTTTGTTTTTTAGATGTTTCAGGAAACACCATACACTTCTCCCGAGTGGTTGTTGGCAATTTACATCCCGCCCATCAGCATTACAAGGCTCCCAGTTCTCCATGGCCTGTCCTGCCTTTCTGGATTTTACACTTTTTTCAGATGGCCCTTTTGACCGGGGGGAAGTGAGACTTCATTGTAGTGCAGATTTCCTTTGCAAGCTTGCTTGGTTGGCCAAAAAGGGCGTATGCGTTTTTTCCTGAATATGTTCAGGAAAAAACGCATACGCCCTTTTTGGCCAAGTGCATCATTGTGGACGTTCTGCCTCTTTTCCTATGCTTTCAATGCAATTCCAGTCTACCTCCTGAAATCGGTTTCCTGCAATTCTGCCCCGCTTTCAAGTCCTCTTGGCAGCCTTACTTCAGTCTATTTTTGGACGATAGCTGTCATTTATAACTCTGCAGGTTTGTGAATTACAGTGCCCCTGAGCTCCTTTCTTCAACTCGCTTTCTTTTGAGCTGGCCGCAACACCGCAGGATGGCTTCAGGCCCTAATCTGTTTCCGGTACGGCACGCTGAGCCTTTGGTTATTTCCTCTTCCTGGTGGGAAATGAGAGTTAAATTTGCCCGTCCAGACACCTCCAGCTAGCCTCTCATTGGTTCTCGCTATTCCTGTTCATCTTCCGCAGAAATTGCAAACTGGGCCAAACAGGAGGTTAAAGGCGCTGACTCTCCAAGTGGGGAGAGTGTTAGTAAAGCGTCTGGAATGTTGCACCCGAGTACCAGGGGAGGAAAACTGAGACATATTTGAACACGTCTCCCGTTCACATGGTTGATCATACATGGGTTCACATGCATGTTTTAGCTAAAGGAAGAATACCTAAAACCTGGGTAGTTGAAACCCGTGAAATGGGTACCATGCAATATGACTTCAAAGGGTCTTCATTTGCTCACCGAACCTCTCCAATCCTATCACTGCTGCGTTTATGCCCCTGTACACATGCTTGATTCTCTTTCGGAGACATAGCAATCCATAGGTTTTAAGATACTTACTAGTCAGGTACATTCTTAGGCGTTTAATATGCGGTGTTGAGTCCATTTCGTTGAGCAAGCAGTAGCTCTTGTTTATTCCGTATTTGACTTAAGGAACTTTATGTGTGCTCATTTCAATCTCTGGTTTTATGCAGCACCCCAACTCACCTTTCCCCTTAAGCAAGCATAAGTTGGTTTTCTAAATTTGAGACCCTGTTCTGTTCTGTAATTCAGTTCCTGTGTAGCCAAGTTTACATTCCGTGTATTACTGATATCTTATGATGTTTCATTTTCTGTGTGACTTATTTCAGTTAGAATCATCATACCTGAATCCACTCATTGTGCTGCTAAGTGCCTGATGACACAGATTTCATTGCTGAGTGATATTGCTTTGTAAGTAAATACCACAACTTCTTTATCCATTTTTCACTTTCTGCGATGTTGAACTTGTACTGTAAACGATGTTCTTGTAAACAGAGGCGTCCCAAACTTTGGGGTGGCTGTGTCTTTTTTATTTTAATTTCCCTAAGCTGTAGGACCATAAGTGGAAGTGCCCTAGGCTCTGTTGCTTTGTTTTTTAGATGTTTCAGGAAACACCATACACTTCTCCCGAATGGTTGTTGGCAATTTACATCCCGCCCATCAGCATAACAAGGCTCCCAGTTCTCCATGGCCTGTCCTGCCTTTCTGTATTTTACACTTTTTTCAGATGGCCCTTTTGACCGGGGGGAAGTGAGACTTCATTGTAGTGCAGATTTCCTTTGCAAGCTTGCTTGGTTGGCCAAAAAGGGCGTATGCGTTTTTTCCTGAATATATTCAGGAAAAAACGCATACGCCCTTTTTGGCCAAGTGCATCATTGTGGACGTTCTGCCTCTTTTCCTATGCTTTCAATGCAATTCCAGTCTACCTCCTGAAATCGGTTTCCTGCAATTCTGCCCCGCTTTCAAGTCCTCTTGGCAGGCTTACTTCAGTCTATTTTTGGACGATAGCTGTCATTTATAACTCTGCAGGTTTGTGAATTACAGTGCCCCTGAGCTCCTTTCTTCAACTTGCTTTCTTGTGACCTGGCCGCAACACCGCAGGATGGCTTCAGGCCCTAATCTGGTTCCGGTACGGCACGCTGAGCCTTTGGTTATTTCCTCTTCCTGGTGGGAAATGAGAGTTAAATTTGCCCGTCCAGACACCTCCAGCTAGCCTCTCATTGGTTCTCGCTATTCCTGTTCATCTTCCGCAGAAATTGCAAACTGGGCCAAACAGGAGGTTAAAGGCGCTGACTCTCCAAGTGGGGAGAGTGTTAGTAAAGCGTCTGGAATGTTGCACCCGAGTACCAGGGGAGGAAAACTGAGACATATTTGAACACGTCTCCCGTTCACATGGTTGATCATACTTGGGTTCACATGCATGTTTTAGCTGAAGGAAGAATACCTAAAACCTGGGTAGTTGAAACCCGTGAAATGGGTACCATGCAATATGACTTCAAAGGGTCTTCATTTGCTCACCGAACCTCTCCAATCCTATCACTGCTGCGTTTATGCCCCTGTACACATGCTTGATTCTCTTTCGGAGACATAGCAATCCATAGGTTTTAAGATACTTACTAGTCAGGTACATTCTTAGGCGTTTAATATGCGGTGTTGAGTCCATTTCATTGAGCAAGGAGTAGCTCTTGTCTATTCCATATTTGGCTTAAGGAACTTTATCTGTGCTCATTTCAATCTCTGGTTTTATGCAGCACCCCAACTCACCTTTCCCCTTAAGCAAGCATAAGTTGGTTTTCTAAATTTGAGAACCTTTTCTGTTTTGGAATTCAGTTCCTGTGTAGCCAAGTTTACATTCCGTGTATTAGTGATATCTTATGATGTTTCTTTTTCTGTGTGACTTATTTCAGTTAGAATCATCGTACCTGAATCTACTCATTATGCTGCTACGGGCCTGATGACATAGATTTCATTGCTGAGTGATACTGCATTGTACTTAAGTACCACAAGTTCTTTATCAATTTTTCACTTTCTGCGATGTTGAACTTGTACGTTAAACGAGGTTCTTGTAAACAGAGCCGTTCCAAACTTTGGGGTGGCTGTGTCTTTTTGATTTTAATTTCCCTAAGCTATAGGACCATAAGTGGAAGTGCCCTAGGCTCTGTTGCTTTGTTTTTTAGATGTTTCAGGAAACACCATACACTTCTCCCGAGTGTCTGTTGGCAATTTACATCCCGCCCATCAGCATAACAAGGTTCCCAGTTCTCAATGGCCTGTTGCCTTTCTGGATTTTACACTTTTTTCAGATGGCCCTTTTGACCGGGGGGAAGTGAGACTTCATTGTAGTGCAGATTTCTTTGCAAGCTTGCTTGGTTGGCCAAAAAGGGCGTATGCGTTTTTTCCTGAATATATTCAGGAAAAAACGCATACGCCCTTTTTGGCCAAGTGCATCATTGTGGACGTTCTGCCTCTTTTCCTATGCTTTCAATGCAATTCCAGTCTACCTCCTGAAATCGGTTTCCTGCAATTCTGCCCCGCTTTCAAGTCCTCTTGGCAGCCTTACTTCAGTGTATTTTTGGACGATAGCTATCATTTATAACTCTGCAGGTTTGTGAATTACAGTGCCCCTGAGCTCCTTTCTTCAACTCGCTTTCTTGTGACCTGGCCGTAACACCGCAGGATGGCTTCAGGCCCTAATCTGGTTCCGGCCCGGCATGCTGAGCCTTTGGTTAATTCCTCTTCCTGGTGGGAAATGAGAGTTAAATTTGCCCGTTCAGACACCTCCAGCTAGTCTCTCATTGGTTCTCGCTATTCCTGTTCATCTTCCGCAGAAATTGCAAACTGGGCCAAACAGGAGGTTAAAGGGACTGACTCTCCAAGTCGGGAGAGTGTTAGTAAAGCGTCTGGAATGTTGCACCCGAGTACCAGGGGAGGAAAACTGAGACATATTTGAACACGTCTCCCGTTCACATGGTTGATCATACTCTGGGTTCCACATGCATGTTTTAGCTGAAGGAAGAATACCTTAAACCTGGAGAGTTGAGACCCGTGGAATGGGTACCGTGCAATATGACTTCAAAGGGTCTTCATTTGCTCACCGCACCTGTCCAATCCTATCACTGCTGCGTTTATGCCCCTGTACACATGCTTGATTCTCTTTCGGAGACATAGCAATCCATAGGTTTTAAGATACTTACTAGTCAGGTACATTCTTAGGCGTTTAATATGCGATGTTGAGTCCATTTCGTTGAGCAAGGAGTAGCTCTTGTCTATTCCATATTTGACTTAAGGAACTTTATCTGTACTCATTTCAATCTCTGGTTTTATGCAGCACCCCAACTCACCTTTACGCTTAAGCAAGCATAAGTTGGTTTTCTAAATTTGAGACCCTGTTCTGTTCTGTAATTCAGTTCCTGTGTAGCCAAGTTTACATTCCGTGTATTACTGATATCTTATGATGTTTCTTTTTCTGTGTGACTTACTTCAGTTAGAATCATCATACCTGAATCCACTCATTGTGCTGCTAAGGGCCTGATGACACAGATTTCATTGCTGAGTGATATTGCTTTGTAAGTAAATACCACAACTTCTTTATCGATTTTTCACTTTCTGCGATGTTGAACTTGTACTGTAAACGATGTTCTTGTAAACAGAGGCGTCCCAAACTTTGGGGTGGCTGTGTCTTTTTGATTTTAATTTCCCTAAGCTGTAGGACCATAAGTGGCAGTGCCCTAGGCTCTGTTGCTTTGTTTTTTAGATGTTTCAGGAAACACCATACACTTCTCCCGAGTGGTTGTTGGCAATTTACATCCCGCCCATCAGCATAACAAGGCTCCCAGTTCTCCATGGCCTGTCCTGCCTTTCTGGATTTTACACTTTTTTCAGATGGCCCTTTTGACCGGGGGGAAGTGAGACTTCATTGTAGTGCAGATTTCCTTTGCAAGCTTGCTTGGTTGGCCAAAAAGGGCGTATGCGTTTTTTCCTGAATATATTCAGGAAAAAACGCATACGCCCTTTTTGGCCAAGTGCATCATTGTGGACGTTCTGCCGCTTTTCCTATGCTTTCAATGCAATTCCAGTCTACCTCCTGAAATCGGTTTCCTGCAATTCTGCCCCGCTTTCAAGTCCTCTTGGCAGCCTTACTTCAGTCTATTTTTGGACGATAGCTGTCATTTATAACTCTGCAGGTTTGTGAATTACAGTGCCCCTGAGCTCCTTTCTTCAACTCGCTTTCTTTTGAGCTGGCCGCAACACCGCAGGATGGCTTCAGGCCCTAATCTGGTTCCGGTACGGCACGCTGAGCCTTTGGTTATTCCCTCTTCCTGGTGGGAAATGAGAGTTAAATTTGCCCGTCCAGACACCTCCAGCTAGCCTCTCATTGGTTCTCGGTATTCCTGTTCATCTTCCGCAGAAATTGCAAACTGGGCCAAACAGGAGGTTAAAGGGACTGACTCTCCAAGTGGGGAGAGTGTTAGTAAAGCGTCTGGAATGTTGCACCCGAGTACCAGGGGAGGAAAACTGAGACATATTTGAACACGTCTCCCGTTCACATGGTTGATCATACTTGGGTTCACATGCATGTTTTAGCTGAAGGAAGAATACCTAAAACCTGGGTAGTTGAAACCCGTGAAATGGGTACCATGCAATATGACTTCAAAGGGTCTTCATTTGCTCACCGAACCTCTCCAATCCTATCACTGCTGCGTTTATGCCCCTGTACACATGCTTGATTCTCTTTCGGAGACATAGCAATCCATAGGTTTTAAGATACTTACTAGTCAGGTACATTCTTAGGCGTTTAATATGCGGTGTTGAGTCCATTTCATTGAGCAAGGAGTAGCTCTTGTCTATTCCATATTTGGCTTAAGGAACTTTATCTGTGCTCATTTCAATCTCTGGTTTTATGCAGCAACCCAACTCACCTTTCCCCTTAAGCAAGCATAAGTTGGTTTTCTAAATTTGAGAACCTTTTCTGTTTTGGAATTCAGTTCCTGTGTAGCCAAGTTTACATTCCGTGTATTAGTGATATCTTATGATGTTTCTTTTTCTGTGTGACTTATTTCAGTTAGAATCATCGTACCTGAATCTACTCATTATGCTGCTACGGGCCTGATGACATAGATTTCATTGCTGAGTGATACTGCATTGTACTTAAGTACCACAAGTTCTTTATCCATTATTCACTTTCTGCGATGTTGAACTTGTACGTTAAACGAGGTTCTTGTAAACAGAGCCGTTCCAAACTTTGGGGTGGCTGTGTCTTTTTGATTTTAATTTCCCTAAGCTATAGGACCATAAGTGGAAGTGCCCTAGGCTCTGTTGCTTTGTCTTTTAGATGTTTCAGGAAACACCATACACTTTTCCCGAGTGGTTGTTGGCAATTTACATCCCGCCCATCAGCATAACAAGGCTCCCAGTTCTCCATGGCCTGTCCTGCCTTTCTGGATTTTACACTTTTTTCAGATGGCCCTTTTGACCAGGGGGAAGTGAGACTTCATTGTAGTGCAGATTTCCTTTGCAAGCTTGCTTGGTTGGCCAAAAAGGGCGTATGCGTTTTTTCCTGAATATATTCAGGAAAAAACGCATACGCCCTTTTTGGCCAAGTGCATCATTGTGGACGTTCTGCCTCTTTTCCTATGCTTTCAATGCAATTCCAGTCTACCTCCTGAAATCGGTTTCCTGCAATTCTGCCCCGCTTTCAAGTCCTCTTGGCAGCCTTACTTCAGTCTATTTTTGGACGATAGCTGTCATTTATAACTCTGCAGGTTTGTGAATTACAGTGCCCCTGAGCTCCTTTCTTCAACTCGCTTTCTTTTGAGCTGGCCGCAACACCGCAGGATGGCTTCAGGCCCTAATCTGGTTCCGGTACGGCACGCTGAGCCTTTGGTTATTCCCTCTTCCTGGTGGGAAATGAGAGTTAAATTTGCCCGTCCAGACACCTCCAGCTAGCCTCTCATTGGTTCTCGGTATTCCTGTTCATCTTCCGCAGAAATTGCAAACTGGGCCAAACAGGAGGTTAAAGGGACTGACTCTCCAAGTGGGGAGAGTGTTAGTAAAGCGTCTGGAATGTTGCACCCGAGTACCAGGGGAGGAAAACTGAGACATATTTGAACACGTCTCCCGTTCACATGGTTGATCATACTTGGGTTCACATGCATGTTTTAGCTGAAGGAAGAATACCTAAAACCTGGGTAGTTGAAACCCGTGAAATGGGTACCATGCAATATGACTTCAAAGGGTCTTCATTTGCTCACCGCACCTCTCCAATCCTATCACTGCTGCGTTTATGCCCCTGTACACATGCTTGATTCTCTTTCGGAGACATAGCAATCCATAGGTTTTAAGATACTTACTAGTCAGGTACATTCTTAGGCGTTTAATATGCGATGTTGAGTCCATTTCATTGAGCAAGGAGTAGCTCTTGTCTATTCCATATTTGGCTTAAGGAACTTTATCTGTTCTCATTTCAATCTCTGGTTTTATGCAGCAACCCAACTCACCTTTCCCCTTAAGCAAGCATAAGTTGGTTTTCTAAATTTGAGAACCTTTTCTGTTTTGGAATTCAGTTCCTGTGTAGCCAAGTTTACATTCCGTGTATTAGTGATATCTTATGATGTTTCTTTTTCTGTGTGACTTATTTCAGTTAGAATCATCGTACCTGAATCTACTCATTATGCTGCTACGGGCCTGATGACATAGATTTCATTGCTGAGTGATACTGCATTGTACTTAAGTACCACAAGTTCTTTATCCATTTTTCACTTTCTGCGATGTTGAACTTGTACGTTAAACGAGGTTCTTGTAAACAGAGCCGTTCCAAACTTTGGGGTGGCTGTGTCTTTTTGATTTTAATTTCCCTAAGCTATAGGACCATAAGTGGAAGTGCCCTAGGCTCTGTTGCTTTGTTTTTTAGATGTTTCAGGAAACACCATACACTTCTCCCGAGTGTCTGTTGGCAATTTACATCCCGCCCATCAGCATAACAAGGCTCCCAGTTCTCAATGGCCTGTTGCCTTTCTGGATTTTACACTTTTTTCAGATGGCCCTTTTGACCGGGGGGAAGTGAGACTTCATTGTAGTGCAGATTTCCTTTGCAAGCTTGCTTGGTTGGCCAAAAAGGGCGTATGCGTTTTTTCCTGAATATATTCAGGAAAAAACGCATACGCCCTTTTTGGCCAAGTGCATCATTGTGGACGTTCTGCCTCTTTTCCTATGCTTTCAATGCAATTCCAGTCTACCTCCTGAAATCGGTTTCCTGCAATTCTGCCCCGCTTTCAAGTCCTCTTGGCAGCCTTACTTCAGTCTATTTTTGGACGATAGCTGTCATTTATAACTCTGCAGGTTTGTGAATTACAGTGCCCCTGAGCTCCTTTCTTCAACTCGCTTTCTTGTGACCTGGCCGTAACACCGCAGGATGGCTTCAGGCCCTAATCTGGTTCCGGCCCGGCATGCTGAGCCTTTGGTTAATTCCTCTTCCTGGTGGGAAATGAGAGTTAAATTTGCCCGTTCAGACACCTCCAGCTAGTCTCTCATTGGTTCTCGCTATTCCTGTTCTTCTTCCGCAGAAATTGCAAACTGGGCCAAACAGGAGGTTAAAGGGACTGACTCTCCAAGTCGGGAGAGTGTTAGTAAAGCGTCTGGAATGTTGCACCCGAGTACCAGGGGAGGAAAACTGAGACATATTTGAACACGTCTCCCGTTCACATGGTTGATCATACTCTGGGTTCCACATGCATGTTTTAGCTGAAGGAAGAATACCTTAAACCTGGAGAGTTGAGACCCGTGGAATGGGTACCATGCAATATGACTTCAAAGGGTCTTCATTTGCTCACCGCACCTCTCCAATCCTATCACTGCTGCGTTTATGCCCCTGTACACATGCTTGATTCTCTTTCGGAGACATAGCAATCCATAGGTTTTAAGATACTTACTAGTCAGGTACATTCTTAGGCGTTTAATATGCGATGTTGAGTCCATTTCGTTGAGCAAGGAGTAGCTCTTGTCTATTCCATATTTGACTTAAGGAACTTTATCTGTACTCATTTCAATCTCTGGTTTTATGCAGCACCCCAACTCACCTTTACGCTTAAGCAAGCATAAGTTGGTTTTCTAAATTTGAGACCCTGTTCTGTTCTGTAATTCAGTTCCTGTGTAGCCAAGTTTACATTCCGTGTATTACTGATATCTTATGATGTTTCTTTTTCTGTGTGACTTACTTCAGTTAGAATCATCATACCTGAATCCACTCATTGTGCTGCTAAGGGCCTGATGACACAGATTTCATTGCTGAGTGATATTGCTTTGTAAGTAAATACCACAACTTCTTTATCGATTTTTCACTTTCTGCGATGTTGAACTTGTACTGTAAACGATGTTCTTGTAAACAGAGGCGTCCCAAACTTTGGGGTGGCTGTGTCTTTTTGATTTTAATTTCCCTAAGCTGTAGGACCATAAGTGGCAGTGCCCTAGGCTCTGTTGCTTTGTTTTTTAGATGTTTCAGGAAACACCATACACTTCTCCCGAGTGGTTGTTGGCAATTTACATCCCGCCCATCAGCATAACAAGGCTCCCAGTTCTCCATGGCCTGTCCTGCCTTTCTGGATTTTACACTTTTTTCAGATGGCCCTTTTGACCGGGGAGAAGTGAGACTTCATTGTAGTGCAGATTTCCTTTGCAAGCTTGCTTGGTTGGCCAAAAAGGGCGTATGCGTTTTTTCCTGAATATATTCAGGAAAAAACGCATACGCCCTTTTTGGCCAAGTGCATCATTGTGGACGTTCTGCCGCTTTTCCTATGCTTTCAATGCAATTCCAGTCTACCTCCTGAAATCGGTTTCCTGCAATTCTGCCCCGCTTTCAAGTCCTCTTGGCAGCCTTACTTCAGTCTATTTTTGGACGATAGCTGTCATTTATAACTCTGCAGGTTTGTGAATTACAGTGCCCCTGAGCTCCTTTCTTCAACTCGCTTTCTTTTGAGCTGGCCGCAACACCGCAGGATGGCTTCAGGCCCTAATCTGGTTCCGGTACGGCACGCTGAGCCTTTGGTTATTCCCTCTTCCTGGTGGGAAATGAGAGTTAAATTTGCCCGTCCAGACACCTCCAGCTAGCCTCTCATTGGTTCTCGGTATTCCTGTTCATCTTCCGCAGAAATTGCAAACTGGGCCAAACAGGAGGTTAAAGGGACTGACTCTCCAAGTGGGGAGAGTGTTAGTAAAGCGTCTGGAATGTTGCACCCGAGTACCAGGGGAGGAAAACTGAGACATATTTGAACACGTCTCCCGTTCACATGGTTGATCATACTTGGGTTCACATGCATGTTTTAGCTGAAGGAAGAATACCTAAAACCTGGGTAGTTGAAACCCGTGAAATGGGTACCATGCAATATGACTTCAAAGGGTCTTCATTTGCTCACCGAACCTCTCCAATCCTATCACTGCTGCGTTTATGCCCCTGTACACATGCTTGATTCTCTTTCGGAGACATAGCAATCCATAGGTTTTAAGATACTTACTAGTCAGGTACATTCTTAGGCGTTTAATATGCGGTGTTGAGTCCATTTCATTGAGCAAGGAGTAGCTCTTGTCTATTCCATATTTGGCTTAAGGAACTTTATCTGTGCTCATTTCAATCTCTGGTTTTATGCAGCAACCCAACTCACCTTTCCCCTTAAGCAAGCATAAGTTGGTTTTCTAAATTTGAGAACCTTTTCTGTTTTGGAATTCAGTTCCTGTGTAGCCAAGTTTACATTCCGTGTATTAGTGATATCTTATGATGTTTCTTTTTCTGTGTGACTTATTTCAGTTAGAATCATCGTACCTGAATCTACTCATTATGCTGCTACGGGCCTGATGACATAGATTTCATTGCTGAGTGATACTGCATTGTACTTAAGTACCACAAGTTCTTTATCCATTTTTCACTTTCTGCGATGTTGAACTTGTACTGTAAACGAGGTTCTTGTAAACAGAGCCGTTCCAAACTTTGGGGTGGCTGTGTCTTTTTGATTTTAATTTCCCTAAGCTATAGGACCATAAGTGGAAGTGCCCTAGGCTCTGTTGCTTTGTTTTTTAGATGTTTCAGGAAACACCATAGACTTCTCCCTAGTGTCTGTTGGCAATTTACATCCCGCCCATCAGCATAACAAGGCTCCCAGTTCTCAATGGCCTGTTGCCTTTCTGGATTTTACACTTTTTTCAGATGGCCCTTTTGACCGGGGGGAAGTGAGACTTCATTGTAGTGCAGATTTCCTTTGCAAGCTTGCTTGGTTGGCCAAGAAGGACGTATGCATTTTTTCCTGAATATATTCAGGAAAAAACGCATACGCCCTTTTTGGCCAAGTGCATCATTGTGGACGTTCTGCCTCTTTTCCTATGCTTTCAATGCAATTCCAGTCTACCTCCTGAAATCGGTTTCCTGCAATTCTGCCCCGCTTTCAAGTCCTCTTGACAGCCTTACTTCAGTCTATTTTTGGACGATAGCTGTCATTTATAACTCTGCAGGTTTGTGAATTACAGTGCCCCTGAGCTCCTTTCTTCAACTTGCTTTCTTTTGAGCTGGCCGCAACACCGCAGGATGGCTTCAGGCCCTAATCTGGTTCCGGTACGGCACGCTGAGCCTTTGGTTATTTCCTCTTCCTGGTGGGAAATGAGAGTTAAATTTGCCCGTCCAGACACCTCCAGCTAGCCTCTCATTGGTTCTCGCTATTCCTGTTCATCTTCCGCAGAAATTGCAAACTGGGCCAAACAGGAGGTTAAAGGCGCTGACTCTCCAAGTGGGGAGAGTGTTAGTAAAGCGTCTGGAATGTTGCACCCGAGTACCAGGGGAGGAAAACTGAGACATATTTGAACACGTCTCCCGTTCACATGGTTGATCATACTTGGGTTCACATGCATGTTTTAGCTGAAGGAAGAATACCTAAAACCTGGGTAGTTGAAACCCGTGAAATGGGTACCATGCAATATGACTTCAAAGGGTCTTCATTTGCTCACCGAACCTCTCCAATCCTATCACTGCTGCGTTTATGCCCCTGTACACATGCTTGATTCTCTTTCGGAGACATAGCAATCCATAGGTTTTAAGATACTTACTAGTCAGGTACATTCTTAGGCGTTTAATATGCGGTGTTGAGTCCATTTCATTGAGCAAGGAGTAGCTCTTGTCTATTCCATATTTGGCTTAAGGAACTTTATCTGTGCTCATTTCAATCTCTGGTTTTATGCAGCAACCCAACTCACCTTTCCCCTTAAGCAAGCATAAGTTGGTTTTCTAAATTTGAGAACCTTTTCTGTTTTGGAATTCAGTTCCTGTGTAGCCAAGTTTACATTCCGTGTATTAGTGATATCTTATGATGTTTCTTTTTCTGTGTGACTTATTTCAGTTAGAATCATCGTACCTGAATCTACTCATTATGCTGCTACGGGCCTGATGACATAGATTTCATTGCTGAGTGATACTGCATTGTACTTAAGTACCACAAGTTCTTTATCCATTTTTCACTTTCTGCGATGTTGAACTTGTACTGTAAACGAGGTTCTTGTAAACAGAGCCGTTCCAAACTTTGGGGTGGCTGTGTCTTTTTGATTTTAATTTCCCTAAGCTATAGGACCATAAGTGGAAGTGCCCTAGGCTCTGTTGCTTTGTTTTTTAGATGTTTCAGGAAACACCATACACTTCTCCCTAGTGTCTGTTGGCAATTTACATCCCGCCCATCAGCATAACAAGGCTCCCAGTTCTCAATGGCCTGTTGCCTTTCTGGATTTTACACTTTTTTCAGATGGCCCTTTTGACCGGGGGGAAGTGAGACTTCATTGTAGTGCAGATTTCCTTTGCAAGCTTGCTTGGTTGGCCAAAAAGGGCGTATGCGTTTTTTCCTGAATATATTCAGGAAAAAACGCATACGCCCTTTTTGGCCAAGTGCATCATTGTGGACGTTCTGCCTCTTTTCCTATGCTTTCAATGCAATTCCAGTCTACCTCCTGAAATCGGTTTCCTGCAATTCTGCCCCGCTTTCAAGTCCTCTTGGCAGCCTTACTTCAGTCTATTTTTGGACGATAGCTGTCATTTATAACTCTGCAGGTTTGTGAATTACAGTGTCCCTGAGCTCCTTTCTTCAACTCGCTTTCTTGTGACCTGGCCGTAACACCGCATGATGGCTTCAGGCCCTAATCTGGTTCCGGCCCGGCATGCTGAGCCTTTGGTTAATTCCTCTTCCTGGTGGGAAATGAGAGTTAAATTTGCCCGTTCAGACACCTCCAGCTAGTCTCTCATTGGTTCTCGCTATTCCTGTTCATCTTCCGCAGAAATTGCAAACTGGGCCAAACAGGAGGTTAAAGGGACTGACTCTCCAAGTCGGGAGAGTGTTAGTAAAGCGTCTGGAATGTTGCACCCGAGTACCAGGGGAGGAAAACTGAGACATATTTGAACACGTCTCCCGTTCACATGGTTGATCATACTCTGGGTTCCACATGCATGTTTTAGCTGAAGGAAGAATACCTTAAACCTGGAGAGTTGAGACCCGTGGAATGGGTACCATGCAATATGACTTCAAAGGGTCTTCATTTGCTCACCGCACCTCTCCAATCCTATCACTGCTGCGTTTATGCCCCTGTACACATGCTTGATTCTCTTTCGGAGACATAGCAATCCATAGGTTTTAAGATACTTACTAGTCAGGTACATTCTTAGGCGTTTAATATGCGATGTTGAGTCCATTTCGTTGAGCAAGGAGTAGCTCTTGTCTATTCCATATTTGACTTAAGGAACTTTATCTGTACTCATTTCAATCTCTGGTTTTATGCAGCACCCCAACTCACCTTTACGCTTAAGCAAGCATAAGTTGGTTTTCTAAATTTGAGACCCTGTTCTGTTCTGTAATTCAGTTCCTGTGTAGCCAAGTTTACATTCCGTGTATTACTGATATCTTATGATGTTTCTTTTTCTGTGTGACTTACTTCAGTTAGAATCATCATACCTGAATCCACTCATTGTGCTGCTAAGGGCCTGATGACACAGATTTCATTGCTGAGTGATATTGCTTTGTAAGTAAATACCACAACTTCTTTATCGATTTTTCACTTTCTGCGATGTTGAACTTGTACTGTTAAAGATGTTCTTGTAAACAGAGGCGTCCCAAACTTTGGGGTGGCTGTGTCTTTTTGATTTTAATTTCCCTAAGCTGTAGGACCATAAGTGGCAGTGCCCTAGGCTCTGTTGCTTTGTTTTTTAGATGTTTCAGGAAACACCATACACTTCTCCCGAGTGGTTGTTGGCAATTTACATCCCGCCCATCAGCATAACAAGGCTCCCAGTTCTCCATGGCCTGTCCTGCCTTTCTGGATTTTACACTTTTTTCAGATGGCCCTTTTGACCGGGGGGAAGTGAGACTTCATTGTAGTGCAGATTTCCTTTGCAAGCTTGCTTGGTTGGCCAAAAAGGGCGTATGCGTTTTTTCCTGAATATATTCAGGAAAAAACGCATACGCCCTTTTTGGCCAAGTGCATCATTGTGGACGTTCTGCCTCTTTTCCTATGCTTTCAATGCAATTCCAGTCTACCTCCTGAAATCGGTTTCCTGCAATTCTGCCCCTCTTTCAAGTCCTCTTGGCAGCCTTACTTCAGTCTATTTTTGGACGATAGCTGTCATTTATAACTCTGCAGGTTTGTGAATTACAGTGCCCCTGAGCTCCTTTCTTCAACTCGCTTTCTTTTGAGCCGGCCGCAACACCGCAGGATGGCTTCAGGCCCTAATCTGGTTCCGGTACGGCACGCTGAGCCTTTGGTTATTCCCTCTTCCTGGTGGGAAATGAGAGTTAAATTTGCCCGTCCAGACACCTCCAGCTAGCCTCTCATTGGTTCTCGGTATTCCTGTTCATCTTCCGCAGAAATTGCAAACTGGGCCAAACAGGAGGTTAAAGGGACTGACTCTCCAAGTGGGGAGAGTGTTAGTAAAGCGTCTGGAATGTTGCACCCGAGTACCAGGGGAGGAAAACTGAGACATATTTGAAGACGTCTCCCGTTCACATGGTTGATCATACTTGGGTTCACATGCATGTTTTAGCTGAAGGAAGAATACCTAAAACCTGGGTAGTTGAAACCCGTGAAATGGGTACCATGCAATATGACTTCAAAGGGTCTTCATTTGCTCACCGAACCTCTCCAATCCTATCACTGCTGCGTTTATGCCCCTGTACACATGCCTGATTCTCTTTCGGAGACATAGCAATCCATAGGTTTTAAGATACTTACTAGTCAGGTACATTCTTAGGCGTTTAATATGCGGTGTTGAGTCCATTTCATTGAGCAAGGAGTAGCTCTTGTCTATTCCATATTTGGCTTAAGGAACTTTATCTGTGCTCATTTCAATCTCTGGTTTTATGCAGCAACCCAACTCACCTTTCCCCTTAAGCAAGCATAAGTTGGTTTTCTAAATTTGAGAACCTTTTCTGTTTTGGAATTCAGTTCCTGTGTAGCCAAGTTTACATTCCGTGTATTAGTGATATCTTATGATGTTTCTTTTTCTGTGTGACTTATTTTAGTTAGAATCATCGTACCTGAATCTACTCATTATGCTGCTACGGGCCTGATGACATAGATTTCATTGCTGAGTGATACTGCATTGTACTTAAGTACCACAAGTTCTTTATCCATTTTTCACTTTCTGCGATGTTGAACTTGTACGTTAAACGAGGTTCTTGTAAACAGAGCCGTTCCAAACTTTGGGGTGGCTGTGTCTTTTTGATTTTAATTTCCCTAAGCTATAGGACCATAAGTGGAAGTGCCCTAGGCTCTGTTGCTTTGTTTTTTAGATGTTTCAGGAAACACCATACACTTCTCCCGAGTGTCTGTTGGCAATTTACATCCCGCCCATCAGCATAACAAGGCTCCCAGTTCTCAATGGCCTGTTGCCTTTCTGGATTTTACACTTTTTTCAGATGGCCCTTTTGACCGGGGGGAAGTGAGACTTCATTGTAGTGCAGATTTCCTTTGCAAGCTTGCTTGGTTGGCCAAAAAGGGCGTATGCGTTTTTTCCTGAATATATTCAGGAAAAAACGCATACGCCCTTTTTGGCCAAGTGCATCATTGTGGACGTTCTGCCGCTTTTCCTATGCTTTCAATGCAATTCCAGTCTACCTCCTGAAATCGGTTTCCTGCAATTCTGCCCCGCTTTCAAGTCCTCTTGGCAGCCTTACTTCAGTCTATTTTTGGACGATAGCTGTCATTTATAACTCTGCAGGTTTGTGAATTACAGTGCCCCTGAGCTCCTTTCTTCAACTCGCTTTCTTGTGACCTGGCCGTAACACCGCAGGATGGCTTCAGGCCCTAATCTGGTTCCGGCCCGGCATGCTGAGCCTTTGGTTAATTCCTCTTCCTGGTGGGAAATGAGAGTTAAATTTGCCCGTTCAGACACCTCCAGCTAGTCTCTCATTGGTTCTCGCTATTCCTGTTCATCTTCCGCAGAAATTGCAAACTGGGCCAAACAGGAGGTTAAAGGGACTGACTCTCCAAGTCGGGAGAGTGTTAGTAAAGCGTCTGGAATGTTGCACCCGAGTACCAGGGGAGGAAAACTGAGACATATTTGAACACGTCTCCCGTTCACATGGTTGATCATACTTGGGTTCCACATGCATGTTTTAGCTGAAGGAAGAATACCTTAAACCTGGAGAGTTGAGACCCGTGTAATGGGTACCATGCAATATGACTTCAAAGGGTCTTCATTTGCTCACCGCACCTCTCCAATCCTATCACTGCTGCGTTTATGCCCCTGTACACATGCTTGATTCTCTTTTGGAGACATAGCAATCCATAGGTTTTAAGATACTTACTAGTCAGGTACATTCTTAGGCGTTTAATATGCGATGTTGAGTCCATTTCGTTGAGCAAGGAGTAGCTCTTGTCTATTCCATATTTGACTTAAGGAACTTTATCTGTACTCATTTCAATCTCTGGTTTTATGCAGCACCCCAACTCACCTTTCCCCTTAGGCAAGCATAAGTTGGTTTTCTAAATTTGAGACCCTGTTCTGTTCTGTAATTCAGTTCCTGTGTAGCCAAGTTTACATTCCGTGTATTACTGATATCTTATGATGTTTCTTTTTCTGTGTGACTTACTTCAGTTAGAATCATCATACCTGAATCCACTCATTGTGCTGCTAAGGGCCTGATGACACAGATTTCATTGCTGAGTGATATTGCTTTGTAAGTAAATACCACAACTTCTTTATCGATTTTTCACTTTCTGCGATGTTGAACTTGTACTGTAAACGATGTTCTTGTAAACAGAGGCGTCCCAAACTTTGGGGTGGCTGTGTCTTTTTGATTTTAATTTCCCTAAGCTGTAGGACCATAAGTGGCAGTGCCCTAGGCTCTGTTGCTTTGTTTTTTAGATGTTTCAGGAAACACCATACACTTCTCCCGAGTGGTTGTTGGCAATTTACATCCCGCCCATCAGCATAACAAGGCTCCCAGTTCTCCATGGCCTGTCCTGCCTTTCTGGATTTTACACTTTTTTCAGATGGCCCTTTTGACCGGGGGGAAGTGAGACTTCATTGTAGTGCAGATTTCCTTTGCAAGCTTGCTTGGTTGGCCAAAAAGGGCGTATGCGTTTTTTCCTGAATATATTCAGGAAAAAACGCATACGCCCTTTTTGGCCAAGTGCATCATTGTGGACGTTCTGCCTCTTTTCCTATGCTTTCAATGCAATTCCAGTCTACCTCCTGAAATCGGTTTCCTGCAATTCTGCCCCGCTTTCAAGTCCTCTTGGCAGCCTTACTTCAGTCTATTTTTGGACGATAGCTGTCATTTATAACTCTGCAGGTTTGTGAATTACAGTGCCCCTGAGCTCCTTTCTTCAACTTGCTTTCTTGTGACCTGGCCGCAACACCGCAGGATGGCTTCAGGCCCTAATCTGGTTCCGGCATGGCACGTTGAGCCTTTGGTTATTTCCTCTTCCTGGTGGGAAATGAGAGTTAAATTTGCCCGTCCAGACACCTCCAGCTAGTCTCTCATTGGTTCTCGCTATTCCTGTTCATCTTCCGCAGAAATTGCAAACTGGGCCAAACAGGAGGTTAAAGGCGCTGACTCTCCAAGTGGGGAGAGTGTTAGTAAAGCGTCTGGAATGTTGCACCCGAGTACCAGGGGAGGAAAACTGAGACATATTTGAACACGTCTCCCGTTCACATGGTTGATCATACTTGGGTTCCACATGCATGTTTTAGCTGAAGGAAGAATACCTTAAACCTGGAGAGTTAAGACCCGTGTAATGGGTACCATGCAATATGACTTCAAAGGGTCTTCATTTGCTCACCGAACCTCTCCAATCCTATCACTGCTGCGTTTATGCCCCTGTACACATGCTTGATTCTCTTTCGGAGACATAGCAATCCATAGGTTTTAAGATACTTACTAGTCAGGTACATTCTTAGGCATTTAATATGCGGTGTTGAGTCCATTTCGCTGAGCAAGGAGTAGCTCTTGTCTATTCCATATTTGGCTTAAGGAACTTTATCTGTGCTCATTTCAATCTCTGGTTTTATGCAGCAACCCAACTCACCTTTCCCCTTAAGCAAGCATAAGTTGGTTTTCTAAATTTGAGAACCTTTTCTGTTTTGGAATTCAGTTCCTGTGTAGCCAAGTTTACATTCCGTGTATTACTGATATCTTATGATGTTTCTTTTTCTGTGTGACTTATTTCAGTTAGAATCATCGTACCTGAATCTACTCATTATGCTGCTACGGGCCTGATGACATAGATTTCATTGCTGAGTGATACTGCATTGTACTTAAGTACCACAAGTTCTTTATCCATTTTTCACTTTCTGCGATGTTGAACTTGTACGTTAAACGAGGTTCTTGTAAACAGAGCCGTTCCAAACTTTGGGGTGGCTGTGTCTTTTTGATTTTAATTTCCCTAAGCTATAGGACCATAAGTGGAAGTGCCCTAGGCTCTGTTGCTTTGTTTTTTAGATGTTTCAGGAAACACCATACACTTCTCCCGAGTGTCTGTTGGCAATTTACATCCCGCCCATCAGCATAACAAGGCTCCCAGTTCTCAATGGCCTGTTGCCTTTCTGGATTTTACACTTTTATCAGATGGCCCTTTTGACCGGGGGGAAGTGAGACTTCATTGTAGTGCAGATATCCTTTGCAAGCTTGCTTGGTTGGCCAAAAACGGCGTATGCATTTTTTCCTGAATATATTCAGGAAAAAACGCATACGCCCTTTTTGGCCAAGTGCATCATTGTGGACGTTCTGCCTCTTTTCCTATGCTTTCAATGCAATTCCAGTCTACCTCCTGAAATTGGTTTCCTGCAATTCTGACCCGCTTTCAAGTCCTCTTGGCAGCCTTACTTCAGTCTATTTTTGGACGATAGCTGTCATTTATAACTCTGCAGGTTTGTGAATTACAGTGCCCCTGAGCTCCTTTCTTCAACTCGCTTTCTTGTGACCTGGCCGTAACACCGCAGGATGGCTTCAGGCCCTAATCTGGTTCCGGCCCGGCATGCTGAGCCTTTGGTTAATTCCTCTTCCTGGTGGGAAATGAGAGTTAAATTTGCCCGTTCAGACACCTCCAGCTAGTCTCT
This sequence comes from Delphinus delphis, assembly GCF_949987515.2. Lineage (NCBI taxonomy): Eukaryota > Metazoa > Chordata > Mammalia > Artiodactyla > Delphinidae > Delphinus > Delphinus delphis. The sequence continues at coordinate 2,061,231 of NW_027192663.1, read as the reverse complement.
CATTGGTTCTCGCTATTCCTGTTCATCTTCCGCAGAAATTGCAAACTGGGCCAAACAGGAGGTTAAAGGGACTGACTCTCCAAGTCGGGAGAGTGTTAGTAAAGCGTCTGGAATGTTGCACCCGAGTACCAGGGGAGGAAAACTGAGACATATTTGAACACGTCTCCCGTTCACATGGTTGATCATACTCTGGGTTCCACATGCATGTTTTAGCTGAAGGAAGAATACCTTAAACCTGGAGAGTTGAGACCCGTGAAATGGGTACCATGCAATATGACTTCAAAGGGTCTTCATTTGCTCACCGCACCTCTCCAATCCTATCACTGCTGCGTTTCTGCCCCTGTACACATGCTTGATTCTCTTTCGGAGACATAGCAATCCATAGGTTTTAAGATACTTACTAGTCAGGTACATTCTTAGGCGTTTAATATGTGATGTTGAGTCCATTTCGTTGAGCAAGGAGTAGCTCTTGTCTATTCCATATTTGACTTAAGGAACTTTATCTGTACTCATTTCAATCTCTGGTTTTATGCAGCACCCCAACTCACCTTTACCCTTAAGCAAGCATAAGTTGGTTTTCTAAATTTGAGACCCTGTTCTGTTCTGTAATTCAGTTCCTGTGTAGCCAAGTTTACATTCCGTGTATTACTGATATCTTATGATATTTCTTTTTCTGTGTGACTTACTTCAGTTAGAATCATCATACCTGAATCCACTCATTGTGCTGCTAAGGGCCTGATGACACAGATTTCATTGCTGAGTGATATTGCTTTGTAAGTAAATACCACAACTTCTTTATCCATTTTTCACTTTCTGCGATGTTGAACTTGTACTGTAAACGAGGTTCTTGTAAACAGAGGCATCCCAAACTTTGGGGTGGCTGTGTCTTTTTGAGTTTAATTTCCCTAAGCTGTAGGACCATAAGTGGCAGTGCCCTAGGCTCTGTTGCTTTGTTTTTTAGATGTTTCAGGAAACACCATACACTTCTCCCGAGTGGTTGTTGGCAATTTACATCCCGCCCATCAGCATAACAAGGCTCCCAGTTCTCCATGGCCTGTCCTGCCTTTCTGGATTTTACACTTTTTTCAGATGGCCCTTTTGACCGGGGGGAAGTGAGACTTCATTGTAGTGCAGATTTCCTTTGCAAGCTTGCTTGGTTGGCCAAAAAGGGCGTATGCGTTTTTTCCTGAATATATTCAGGAAAAAACGCATACGCCCTTTTTGGCCAATGCATCATTGTGGACGTTCTGCCGCTTTTCCTATGCTTTCAATGCAATTCCAGTCTACCTCCTGAAATCGGTTTCCTGCAATTCTGCCCCTCTTTCAAGTCCTCTTGGCAGCCTTACTTCAGTCTATTTTTGGACGATAGCTGTCATTTATAACTCTGCAGGTTTGTGAATTACAGTGCCCCTGAGCTCCTTTCTTCAACTCGCTTTCTTTTGAGCTGGCCGCAACACCGCAGGATGGCTTCAGGCCCTAATCTGGTTCCGGTACGGCACGCTGAGCCTTTGGTTATTCCCTCTTCCTGGTGGGAAATGAGAGTTAAATTTGCCCGTCCAGACACCTCCAGCTAGCCTCTCATTGGTTCTCGGTATTCCTGTTCATCTTCCGCAGAAATTGCAAACTGGGCCAAACAGGAGGTTAAAGGGACTGACTCTCCAAGTGGGGAGAGTGTTAGTAAAGCGTCTGGAATGTTGCACCCGAGTACCAGGGGAGGAAAACTGAAACATATTTGAACACGTCTCCCGTTCACTTGGTTGATCATACTTGGGTTCACATGCATGTTTTAGCTGAAGGAAGAATACCTAAAACCTGGGTAGTTGAAACCCGTGAAATGGGTACCATGCAATATGACTTCAAAGGGTCTTCATTTGCTCACCGAACCTCTCCAATCCTATCACTGCTGCGTTTATGCCCCTGTACACATGCTTGATTCTCTTTCGGAGACATAGCAATCCATAGGTTTTAAGATACTTACTAGTCAGGTACATTCTTAGGCGTTTAATATGCGGTGTTGAGTCCATTTCATTGAGCAAGGAGTAGCTCTTGTCTATTCCATATTTGGCTTAAGGAACTTTATCTGTGCTCATTTCAATCTCTGGTTTTATGCAGCAACCCAACTCACCTTTCCCCTTAAGCAAGCATAAGTTGGTTTTCTAAATTTGAGAAACTTTTCTGTTTTGGAATTCAGTTCCTGTGTAGCCAAGTTTACATTCCGTGTATTAGTGATATCTTATGATGTTTCTTTTTCTGTGTGACTTATTTCAGTTAGAATCATCGTACCTGAATCTACTCATTATGCTGCTACGGGCCTGATGACATAGATTTCATTGCTGAGTGATACTGCATTGTACTTAAGTACCACAAGTTCTTTATCCATTTTTCACTTTCTGCGATGTTGAACTTGTACGTTAAACGAGGTTCTTGTAAACAGAGCCGTTCCAAACTTTGGGGTGGCTGTGTCTTTTTGATTTTAATTTCCCTAAGCTATAGGACCATAAGTGGAAGTGCCCTAGGCTCTGTTGCTTTGTTTTTTAGATGTTTCAGGAAACACCATACACTTCTCCCGAGTGTCTGTTGGCAATTTACATCCCGCCCATCAGCATAACAAGGCTCCCAGTTCTCAATGGCCTGTTGCCTTTCTGGATTTTACACTTTTTTCAGATGGCCCTTTTGACCGGGGGGAAGTGAGACTTCATTGTAGTGCAGATATCCTTTGCAAGCTTGCTTGGTTGGCCAAAAACGGCGTATGCGTTTTTTCCTGAATATATTCAGGAAAAAACGCATACGCCCTTTTTGGCCAAGTGCATCATTGTGGACGTTCTGCCTCTTTTCCTATGCTTTCAATGCAATTCCAGTCTACCTCCTGAAATCGGTTTCCTGCAATTCTGCCCCGCTTTCAAGTCCTCTTGGCAGCCTTACTTCAGTCTATTTTTGGACGATAGCTGTCATTTATAACTCTGCAGGTTTGTGAATTACAGTGCCCCTGAGCTCCTTTCTTCAACTCGCTTTCTTGTGACCTGGCCGTAACACCGCAGGATGGCTTCAGGCCCTAATCTGGTTCCGGCCCGGCATGCTGAGCCTTTGGTTAATTCCTCTTCCTGGTGGGAAATGAGAGTTAAATTTGCCCGTTCAGACACCTCCAGCTAGTCTCTCATTGGTTCTCGCTATTCCTGTTCATCTTCCGCAGAAATTGCAAACTGGGCCAAACAGGAGGTTAAAGGGACTGACTCTCCAAGTCGGGAGAGTGTTAGTAAAGCGTCTGGAATGTTGCACCCGAGTACCAGGGGAGGAAAACTGAGACATATTTGAACACGTCTCCCGTTCACATGGTTGATCATACTCTGGGTTCCACATGCATGTTTTAGCTGAAGGAAGAATACCTTAAACCTGGAGAGTTGAGACCCGTGAAATGGGTACCATGCAATATGACTTCAAAGGGTCTTCATTTGCTCACCGCACCTCTCCAATCCTATCACTGCTGCGTTTATGCCCCTGTACACATGCTTGATTCTCTTTCGGAGACATAGCAATCCATAGGTTTTAAGATACTTACTAGTCAGGTACATTCTTAGGCGTTTAATATGTGATGTTGAGTCCATTTCGTTGAGCAAGGAGTAGCTCTTGTCTATTCCATATTTGACTTAAAGAACTTTATCTGTACTCATTTCAATCTCTGGTTTTATGCAGCACCCCAACTCACCTTTACGCTTAAGCAAGCATAAGTTGGTTTTCTAAATTTGAGACCCTGTTCTGTTCTGTAATTCAGTTCCTGTGTAGCCAAGTTTACATTCCGTGTATTACTGATATCTTATGATGTTTCTTTTTCTGTGTGACTTACTTCAGTTAGAATCATCATACCTGAATCCACTCATTGTGCTGCTAAGGGCCTGATGACACAGATTTCATTGCTGAGTGATATTGCTTTGTAAGTAAATACCACAACTTCTTTATCCATTTTTCACTTTCTGCGATGTTGAACTTGTACTGTAAACGAGGTTCTTGTAAACAGAGCCGTTCCAAACTTTGGGGTGGCTGTGTCTTTTTGATTTTAATTTCCCTAAGCTATAGGACCATAAGTGGAAGTGCCCTAGGTTCTGTTGCTTTGTTTTTTAGATGTTTCAGGAAACACCATACACTTCTCCCGAGTGGTTGTTGGCAATTTACATCCCGCCCATCAGCATAACAAGGCTCCCAGTTCTCCATGGCCTGTCCTGCCTTTCTGGATTTTACACTTTTTTCAGATGGCCCTTTTGACCGGGGGGAAGTGAGACTTCATTGTAGTGCAGATTTCCTTTGCAAGCTTGCTTGGTTGGCCAAAAAGGGCGTATGCGTTTTTTCCTGAATATATTCAGGAAAAAACGCATACGCCCTTTTTGGCCAAGTGCATCATTGTGGACGTTCTGCCTCTTTTCCTATGCTTTGAATGCAATTCCAGTCTACCTCCTGAAATCGGTTTCCTGCAATTCTGCCCCGCTTTCAAGTCCTCTTGGCAGCCTTACTTCAGTCTATTTTTGGACGATAGCTGTCATTTATAACTCTGCAGGTTTGTGAATTACAGTGCCCCTGAGCTCCTTTCTTCAACTCGCTTTCTTTTGAGCTGGCCGCAACACCGCAGGATGTCTTCAGGCCCTAATCTGGTTCCGGCACGGCACGCTGAGCCTTTGGTTATTTCCTCTTCCTGGTGGGAAATGAGAGTTAAATTTGCCCGTCCAGACACCTCCAGCTAGTCTCTCATTGGTTCTCGCTATTCCTGTTCATCTTCCGCAGAAATTGCAAACTGGGCCAAACAGGAGTTTAAAGGCGCTGATTCTCCAAGTCGGGAGAGTGTTAGTAAAGCGTCTGGAATGTTGCACCCGAGTACCAGGGGTGGAAAACTGAGACATATTTGAACACGTCTCCCGTTCACATGGTTGATCATACTTGGGTTCCACATGCATGTTTTAGCTGAAGGAAGAATACCTTAAACCTGGAGAGTTAAGACCCGTGTAATGGGTAACATGCAATATGACTTCAAAGGGTCTTCATTTGCTCACCGAACCTCTCCAATCCTATGACTGCTGCGTTTATGCCCCTGTACACATGCTTGATTCTCTTTCGGAGACATAGCAATCCATAGGTTTTAAGATACTTACTAGTCAGGTACATTCTTAGGCGTTTAATATGCGATGTTGAGTCCATTTCGTTGAGCAAGGAGTAGCTCTTGTCTATTCCATATTTGACTTAAGGAACTTTATCTGTACTCATTTCAATCTCTGGTTTTATGCAGCACCCCAACTCACCTTTACCCTTAAGCAAGCATAAGTTGGTTTTCTAAATTTGAGACCCTGTTCTGTTCTGTAATTCAGTTCCTGTGTAGCCAAGTTTACATTCCGTGTATTACTGATAACTTATGATGTTTCTTTTTCTGTGTGACTTACTTCAGTTAGAATCATCATACCTGAATCCACTCATTGTGCTGCTAAGGGCCTGATGACACAGATTTCATTGCTGAGTGATATTGCTTTGTAAGTAAATACCACAACTTCTTTATCCATTTTTCACTTTCTGCGATGTTGAACTTGTACTGTAAACGAGGTTCTTGTAAACAGAGGCGTCCCAAACTTTGGGGTGGCTGTGTCTTTTTGATTTTAATTTCCCTAAGCTGTAGGACCATAAGTGGAAGTGCCCTAGGTTCTGTTGCTTTGTTTTTTAGATGTTTCAGGAAACACCATACACTTCTCCCGAGTGTCTGTTGGCAATTTACATCCCGCCCATCAGCATAACAAGGCTCCCAGTTTTCCATGGCCTGTCCTGCCTTTCTGGATTTTACACTTTTTTCAGATGGCCCTTTTGACCGGGGGGAAGTGAGACTTCATTGTAGTGCAGATTTCCTTTGCAAGCTTGCTTGGTTGGCCAAAAAGTGCGTATGCGTTTTTTCCTGAATATATTCAGGAAAAAACGCATACGCCCTTTTTGGCCAAGTGCATCATTGTGGACGTTCTGCCTCTTTTCCTATGCTTTCAATGCAATTCCAGTCTACCTCCTGAAATCGGTTTCCTGCAATTCTGCCCCGCTTTCAAGTCCTCTTGGCAGCCTTACTTCAGTCTATTTTTGGACGATAGCTGTCATTTATAACTCTGCAGGTTTGTGAATTACAGTGCCCCTGAGCTCCTTTCTTCAACTCGCTTTCTTGTGACCTGGCCGCAACACCGCAGGATGGCTTCAGGCCCTAATCTGGTTCCGGCCCGGCATGCTGAGCCTTTGGTTAATTCCTCTTCCTGGTGGGAAATGAGAGTTAAATTTGCCCGTCCAGACACCTCCAGCTAGCCTCTCATTGGTTCTCGCTATTCCTGTTCATCTTCCGCAGAAATTGCAAACTGGGCCAAACAGGAGGTTAAAGGGACTGACTCTCCAAGTGGGGAGAGTGTTAGTAAAGCGTCTGGAATGTTGCACCCGAGTACCAGGGTACGAAAACTGAGACATATTTGAACACGTCTCCCGATCACATGGTTGATCATACTCTAGGTTCCACATGCATGTTTTAGCTGAAGGAAGAATACCTAAAACCTGGGTAGTTGAAACCCGTGGAATGGGTACCATGCAATATGACTTCAAACGGTCTTCATTTGCTCACCAAACCTCTCCAATCCTATCACTGCTGCGTTTATGCCCCTGTACACATGCTTGATTCTCTTTCGGAGACATAGCAATCCATAGGTTTTAAGATACTTACTAGTCAGGTACATTCTTAGGCGTTTAATATGGGGTGTTGAGTCCATTTCGTTGAGCAAGGAGTAGCTCTTGTCTATTCCATATTTGACTTAAGGAACTTTATCTGTACTCATTTCAATCTCTGGTTTTATGCAGCACCCCAACTCACCTTTACCCTTAAGCAAGCATAAGTTGGTTTTCTAAATTTGAGACCCTGTTCTGTTCTGTAATTCAGTTCCTGTGTAGCCAAGTTTACATTCCGTGTATTACTGATATCTTATGATGTTCCTTTTTCTGTGTGACTTACTTCAGTTAGAATCATCATACCTGAATCCACTCATTGTGCTGCTAAGGGCCTGATGACACAGATTTCATTGCTGAGTGATATTGCTTTGTAAGTAAATACCACAACTTCTTTATCCATTTTTCACTTTCTGCAATGTTGAACTTGTACTGTAAACGAGGTTCTTGTAAACAGAGCCGTTCCAAACTTTGGGGTGGCTGTGTCTTTTTGATTTTAATTTCCCTAAGCTATAGGACCATAAGTGGAAGTGCCCTAGGTTCTGTTGCTTTGTTTTTTAGATGTTTCAGGAAACACCATACACTTCTCCCGAGTGGTTGTTGGCAATTTACATCCCGCCCATCAGCATAACAAGGCTCCCAGTTCTCCATGGCCTGTCCTGCCTTTCTGTATTTTACACTTTTTTCAGATGGCCCTTTTGACCGGGGGGAAGTGAGACTTCATTGTAGTGCAGATTTCCTTTGCAAGCTTGCTTGGTTGGCCAAAAAGGGCGTATGCATTTTTTCCTGAATATATTCAGGAAAAAACGCATACGCCCTTTTTGGCCAAGTGCATCATTGTGGACGTTCTGCCTCTTTTCCTATGCTTTCAATGCAATTCCAGTCTACCTCCTGAAATCGGTTTCCTGCAATTCTGCCCCGCTTTCAAGTCCTCTTGGCAGCCTTACTTCAGTCTATTTTTGGACGATAGCTGTCATTTATAACTCTGCAGGTTTGTGAATTACAGTGCCCCTGAGCTCCTTTCTTCAACTCGCTTTCTTTTGAGCTGGCCGCAACACCGCAGGATGGCTTCAGGCCCTAATCTGGTTCCGGCACGGCACGCTGAGCCTTTGGTTATTTCCTCTTCCTGGTGGGAAATGAGAGTTAAATTTGCCCGTCCAGACACCTCCAGCTAGCCTCTCATTGGTTCTCGCTATTCCTGTTCATCTTCCGCAGAAATTGCAAACTGGGCCAAACAGGAGGTTAAAGGCGCTGACTCTCCAAGTGGGGAGAGTGTTAGTAAAGCATCTGGAATGTTGCACCCGAGTACCAGGGGAGGAAAACTGAGACATATTTGAACACGTCTCCCGTTCACATGGTTGATCATACATGGGTTCACATGCATGTTTTAGCTAAAGGAAGAATACCTAAAACCTGGGTAGTTGAAACCCGTGAAATGGGTACCATGCAATATGACTTCAAAGGGTCTTCATTTGCTCACCGAACCTCTCCAATCCTATCACTGCTGCGTTTATGCCCCTGTACACATGCTTGATTCTCTTTCGGAGACATAGCAATCCATAGGTTTTAAGATACTTACTAGTCAGTTACATTCTTAGGCGTTTAATATGCGGTGTTGAGTCCATTTCGTTGAGCAAGGAGTAGCTCTTGTCTATTCCATATTTGGCTTAAGGAACTTTATCTGTGCTCATTTCAATCTCTGGTTTTATGCAGCAACCCAACTCATCTTTCCCCTTAAGCAAGCATAAGTTGGTTTTCTAAATTTGAGACCCTGTTCTGTTCTGTAATTCAGTTCCTGTGTAGCCAAGTTTACATTCCGTGTATTACTGATATCTTATGATGTTTCTTTTTCTGTGTGACTTATTTCAGTTAGAATCATCATACCTGAATCCACTCATTGTGCTGCTAAGTGCCTGATGACACAGATTTCATTGCTGAGTGATATTGCTTTGTAAGTAAATACCACAACTTCTTTATCCATTTTTCACTTTCTGCGATGTTGAACTTGTACTGTAAACGAGGTTCTTGTAAACAGAGCCGTTCCAAACTTTGGGGTGGCTGTGTCTTTTTGATTTTAATTTCCCTAAGCTATAGGACCATAAGTGGAAGTGCCCTAGGTTCTGTTGCTTTGTTTTTTAGATGTTTCAGGAAACACCATACACTTCTCCCGAGTGGTTGTTGGCAATTTACATCCCGCCCATCAGCATAACAAGGCTCCCAGTTCTCCATGGCCTGTCCTGCCTTTCTGGATTTTACACTTTTTTCAGATGGCCCTTTTGACCGGGGGGAAGTGAGACTTCATTGTAGTGCAGATTTCCTTTGCAAGCTTGCTTGGTTGGCCAAAAAGGGCGTATGCATTTTTTCCTGAATATATTCAGGAAAAAACGCATACGCCCTTTTTGGCCAAGTGCATCATTGTGGACGTTCTGCCTCTTTTCCTATGCTTTCAATGCAATTCCAGTCTACCTCCTGAAATCGGTTTCCTGCAATTCTGCCCCGCTTTCAAGTCCTCTTGGCAGCCTTACTTCAGTCTATTTTTGGACGATAGCTGTCATTTATAACTCTGCAGGTTTGTGAATTACAGTGCCCCTGAGCTCCTTTGTTCAACTCGCTTTCTTGTGACCTGGCCGCAACACCGCAGGATGGCTTCAGGCCCTAATCTGGTTCCGGTATGGCACGCTGAGCCTTTGGTTATTTCCTCTTCCTGGTGGGAAATGAGAGTTAAATTTGCCCGTCCAGACACCTCCAGCTAGCCTCTCATTGGTTCTCGCTATTCCTGTTCATCTTCCGCAGAAATTGCAAACTGGGCCAAACAGGAGGTTAAAGGCGCTGACTCTCCAAGTGGGGAGAGTGTTAGTAAAGCGTCTGGAATGTTGCACCCGAGTACCAGGGGAGGAAAACTGAGACATATTTGAACACGTCTCCCGTTCACATGGTTGATCATACTCTAGGTTCCACATGCATGTTTTAGCTGAAGGAAGAATACCTAAAACCTGGGTAGTTGAAACCCGTGGAATGGGTACCATGCAATATGACTTCAAACGGTCTTCATTTGCTCACCAAACCTCTCCAATCCTATCACTGCTGCGTTTATGCCCCTGTACACATGCTTGATTCTCTTTCGGAGACATAGCAATCCATAGGTTTTAAGATACTTACTAGTCAGGTACATTCTTAGGCGTTTAATATGGGGTGTTGAGTCCATTTCGTTGAGCAAGGAGTAGCTCTTGTCTATTCCATATTTGACTTAAGGAACTTTATCTGTACTCATTTCAATCTCTGGTTTTATGCAGCACCCCAACTCACCTTTACCCTTAAGCAAGCATAAGTTGGTTTTCTAAATTTGAGACCCTGTTCTGTTCTGTAATTCAGTTCCTGTGTAGCCAAGTTTACATTCCGTGTATTACTGATATCTTATGATGTTCCTTTTTCTGTGTGACTTACTTCAGTTAGAATCATCATACCTGAATCCACTCATTGTGCTGCTAAGGGCCTGATGACACAGATTTCATTGCTGAGTGATATTGCTTTGTAAGTAAATACCACAACTTCTTTATCCATTTTTCACTTTCTGCAATGTTGAACTTGTACTGTAAACGAGGTTCTTGTAAACAGAGCCGTTCCAAACTTTGGGGTGGCTGTGTCTTTTTGATTTTAATTTCCCTAAGCTATAGGACCATAAGTGGAAGTGCCCTAGGTTCTGTTGCTTTGTTTTTTAGATGTTTCAGGAAACACCATACACTTCTCCCGAGTGTCTGTTGGCAATTTACATCCCGCCCATCAGCATAACAAGGCTCCCAGTTTTCCATGGCCTGTCCTGCCTTTCTGGATTTTACACTTTTTTCAGATGGCCCTTTTGACCGGGGGGAAGTGAGACTTCATTGTAGTGCAGATTTCCTTTGCAAGCTTGCTTGGTTGGCCAAAAAGTGCGTATGCGTTTTTTCCTGAATATATTCAGGAAAAAACGCATACGCCCTTTTTGGCCAAGTGCATCATTGTGGACGTTCTGCCTCTTTTCCTATGCTTTCAATGCAATTCCAGTCTACCTCCTGAAATCGGTTTCCTGCAATTCTGCCCCGCTTTCAAGTCCTCTTGGCAGCCTTACTTCAGTCTATTTTTGGACGATAGCTGTCATTTATAACTCTGCAGGTTTGTGAATTACAGTGCCCCTGAGCTCCTTTCTTCAACTCGCTTTCTTGTGACCTGGCCGCAACACCGCAGGATGGCTTCAGGCCCTAATCTGGTTCCGGCCCGGCATGCTGAGCCTTTGGTTAATTCCTCTTCCGGGTGGGAAATGAGAGTTAAATTTGCCCGTCCAGACACCTCCAGCTAGCCTCTCATTGGTTCTCGCTATTCCTGTTCATCTTCCGCAGAAATTGCAAACTGGGCCAAACAGGAGGTTAAAGGGACTGACTCTCCAAGTGGGGAGAGTGTTAGTAAAGCGTCTGGAATGTTGCACCCGAGTACCAGGGTACGAAAACTGAGACATATTTGAACACGTCTCCCGATCACATGGTTGATCATACTCTAGGTTCCACATGCATGTTTTAGCTGAAGGAAGAATACCTAAAACCTGGGTAGTTGAAACCCGTGGAATGGGTACCATGCAATATGACTTCAAACGGTCTTCATTTGCTCACCAAACCTCTCCAATCCTATCACTGCTGCGTTTATGCCCCTGTACACATGCTTGATTCTCTTTCGGAGACATAGCAATCCATAGGTTTTAAGATACTTACTAGTCAGGTACATTCTTAGGCGTTTAATATGGGGTGTTGAGTCCATTTCGTTGAGCAAGGAGTAGCTCTTGTCTATTCCATATTTGACTTAAGGAACTTTATCTGTACTCATTTCAATCTCTGGTTTTATACAGCACCCCAACTCACCTTTACCCTTAAGCAAGCATAAGTTGGTTTTCTAAATTTGAGACCCTGTTCTGTTCTGTAATTCAGTTCCTGTGTAGCCAAGTTTACATTCCGTGTATTACTGATATCTTATGATGTTCCTTTTTCTGTGTGACTTACTTCAGTTAGAATCATCATACCTGAATCCACTCATTGTGCTGCTAAGGGCCTGATGACACAGATTTCATTGCTGAGTGATATTGCTTTGTAAGTAAATACCACAACTTCTTTATCCATTTTTCACTTTCTGCAATGTTGAACTTGTACTGTAAACGAGGTTCTTGTAAACAGAGCCGTTCCAAACTTTGGGGTGGCTGTGTCTTTTTGATTTTAATTTCCCTAAGCTATAGGACCATAAGTGGAAGTGCCCTAGGTTCTGTTGCTTTGTTTTTTAGATGTTTCAGGAAACACCATACACTTCTCCCGAGTGGTTGTTGGCAATTTACATCCCGCCCATCAGCATAACAAGGCTCCCAGTTCTCCATGGCCTGTCCTGCCTTTCTGTATTTTACACTTTTTTCAGATGGCCCTTTTGACCGGGGGGAAGTGAGACTTCATTGTAGTGCAGATTTCCTTTGCAAGCTTGCTTGGTTGGCCAAAAAGGGCGTATGCATTTTTTCCTGAATATATTCAGGAAAAAACGCATACGCCCTTTTTGGCCAAGTGCATCATTGTGGACGTTCTGCCTCTTTTCCTATGCTTTCAATGCAATTCCAGTCTACCTCCTGAAATCGGTTTCCTGCAATTCTGCCCCGCTTTCAAGTCCTCTTGGCAGCCTTACTTCAGTCTATTTTTGGACGATAGCTGTCATTTATAACTCTGCAGGTTTGTGAATTACAGTGCCCCTGAGCTCCTTTCTTCAACTCGCTTTCTTTTGAGCTGGCCGCAACACCGCAGGAGGGCTTCAGGCCCTAATCTGGTTCCGGCACGGCACGCTGAGCCTTTGGTTATTTCCTCTTCCTGGTGGGAAATGAGAGTTAAATTTGCCCGTCCAGACACCTCCAGCTAGCCTCTCATTGGTTCTCGCTATTCCTGTTCATCTTCCGCAGAAATTGCAAACTGGGCCAAACAGGAGGTTAAAGGCGCTGACTCTCCAAGTGGGGAGAGTGTTAGTAAAGCATCTGGAATGTTGCACCCGAGTACCAGGGGAGGAAAACTGAGACATATTTGAACACGTCTCCCGTTCACATGGTTGATCATACATGGGTTCACATGCATGTTTTAGCTAAAGGAAGAATACCTAAAACCTGGGTAGTTGAAACCCGTGAAATGGGTACCATGCAATATGACTTCAAAGGGTCTTCATTTGCTCACCGAACCTCTCCAATCCTATCACTGCTGCGTTTATGCCCCTGTACACATGCTTGATTCTCTTTCGGAGACATAGCAATCCATAGGTTTTAAGATACTTACTAGTCAGTTACATTCTTAGGCGTTTAATATGCGGTGTTGAGTCCATTTCGTTGAGCAAGGAGTAGCTCTTGTCTATTCCATATTTGGCTTAAGGAACTTTATCTGTGCTCATTTCAATCTCTGGTTTTATGCAGCAACCCAACTCACCTTTCCCCTTAAGCAAGCATAAGTTGGTTTTCTAAATTTGAGACCCTGTTCTGTTCTGTAATTCAGTTCCTGTGTAGCCAAGTTTACATTCCGTGTATTACTGATATCTTATGATGTTTCTTTTTCTGTGTGACTTATTTCAGTTAGAATCATCATACCTGAATCCACTCATTGTGCTGCTAAGTGCCTGATGACACAGATTTCATTGCTGAGTGATATTGCTTTGTAAGTAAATACCACAACTTCTTTATCCATTTTTCACTTTCTGCGATGTTGAACTTGTACTGTAAACGAGGTTCTTGTAAACAGAGGCGTCCCAAACTTTGGGGTGGCTGTGTCTTTTTGATTTTAATTTCCCTAAGCTGTAGGACCATAAGTGGCAGTGCCCTAGGCTCTGTTGCTTTGTTTTTTAGATGTTTCAGGAAACACCATACACTTCTCCCGAGTGGTTGTTGGCAATTTACATCCCGCCCATCAGCATAACAAGGCTCCCAGTTCTCCATGGCCTGTCCTGCCTTTCTGGATTTTACACTTTTTTCAGATGGCCCTTTTGACCGGGGGGAAGTGAGACTTCATTGTAGTGCAGATTTCCTTTGCAAGCTTGCTTGGTTGGCCAAAAAGGGCGTATGCGTTTTTTCCTGAATATATTCAGGAAAAAACGCATACGCCCTTTTTGGCCAAGTGCATCATTGTGGACGTTCTGCCGCTTTTCTTATGCTTTCAATGCAATTCCAGTCTACCTCCTGAAATCGGTTTCCTGCAATTCTGCCCCGCTTTCAAGTCCTCTTGGCAGCCTTACTTCAGTCTATTTTTGGACGATAGCTGTCATTTATAACTCTGCAGGTTTGTGAATTACAGTGCCCCTGAGCTCCTTTCTTCAACTCGCTTTCTTTTGAGCTGGCCGCAACACCGCAGGATGGCTTCAGGCCCTAATCTGGTTCCGGTACGGCACGCGGAGCCTTTGGTTATTCCCTCTTCCTGGTGGGAAATGAGAGTTAAATTTGCCCGTCCAGACACCTCCAGCTAGCCTCTCATTGGTTCTCGGTATTCCTGTTCATCTTCCGCAGAAATTGCAAACTGGGCCAAACAGGAGGTTAAAGGCGCTGACTCTCCAAGTGGGGAGAGTGTTAGTAAAGCGTCTGGAATGTTGCACCCGAGTACCAGGGGAGGAAAACTGAGACATATTTGAACACGTCTCCCGATCACATGGTTGATCATACTTGGGTTCCACATGCATGTTTTAGCTGAAGGAAGAATACCTTAAACCTGGAGAGTTGAGACCCGTGGAATGGGTACCATGCAATATGACTTCAAAGGGTCTTCATTTGCTCACCGAACCTCTCCAATCCTATCACTGCTGCGTTTATGCCCCTGTACACATGCTTGATTCTCTTTTGGAGACATAGCAATCCATAGGTTTTACGATACTTACTAGTCAGGTACATTCTTAGGCGTTTAATATGCGGTGTTGAGTCCATTTCGTTGAGCAAGGAGTAGCTCTTGTCTATTCCATATTTGACTTAAGGAACTTTATCTGTGCTCATTTCAATCTCTGGTTTTATGCAGCACCCCAACTCACCTTTACCCTTAAGCAAGCATAAGTTGGTTTTCTAAATTTGAGACCCTGTTCTGTTCTGTAATTCAGTTCCTGTGTAGCCAAGTTTACATTCCGTGTATTACTGATATCTTATGATGTTTCTTTTTCTGTGTGACTTACTTCAGTTAGAATCATCATACCTGAATCCACTCATTGTGCTGCTAAGGGCCTGATGACACAGATTTCATTGCTTAGTGATATTGCTTTGTAAGTAAATACCACAACTTCTTTATCGATTTTTCACTTTCTGCGATGTTGAACTTGTACTGTAAACGAGGTTCTTGTAAACAGAGCCGTTCCAAACTTTGGGGTGGCTGTGTCTTTTTGATTTTAATTTCCCTAAGCTGTAGGACCATAAGTGGCAGTGCCCTAGGCTCTGTTGCTTTGTTTTTTAGATGTTTCAGGAAACACCATACACTTCTCCCGAGTGGTTGTTGGCAATTTACATCCCGCCCATCAGCATAACAAGGCTCCCAGTTCTCCATGGCCTGTCCTGCCTTTCTGGATTTTACACTTTTTTCAGATGGCCCTTTTGACCGGGGGGAAGTGAGACTTCATTGTAGTGCAGATTTCCTTTGCAAGCTTGCTTGGTTGGCCAAAAAGGGCGTATGCGTTTTTTCCTGAATATATTCAGGAAAAAACGCATACGCCCTTTTTGGCCAAGTGCATCATTGTGGACGTTCTGCCTCTTTTCCTATGCTTTCAATGCAATTCCAGTCTACCTCCTGAAATCGGTTTCCTGCAATTCTGCCCCGCTTTCAAGTCCTCTTGGCAGCCTTACTTCAGTCTATTGTGGACGATAGCTGTCATTTATAACTCTGCAGGTTTGTGAATTACAGTGCCCCTGAGCTCCTTTCTTCAACTCGCTTTCTTGTGACCTGGCCGTAACACCGCAGGATGGCTTCAGGCCCTAATCTGGTTCCGGCCCGGCATGCTGAGCCTTTGGTTAATTCCTCTTCCTGGTGGGAAATGAGAGTTAAATTTGCCCGTTCAGACACCTCCAGCTAGTCTCTCATTGGTTCTCGCTATTCCTGTTCATCTTCCGCAGAAATTGCAAACTGGGCCAAACAGGAGGTTAAAGGGACTGACTCTCCAAGTCGGGAGAGTGTTAGTAAAGCGTCTGGAATGTTGCACCCGAGTACCAGGGGAGGAAAACTGAGACATATTTGAACACGTCTCCCGTTCACATGGTTGATCATACTCTGGGTTCCACATGCATGTTTTAGCTGAAGGAAGAATACCTTAAACCTGGAGAGTTGAGACCCGTGGAATGGGTACCATGCAATATGACTTCAAAGGGTCTTCATTTGCTCACCAAACCTCTCCAATCCTATCACTGCTGCGTTTATGCCCCTGTACACATGCTTGATTCTCTTTCGGAGCCATAGCAATCCATAGGTTTTAAGATACTTACTAGTCAGGTACATTCTTAGGCGTTTAATATGCGATGTTGAGTCCATTTCGTTGAGCAAGGAGTAGCTCTTGTCTATTCCATATTTGACTTAAGGAACTTTATCTGTACTCATTTCAATCTCTGGTTTTATGCAGCACCCCAACTCACCTTTACGCTTAAGCAAGCATAAGTTGGTTTTCTAAATTTGAGACCCTGTTCTGTTCTGTAATTCAGTTCCTGTGTAGCCAAGTTTACATTCCGTGTATTACTGATATCTTATGATGTTTCTTTTTCTGTGTGACTTACTTCAGTTAGAATCATCATACCTGAATCCACTCATTGTGCTGCTAAGGGCCTGATGACACAGATTTCATTGCTGAGTGATATTGCTTTGTAAGTAAATACCACAACTTCTTTATCGATTTTTCACTTTCTGCGATGTTGAACTTGTACTGTAAACGATGTTCTTGTAAACAGAGGCGTCCCAAACTTTGGGGTGGCTGTGTCTTTTTGATTTTAATTTCCCTAAGCTGTAGGACCATAAGTGTCAGTGCCCTAGGCTCTGTTGCTTTGTTTTTTAGATGTTTCAGGAAACACCATACACTTCTCCCGAGTGGTTGTTGGCAATTTACATCCCGCCCATCAGCATAACAAGGCTCCCAGTTCTCCATGGCCTGTCCTGCCTTTCTGGATTTTACACTTTTTGCAGATGACCCTTTTGACCGGGGGGAAGTGAGACTTCATTGTAGTGCAGATTTCCTTTGCAAGCTTGCTTGGTTGGCCAAAAAGGGCGTATGCGTTTTTTCCTGAATATATTCAGGAAAAAACGCATACGCCCTTTTTGGCCAAGTGCATCATTGTGGACGTTCTGCCGCTTTTCCTATGCTTTCAATGCAATTCCAGTCTACCTCCTGAAATCGGTTTCCTGCAATTCTGCCCCGCTTTCAAGTCCTCTTGGCAGCCTTACTTCAGTCTATTTTTGGACGATAGCTGTCATTTATAACTCTGCAGGTTTGTGAATTACAGTGCCCCTGAGCTCCTTTCTTCAACTCGCTTTGTTTTGAGCTGGCCGCAACACCGCAGGATGGCTTCAGGCCCTAATCTGGTTCCGGCCCGGCATGCTGAGCCTTTGGTTAATTCCTCTTCCTGGTGGGAAATGAGAGTTAAATTTGCCCGTCCAGACACCTACAGCTAGCCTCTCATTGGTTCTCGGTATTCCTGTTCATCTTCCGCAGAAATTGCAAACTGGGCCAAACAGGAGGTTAAAGGGACTGACTCTCCAAGACGGGAGAGTGTTAGTAAAACGTCTGGAATGTTGCACCCGAGTACCAGGGGAGGAAAACTGAGACATATTTGAACACGTCTCCCGTTCACATGGTTGATCATACTCTGGGTTCCACATGCATGTTTTAGCTGAAGGAAGAATACCTTAAACCTGGAGAGTTGAGACCCGTGGAATGGGTACCATGCAATATGACTTCAAAGGGTCTTCATTTGCTCACCGCACCTCTCCAATCCTATCACTGCTGCGTTTATGCCCCTGTACACATGCTTGATTCTCTTTCGGAGACATAGCAATCCATAGGTTTTAAGATACTTACTAGTCAGGTACATTCTTACGCGTTTAATATGCGATGTTGAGTCCATTTCGTTGAGCAAGGAGTAGCTCTTGTCTATTCCATATTTGACTTAAGGAACTTTATCTGTACTCATTTCAATCTCTGGTTTTATGCAGCACCCCAACTCACCTTTACGCTTAAGCAAGCATAAGTTGGTTTTCTAAATTTGAGACCCTGTTCTGTTCTGTAATTCAGTTCCTGTGTAGCCAAGTTTACATTCCGTGTATTACTGATATCTTATGATGTTTCTTTTTCTGTGTGACTTACTTCAGTTAGAATCATCATACCTGAATCCACTCATTGTGCTGCTAAGGGCCTGATGACACAGATTTCATTGCTGAGTGATATTGCTTTGTAAGTAAATACCACAACTTCTTTATCCATTTTTCACTTTCTGCGATGTTGAACTTGTACTGTAAACGAGGTTCTTGTAAACAGAGCCGTTCCAAACTTTGGGGTGGCTGTGTCTTTTTGATTTTAATTTCCCTAAGCTATAGGACCATAAGTGGAAGTGCCCTAGGTTCTGTTGCTTTGTTTTTTAGATGTTTCAGGAAACACCATACACTTCTCCCGAGTGGTTGTTGGCAATTTACATCCCGCCCATCAGCATAACAAGGCTCCCAGTTCTCCATGGCCTGTCCTGCCTTTCTGGATTTTACACGTTTTTCAGATGGCCCTTTTGACCGGGGGGAAGTGAGACTTCATTGTAGTGCAGATTTCCTTTGCAAGCTTGCTTGGTTGGCCAAAAAGGGCGTATGCGTTTTTTCCTGAATATATTCAGGAAAAAACGCATACGCCCTTTTTGGCCAAGTTCATCATTGTGGACGTTCTGCCACTTTTCCTATGCTTTCAATGCAATTCCAGTCTACCTCCTGAAATCGGTTTCCTGCAATTCTGCCCCGCTTTCAAGTCCTCTTGGCAGCCTTACTTCAGTCTATTTTTGGACGATAGCTGTCATTTCTAAGTCTGCAGGTTTGTGAATTACAGTGCCCCTGAGCTCCTTTCTTCAACTCGCTTTCTTTTGAGCTGGCCGCAACACGGCAGGATGGCTTCAGGCCCTAATCTGGTTCCGGTACGGCACGCTGAGCCTTTGGTTATTTCCTCTTCCTGGTGGGAAATGAGAGTTAAATTTGCCCGTTCAGACACCTCCAGCTAGCCTCTCATTGGTTCTCGCTATTCCTGTTCATCTTCCGCAGAAATTGCAAACTGGGCCAAACAGGAGGTTAAAGGGACTGACTCTCCAAGTCGGGAGAGTGTTAGTAAAGCGTCTGGAATGTTGCACCCGAGTACCAGGGGAGGAAAACTGAGACATATTTGAACACGTCTCCCGTTCACATGGTTGATCATACTCTGGGTTCCACATGCATGTTTTAGCTGAAGGAAGAATACCTTAAACCTGGAGAGTTGAGACTCGTGGAATGGGTACCATGCAATATGATTTCAAAGGGTCTTCATTTGCTCACCGCACCTCTCCAATCCTATCACTGCTGCGTTTATGCCCCTGTACACATGCTTGATTCTCTTTCGGAGACATAGCAATCCATAGGTTTTAAGATACTTACTAGTCAGGTACATTCTTAGGCGTTTAATATGCGATGTTGAGTCCATTTCGTTGAGCAAGGAGTAGCTCTTGTCTATTCCATATTTTACTTAAGGAACTTTATCTGTACTCATTTCAATCTCTGGTTTTATGCAGCACCCCAACTCACCTTTACGCTTAAGCAAGCATAAGTTGGTTTTCTAAATTTGAGACCCTGTTCTGTTCTGTAATTCA
Organism: Delphinus delphis; assembly: GCF_949987515.2. NCBI lineage: Eukaryota > Metazoa > Chordata > Mammalia > Artiodactyla > Delphinidae > Delphinus > Delphinus delphis. The sequence goes on along the minus strand of NW_027192663.1, from coordinate 2,041,670 downwards.
GTTCCTGTGTAGCCAAGTTTACATTCCGTGTATTACTGATATCTTATGATGTTTCTTTTTCTGTGTGACTTACTTCAGTTAGAATCATCATACCTGAATCCACTCATTGTGCTGCTAAGGGCCTGATGACACAGATTTCATTGCTGAGTGATATTGCTTTGTAAGTAAATACCACAACTTCTTTATCGATTTTTCACTTTCTGCGATGTTGAACTTGTACTGTAAACGATGTTCTTGTAAACAGAGGCGTCCCAAACTTTGGGGTGGCTGTGTCTTTTTGATTTTAATTTCCCTAAGCTGTAGGACCATAAGTGGCAGTGCCCTAGGCTCTGTTGCTTTGTTTTTTAGATGTTTCAGGAAACACCATACACTTCTCCCGAGTGGTTGTTGGCAATTTACATCCCGCCCATCAGCATAACAAGGCTCCCAGTTCTCCATGGCCTGTCCTGCCTTTCTGGATTTTACACTTTTTTCAGATGGCCCTTTTGACCGGGGGGAAGTGAGACTTCATTGTAGTGCAGATTTCCTTTGCAAGCTTGCTTGGTTGGCCAAAAAGGGCGTATGCGTTTTTTCCTGAATATATTCAGGAAAAAACGCATACGCCCTTTTTGGCCAAGTGCATCATTGTGGACGTTCTGCCGCTTTTCCTATGCTTTCAATGCAATTCCAGTCTACCTCCTGAAATCGGTTTCCTGCAATTCTGCCCCGCTTTCAAGTCCTCTTGGCAGCCTTACTTCAGTCTATTTTTGGACGATAGCTGTCATTTATAACTCTGCAGGTTTGTGAATTACAGTGCCCCTGAGCTCCTTTCTTCAACTCGCTTTCTTTTGAGCTGGCCGCAACACCGCAGGATGGCTTCAGGCCCTAATCTGGTTCCGGTACGGCACGCTGAGCCTTTGGTTATTCCCTCTTCCTGGTGGGAAATGAGAGTTAAATTTGCCCGTCCAGACACCTCCAGCTAGTCTCTCATTGGTTCTCGGTATTCCTGTTCATCTTCCGCAGAAATTGCAAACTGGGCCAAACAGGAGGTTAAAAGGACTGACTCTCCAAGTGGGGAGAGTGTTAGTAAAGCGTCTGGAATGTTGCACCCGAGTACCAGGGGAGGAAAACTGAGACATATTTGAACACGTCTCCCGTTCACATGGTTGATCATACTTGGGTTCACATGCATGTTTTAGCTGAAGGAAGAATACCTAAAACCTGGGTAGTTGAAACCCGTGAAATGGGTACCATGCAATATGACTTCAAAGGGTCTTCATTTGCTCACCGAACCTCTCCAATCCTATCACTGCTGCGTTTATGCCCCTGTACACATGCTTGATTCTCTTTCGGAGACATAGCAATCCATAGGTTTTAAGATACTTACTAGTCAGGTACATTCTTAGGCGTTTAATATGCGGTGTTGAGTCCATTTCATTGAGCAATGAGTAGCTCTTGTCTATTCCATATTTGGCTTAAGGAACTTTATCTGTGCTCATTTCAATCTCTGGTTTTATGCAGCAACCCAACTCACCTTTCCCCTTAAGCAAGCATAAGTTGGTTTTCTAAATTTGAGAACCTTTTCTGTTTTGGAATTCAGTTCCTGTGTAGCCAAGTTTACATTCCGTGTATTAGTGATATCTTATGATGTTTCTTTTTCTGTGTGACTTATTTCAGTTAGAATCATCGTACCTGAATCTACTCATTATGCTGCTACGGGCCTGATGACATAGATTTCATTGCTGAGTGATACTGCATTGTACTTAAGTACCACAAGTTCTTTATCCATTTTTCACTTTCTGCGATGTTGAACTTGTACGTTAAACGAGGTTCTTGTAAACAGAGCCGTTCCAAACTTTGGGGTGGCTGTGTCTTTTTGATTTTAATTTCCCTAAGCTATAGGACCATAAGTGGAAGTGCCCTAGGCTCTGTTGCTTTGTTTTTTAGATGTTTCAGGAAACACCATACACTTCTCCCGAGTGTCTGTTGGCAATTTACATCCCGCCCATCAGCATAACAAGGCTCCCAGTTCTCAATGGCCTGTTGCCTTTCTGGATTTTACACTTTTTTCAGATGGCCCTTTTGACCGGGGGGAAGTGAGACTTCATTGTAGTGCAGATATCCTTTGCAAGCTTGCTTGGTTGGCCAAAAACGGCGTATGCATTTTTTCCTGAATATATTCAGGAAAAAACGCATACGCCCTTTTTGGCCAAGTGCATCATTGTGGACGTTCTGCCTCTTTTCCTATGCTTTCAATGCAATTCCAGTCTACCTCCTGAAATCGGTTTCCTGCAATTCTGCCCCGCTTTCACGTCCTCTTGGCAGCCTTACTTCAGTCTATTTTTGGACGATAGCTGTCATTTATAACTCTGCAGGTTTGTGAATTACAGTGCCCCTGAGCTCCTTTCTTCAACTCGCTTTCTTGTGACCTGGCCGTAACACCGCAGGATGGTTTCAGGCCCTAATCTGGTTCCGGCCCGGCATGCTGAGCCTTTGGTTAATTCCTCTTCCTGGTGGGAAATGAGAGTTAAATTTGCCCGTTCAGACACCTCCAGCTAGTCTCTCATTGGTTCTCGCTATTCCTGTTCATCTTCCGCAGAAATTGCAAACTGGGCCAAACAGGAGGTTAAAGGGACTGACTCTCCAAGTCGGGAGAGTGTTAGTAAAGCGTCTGGAATGTTGCACCCGAGTACCAGGGGAGGAAAACTGAGACATATTTGAACACGTCTCCCGTTCACATGGTTGATCATACTTGGGTTCCACATGCATGTTTTAGCTGAAGGAAGAATACCTTAAACCTGGAGAGTTGAGACCCGTGTAATGGGTACCATGCAATATGACTTCAAAGGGTCTTCATTTGCTCACCGAACCTCTCCAATCCTATCACTGCTGCGTTTATGCCCCTGTACACATGCTTGATTCTCTTTCGGAGCCATAGCAATCCATAGGTTTTAAGATACTTACTAGTCAGGTACATTCTTAGGCGTTTAATATGCGATGTTGAGTCCATTTCGTTGAGCAAGGAGTAGCTCTTGTCTATTCCATATTTTACTTAAGGAACTTTATCTGTACTCATTTCAATCTCTGGTTTTATGCAGCACCCCAACTCACCTTTACGCTTAAGCAAGCATAAGTTGGTTTTCTAAATTTGAGACCCTGTTCTGTTCTGTAATTCAGTTCCTGTGTAGCCAAGTTTACATTCCGTGTATTACTGATATCTTATGATGTTTCTTTTTCTGTGTGACTTACTTCAGTTAGAATCATCATACCTGAATCCACTCATTGTGCTGCTAAGGGCCTGATGACACAGATTTCATTGCTGAGTGATATTGCTTTGTAAGTAAATACCACAACTTCTTTATCGATTTTTCACTTTCTGCGATGTTGAACTTGTACTGTAAACGATGTTCTTGTAAACAGAGGCGTCCCAAACTTTGGGGTGGCTGTGTCTTTTTGATTTTAATTTCCCTAAGCTGTAGGACCATAAGTGGCAGTGCCCTAGGCTCTGTTGCTTTGTTTTTTAGATGTTTCAGGAAACACCATACACTTCTCCCGAGTGGTTGTTGGCAATTTACATCCCGCCCATCAGCATAACAAGGCTCCCAGTTCTCCATGGCCTGTCCTGCCTTTCTGGATTTTACACTTTTTTCAGATGGCCCTTTTGACCGGGGGGAAGTGAGACTTCATTGTAGTGCAGATTTCCTTTGCAAGCTTGCTTGGTTGGCCAAAAAGGGCGTATGCGTTTTTTCCTGAATATATTCAGGAAAAAACGCATACGCCCTTTTTGGCCAAGTGCATCATTGTGGACGTTCTGCCGCTTTTCCTATGCTTTCAATGCAATTCCAGTCTACCTCCTGAAATCGGTTTCCTGCAATTCTGCCCCGCTTTCAAGTCCTCTTGGCAGCCTTACTTCAGTCTATTTTTGGACGATAGCTGTCATTTATAACTCTGCAGGTTTGTGAATTACAGTGCCCCTGAGCTCCTTTCTTCAACTCGCTTTGTTTTGAGCTGGCCGCAACACCGCAGGATGGCTTCAGGCCCTAATCTGGTTCCGGCCCGGCATGCTGAGCCTTTGGTTAATTCCTCTTCCTGGTGGGAAATGAGAGTTAAATTTGCCCGTCCAGACACCTCCAGCTAGCCTCTCATTGGTTCTCGCTATTCCTGTTCATCTTCCGCAGAAATTGCAAACTGGGCCAAACAGGAGGTTAAAGGGACTGACTCTCCAAGACGGGAGAGTGTTAGTAAAGCGTCTGGAATGTTGCACCCGAGTACCAGGGGAGGAAAACTGAGACATATTTGAACACGTCTCCCGTTCACATGGTTGATCATACTCTGGGTTCCACATGCATGTTTTAGCTGAAGGAAGAATACCTTAAACCTGGAGAGTTGAGACCCGTGGAATGGGTACCATGCAATATGACTTCAAAGGGTCTTCATTTGCTCACCGCACCTCTCCAATCCTATCACTGCTGCGTTTATGCCCCTGTACACATGCTTGATTCTCTTTCGGAGACATAGCAATCCATAGGTTTTAAGATACTTACTAGTCAGGTACATTCTTAGGCGTTTAATATGCGATGTTGAGTCCATTTCGTTGAGCAAGGAGTAGCTCTTGTCTATTCCATATTTGACTTAAGGAACTTTATCTGTACTCATTTCAATCTCTGGTTTTATGCAGCACCCCAACTCACCTTTACGCTTAAGCAAGCATAAGTTGGTTTTCTAAATTTGAGACCCTGTTCTGTTCTGTAATTCAGTTCCTGTGTAGCCAAGTTTACATTCCGTGTATTACTGATATCTTATGATGTTTCTTTTTCTGTGTGACTTACTTCAGTTAGAATCATCATACCTGAATCCACTCATTGTGCTGCTAAGGGCCTGATGACACAGATTTCATTGCTGAGTGATATTGCTTTGTAAGTAAATACCACAACTTCTTTATCCATTTTTCACTTTCTGCGATGTTGAACTTGTACTGTAAACGAGGTTCTTGTAAACAGAGCCGTTCCAAACTTTGGGGTGGCTGTGTCTTTTTGATTTTAATTTCCCTAAGCTATAGGACCATAAGTGGAAGTGCCCTAGGTTCTGTTGCTTTGTTTTTTAGATGTTTCAGGAAACACCATACACTTCTCCCGAGTGGTTGTTGGCAATTTACATCCCGCCCATCAGCATAACAAGGCTCCCAGTTCTCCATGGCCTGTCCTGCCTTTCTGGATTTTACACGTTTTTCAGATGGCCCTTTTGACCGTGGGGAAGTGAGACTTCATTGTAGTGCAGATTTCCTTTGCAAGCTTGCTTGGTTGGCCAAAAAGGGCGTATGCGTTTTTTCCTGAATATATTCAGGAAAAAACGCATACGCCCTTTTTGGCCAAGTGCATCATTGTGGACGTTCTGCCACTTTTCCTATGCTTTCAATGCAATTCCAGTCTACCTCCTGAAATCGGTTTCCTGCAATTCTGCCCCGCTTTCAAGTCCTCTTGGCAGCCTTACTTCAGTCTATTTTTGGACGATAGCTGTCATTTGTAACTCTGCAGGTTTGTGAATTACAGTGCCCCTGAGCTCCTTTCTTCAACTTGATTTCTTGTGACCTGGCCGCAACACCGCAGGATGGCTTCAGGCCCTAATCTGGTTCCGGCCCGGCATGCTGAGCCTTTGGTTATTTCCTCTTCCTGGTGGGAAATGAGAGTTAAATTTGCCCGTCCAGACACCTCCAGCTAGCCTCTCATTGGTTCTCGCTATTCCTGTTCATCTTCCGCAGAAATTGCAAACTGGGCCAAACAGGAGGTTAAAGGCGCTGACTCTCCAAGTGGGGAGATTGTTAGTAAAGCGTCTGGAATGTTGCACCCGAGTACCAGGGGAGGAAAACTGAGACATATTTGAACACGTCTCCCGTTCACATGGTTGATCATACTTGGGTTCCACATGCATGTTTTAGCTGAAGGAAGAATACCTTAAACCTGGAGAGTTAAGACCCGTGTAATGGGTACCATGCAATACGACTTCAAAGGGTCTTCATTTGCTCACCGAACCTCTCCAATCCTATCACTGCTGCGTTTATGCCCCTGTACACATGCTTGATTCTCTTTCGGAGACATAGCAATCCATAGGTTTTCCGATACTTACTAGTCAGGTACATTCTTAGGCGTTTAATATGCGGTGTTGAGTCCATTTCGTTGAGCAAGGAGTAGCTCTTGTCTATTCCATATTTGACTTAAGGAACTTTATCTGTGCTCATTTCAATCTCTGGTTTTATGCAGCACCCCAACTCACCTTTCCCCTTAAGCAAGCATAAGTTGTTTTTCTAAATTTGAGACCCTGTTCTGTTCTGTAATTCAGTTCCTGTGTAGCCAAGTTTACATTCCGTGTATTACTGATATCTTATGATGTTTCTTTTTCTGTGTGACTTATTTCAGTTAGAATCATCATACCTGAATCCACTCATTGTGATGCTAAGGGCCTGATGACATAGATTTCATTGCTGAGTGATATTGCTTTGTAAGTAAATACCACAACTTCTTTATCCATTTTTCACTTTCTGCGATGTTGAACTTGTACTGTAAACGAGGTTCTTGTAAACAGAGGCGTCCCAAACTTGGGGTGGCTGTGTCTTTTTGATTTTAATTTCCCTAAGCTATAGGACCATAAGTGGCAGTGCCCTAGGCTCTGTTGCTTTGTTTTTTAGATGTTTCAGGAAACACCATAAACTTCTCCCGAGTGTCTGTTGGCAATTTACATCCCGCCCATCAGCATAACAAGGCTCCCAGTTGTCCTTGGCCTGTCCTGCCTTTCTGGATTTTACACTTTTTTCAGATGGCCCTTTTGACCGTGGGGAAGTGAGACTTCATTGTAGTGCAGATTTCCTTTGCAAGCTTGCTTGGTTGGCCAAAAAGGGCGTATGCGTTTTTTCCTGAATATATTCAGGAAAAAACGCATACGCCCTTTTTGGCCAAGTGCATCATTGTGGACGTTCTGCCTCTTTTCCTATGCTTTCAATGCAATTCCAGTCTACCTCCTGAAATCGGTTTCCTGCAATTCTGCCCCGCTTTCAAGTCCTCTTGGCAGCCTTACTTCAGTCTATTTTTGGACGATAGCTGTCATTTATAATTCTGCAGATTTGTGAATTACAGTGCCCCTGAGCTCCTTTCTTCAACTCGCTTTCTTGTGACCTGGCCGCAACACCGCAGGATGGCTTCAGGCCCTAATCTGGTTCCAGCCCGGCATGCTGAGCCTTTGGTTAATTCCTCTTCCTGGTGGGAAATGAGAGTTAAATTTGCCCGTCCAGACACCTCCAGCTAGCCTCTCATTGGTTCTCGCTATTCCTGTTCATCTTCCGCAGAAATTGCAAACTGGGCCAAACAGGAGGTTAAAGGGACTGACTCTCCAAGTGGGGAGAGTGTTAGTAAAGCGTCTGGAATGTTGCACCCGAGTACCAGGGGAGGAAAACTGAGACATATTTGAACACGTCTCCTGATCACATGGTTGATCATAATCTAGGTTCCACATGCATGTTTTAGCTGAAGGAAGAATACCTTAAACCTGGGTAGTTGAAACCCGTGGAATGGGTACCATGCAATATGACTTCAAAGGGTCTTCATTTCCTCACCGAACCTCTCCAATCCTATCACTGCTGCGTTTATGCCCCTGTACACATGCTTGATTCTCTTTCGGAGACATAGCAATCCATAGGTTTTAAGATACTTACTAGTCAGGAACATTCTTAGGCGTTTAATATGGGGTGTTGAGTCCATTTCGTTGAGCAAGGAGTAGCTCTTGTCTATTCCATATTTGGCTTAAGGAACTTTATCTGTGCTCATTTCAATCTCTGGTTTTATGCAGCACCCCCACTCACCTTTACCCTTAAGCAAGAATAAGTTGGTTTTCTAAATTTGAGACCCTGTTCTGTTCTGTAATTCAGTTCCTGTGTAGCCAAGTTTACATTCCGTGTACTACTGATATCTTATGATGTTTCTTTTTCTGTGTGACTTACTTCAGTTAGAATCATCATACCTGAATCCACTCATTGTGCTGCTAAGGGCCTGATGACACAGATTTCATTGCTGAGTGATATTGCTTTGTAAGTAAATACCACAACTTCTTTATCCATTTTTCACTTTCTGCGATGTTGAACTTGTACTGTAAACGAGGTTCTTGTAAACAGAGCCGTTCCAAACTTTGGGGTGGCTGTGTCTTTTTGATTTTAATTTCCCTAAGCTATAGGACCATAAGTGGAAGTGCCCTAGGTTCTGTTGCTTTGTTTTTTAGATGTTTCAGGAAACACCATACACTTCTCCCGAGTGGTTGTTGGCAATTTACATCCCGCCCATCAGCATAACAAGGCTCCCAGTTCTCCATGGCCTGTCCTGCCTTTCTGGATTTTACACTTTTTTCAGATGGCCCTTTTGACCGGGGGGAAGTGAGACTTCATTGTAGAGCAGATTTCCTTTGCAAGCTTGCTTGGTTGGCCAAAAAGGGCGTATGCGTTTTTTCCTGAATATATTCAGGAAAAAACGCATACGCCCTTTTTGGCCAAGTGCATCATTGTGGACGTTCTGCCTCTTTTCCTATGCTTTCAATGCAATTCCAGTCTACCTCCTGAAATCGGTTTCCTGCAATTCTGCCCCGCTTTCAAGTCCTCTTGGCAGCCTTACTTCAGTCTATTTTTGGATGATAGCTGTCATTTATAACTCTGCAGGTTTGTGAATTACAGTGCCCCTGAGCTCCTTTCTTCAACTTGCTTTCTTGTGACCTGGCCGCAACACCGCAGGATGGCTTCAGGCCCTAATCTGGTTCCGGCCCGGCATGCTGAGCCTTTGGTTATTTCCTCTTCCTGGTGGGAAATGAGAGTTAAATTTGCCCGTCCAGACACCTCCAGCTAGTCTCTCATTGGTTCTCGCTATTCCTGTTCATCTTCCGCAGAAATTGCAAACTGGGCCAAACAGGAGTTTAAAGGCGCTGACTCTCCAAGTGGGGAGAGTGTTAGTAAAGCGTCTGGAATGTTGCACCCGAGTACCAGGGGAGGAAAACTGAGATATATTTGAACACGTCTCCCGTTCACATGGTTGATCATACTTGGGTTCCACATGCATGTTTTAGCTGAAGGAAGAATACCTTAAACCTGGAGAGTTAAGACCCGTGTAATGGATACCATGCAATATGACTTCAAAGGGTCTTCATTTGCTCACCGAACCTCTCCAATCCTATCACTGCTGCGTTTATGCCCCTGTACACATGCTTGATTCTCTTTCGGAGACATAGCAATGCATAGGTTTTAAGATACTTACTAGTCAGGTACATTCTTAGGCGTTTAATATGCGGTGTTGAGTCCATTTCGTTGAGCAAGGAGTAGCTCTTGTCTATTCCATATTTGGCTTAAGGAACTTTATCTGTGCTCATTTCAATCTCTGGTTTTATGCAGCACCCCACCTCACCTTTACCCTTAAGCAAGCATAAGTTGGTTTTCTAAATTTGAGACCCTGTTCTGTTCTGTAATTCAGTTCCTGTGTAGCCAAGTTTACATTCCGTGTATTACTGATATCTTATGATGTTTCTTTTTCTGTGTGACTTATTTCAGTTAGAATCATCATACCTGAATCCACTCATTGTGCTGCTACGGGCCTGATGACATAGATTTCATTGCTGAGTGATACTGCATTGTACGTAAGTACCACAAGTTCTTTATCCATTTTTCACTTTCTGCGATGTTGAACTTGTACTGTAAACGAGGTTCTTGTAAACAGAGCCGTTCCAAACTTTGGGGTGGCTGTGTCTTTTTGATTTTAAATTCCCTAAGCTATAGGACCATAAGTGGAAGTGCCCTAGGTTCTGTTGCTTTGATTTTTAGATGTTTCAGGAAACACCATACACTTCTCCCGAGTGGTTGTTGGCAATTTACATCCCGCCCATCAGCATAACAAGGCTCCCAGTTCTCCATGGCCTGTCCTGCCTTTCTGGATTTTACACTTTTTTCAGATGGCCCTTTTGACCGTGGGGAAGTGAGACTTCATTGTAGTGCAGATTTCCTTTGCAAGCTTGCTTGGTTGGCCAAAAAGGGCGTATGCGTTTTTTCCTGAATATATTCAGGAAAAAACGCATACGCCCTTTTTGGCCAAGTGCATCATTGTGGACGTTCTGCCTCTTTTCCTATGCTTTCAATGCAATTCCAGTCTACCTCCTGAAATCGGTTTCCTGCAATTCTGCCCCGCTTTCAAGTCCTCTTGGCAGCCTTACTTCAGTCTATTTTTGGACGATAGCTGTCATTTATAAGTCTGCAGGTTTGTGAATTATAGTGCCCCTGAGCTCCTTTCTTCAACTCGCTTTCTTGTGACCTGGCCGCAACACCGCAGTATGGCTTCAGGCCCTAATCTGGTTCCAGCCCGGCATGCTGAGCCTTTGGTTAATTCCTCTTCCTGGTGGGAAATGAGAGTTAAATTTGCCCGTCCAGACACCTCCAGCTAGCCTCTCATTGGTTCTCGCTATTCCTGTTCATCTTCCGCAGAAATTGCAAACTGGGCCAAACAGGAGGTTAAAGGGACTGACTCTCCAAGTGGGGAGAGTGTTAGTAAAGCGTCTGGAATGTTGCACCCGAGTACCAGGGGAGGAAAACTGAGACATATTTGAACACGTCTCCTGATCACATGGTTGATCATAATCTAGGTTCCACATGCATGTTTTAGCTGAAGGAAGAATACCTTAAACCTGGGTAGTTGAAACCCGTGGAATGGGTACCATGCAATATGACTTCAAAGGCTCTTCATTTCCTCACCGAACCTCTCCAATCCTATCACTGCTGCGTTTATGCCCCTGTACACATGCTTGATTCTCTTTCGGAGACATAGCAATCCATAGGTTTTAAGATACTTACTAGTCAGGAACATTCTTAGGCGTTTAATATGGGGTGTTGAGTCCATTTCGTTGAGCAAGGAGTAGCTCTTGTCTATTCCATATTTGGCTTAAGGAACTTTATCTGTGCTCATTTCAATCTCTGGTTTTATGCAGCACCCCCACTCACCTTTACCCTTAAGCAAGAATAAGTTGGTTTTCTAAATTTGAGACCCTGTTCTGTTCTGTAATTCAGTTCCTGTGTAGCCAAGTTTACATTCCGTGTACTACTGATATCTTATGATGTTTCTTTTTCTGTGTGACTTACTTCAGTTAGAATCATCATACCTGAATCCACTCATTGTGCTGCTAAGGGCCTGATGACACAGATTTCATTGCTGAGTGATATTGCTTTGTAAGTAAATACCACAACTTCTTTATCCATTTTTCACTTTCTGCGATGTTGAACTTGTACTGTAAACGAGGTTCTTGTAAACAGAGCCGTTCCAAACTTTGGGGTGGCTGTGTCTTTTTGATTTTAATTTCCCTAAGCTATAGGACCATAAGTGGAAGTGCCCTAGGTTCTGTTGCTTTGTTTTTTAGATGTTTCAGGAAACACCATACACTTCTCCCGAGTGGTTGTTGGCAATTTACATCCCGCCCATCAGCATAACAAGGCTCCCAGTTCTCCATGGCCTGTCCTGCCTTTCTGGATTTTACACTTTTTTCAGATGGCCCTTTTGACCGGGGGGAAGTGAGACTTCATTGTAGTGCAGATTTCCTTTGCAAGCTTGCTTGGTTGGCCAAAAAGGGCGTATGCGTTTTTTCCTGAATATATTCAGGAAAAAACGCATACGCCCTTTTTGGCCAAGTGCATCATTGTGGACGTTCTGCCTCTTTTCCTATGCTTTCAATGCAATTCCAGTCTACCTCCTGAAATCGGTTTCCTGCAATTCTGCCCCGCTTTCAAGTCCTCTTGGCAGCCTTACTTCAGTCTATTTTTGGATGATAGCTGTCATTTATAACTCTGCAGGTTTGTGAATTACAGTGCCCCTGAGCTCCTTTCTTCAACTTGCTTTCTTGTGACCTGGCCGCAACACCGCAGGATGGCTTCAGGCCCTAATCTGGTTCCGGCCCGGCATGCTGAGCCTTTGGTTATTTCCTCTTCCTGGTGGGAAATGAGAGTTAAATTTGCCCGTCCAGACACCTCCAGCTAGTCTCTCATTGGTTCTCGCTATTCCTGTTCATCTTCCGCAGAAATTGCAAACTGGGCCAAACAGGAGGTTAAAGGCGCTGACTCTCCAAGTGGGGAGAGTGTTAGTAAAGCGTCTGGAATGTTGCACCCGAGTACCAGGGGAGGAAAACTGAGACATATTTGAACACGTCTCCCGTTCACATGGTTGATCATACTTGGGTTCCACATGCATGTTTTAGCTGAAGGAAGAATACCTTAAACCTGGAGAGTTAAGACCCGTGTAATAGATACCATGCAATATGACTTCAAAGGGTCTTCATTTGCTCACTGAACCTCTCCAATCCTATCACTGCTGCGTTTATGCCCCTGTACACATGCTTGATTCTCTTTCGGAGACATAGCAATGCATAGGTTTTAAGATACTTACTAGTCAGGAACATTCTTAGGCGTTTAATATGGGGTGTTGAGTCCATTTCGTTGAGCAAGGAGTAGCTCTTGTCTATTCCATATTTGGCTTAAGGAACTTTATCTGTGCTCATTTCAATCTCTGGTTTTATGCAGCACCCCCACTCACCTTTACCCTTAAGCAAGAATAAGTTGGTTTTCTAAATTTGAGACACTGTTCTGTTCTGTAATTCAGTTCCTGTGTAGCCAAGTTTACATTCCGTGTACTACTGATATCTTATGATGTTTCTTTTTCTGTGTGACTTACTTCAGTTAGAATCATCATACCTGAATCCACTCATTGTGCTGCTAAGGGCCTGATGACACAGATTTCATTGCTGAGTGATATTGCTTTGTAAGTAAATACCACAACTTCTTTATCCATTTTTCACTTTCTGCGATGTTGAACTTGTACTGTAAACGAGGTTCTTGTAAACAGAGCCGTTCCAAACTTTGGGGTGGCTGTGTCTTTTTGATTTTAATTTCCCTAAGCTATAGGACCATAAGTGGAAGTGCCCTAGGTTCTGTTGCTTTGTTTTTTAGATGTTTCAGGAAACACCATACACTTCTCCCGAGTGGTTGTTGGCAATTTACATCCCGCCCATCAGCATAACAAGGCTCCCAGTTCTCCATGGCCTGTCCTGCCTTTCTGGATTTTACACTTTTTTCAGATGGCCCTTTTGACCAGGGGGAAGTGAGACTTCATTGTAGTGCAGATTTCCTTTGCAAGCTTGCTTGGTTGGCCAAAAAGGGCGTATGCGTTTTTTCCTGAATATATTCAGGAAAAAACGCATACGCCCTTTTTGGCCAAGTGCATCATTGTGGACGTTCTGCCTCTTTTCCTATGCTTTCAATGCAATTCCAGTCTACCTCCTGAAATCGGTTTCCTGCAATTCTGCCCCGTTTTCAAGTCCTCTTGGCAGCCTTACTTCAGTCTATTTTTGGATGATAGCTGTCATTTATAACTCTGCAGGTTTGTGAATTACAGTGCCCCTGAGCTCCTTTCTTCAACTTGCTTTCTTGTGACCTGGCCGCAACACCGCAGGATGGCTTCAGGCCCTAATCTGGTTCCGGCCCGGCATGCTGAGCCTTTGGTTATTTCCTCTTCCTGGTGGGAAATGAGAGTTAAATTTGCCCGTCCAGACACCTCCAGCTAGTCTCTCATTGGTTCTCGCTATTCCTGTTCATCTTCCGCAGAAATTGCAAACTGGGCCAAACAGGAGGTTAAAGGCGCTGACTCTCCAAGTGGGGAGAGTGTTAGTAAAGCATCTGGAATGTTGCACCCGAGTACCAGGGGAGGAAAACTGAGACATATTTGAACACGTCTCCCGTTCACATGGTTGATCATACTTGGGTTCCACATGCATGTTTTAGCTGAAGGAAGAATACCTTAAAACTGGAGAGTTAAGACCCGTGTAATGGATACCATGCAATATGACTTCAAAGGGTCTTCATTTGCTCACCGAACCTCTCCAATCCTATCACTGCTGCGTTTATGCCCCTGTACACATGCTTGATTCTCTTTCGGAGACATAGCAATCCATAGGTTTTAAGATACTTACTAGTCAGGTACATTCTTAGGCGTTTAATATGCGGTGTTGAGTCCATTTCGTTGAGCAAGGAGTAGCTCTTGTCTATTCCATATTTGGCTTAAGGAACTTTATCTGTGCTCATTTCAATCTCTGGTTTTATGCAGCACCCCACCTCACCTTTACCCTTAAGCAAGCATAAGTTGGTTTTCTAAATTTGAGACCCTGTTCTGTTCTGTAATTCAGTTCCTGTGTAGCCAAGTTTACATTCCGTGTATTACTGATATCTTATGATGTTTCTTTTTCTGTGTGACTTATTTCAGTTAGAATCATCATACCTGAATCCACTCATTGTGCTGCTACGGGCCTGATGACATAGATTTCATTGCTGAGTGATACTGCATTGTACGTAAGTACCACAAGTTCTTTATCCATTTTTCACTTTCTGCGATGTTGAACTTGTACTGTAAACGAGGTTCTTGTAAACAGAGCCGTTCCAAACTTTGGGGTGGCTGTGTCTTTTTGATTTTAAATTCCCTAAGCTATAGGACCATAAGTGGAAGTGCCCTAGGTTCTGTTGCTTTGATTTTTAGATGTTTCAGGAAACACCATACACTTCTCCCGAGTGGTTGTTGGCAATTTACATCCCGCCCATCAGCATAACAAGGCTCCCAGTTCTCCATGGCCTGTCCTGCCTTTCTGGATTTTACACTTTTTTCAGATGGCCCTTTTGACCGTGGGGAAGTGAGACTTCATTGTAGTGCAGATTTCCTTTGCAAGCTTGCTTGGTTGGCCAAAAAGGGCGTATGCGTTTTTTCCTGAATATATTCAGGAAAAAACGCATACGCCCTTTTTGGCCAAGTGCATCATTGTGGACGTTCTGCCTCTTTTCCTATGCTTTCAATGCAATTCCAGTCTACCTCCTGAAATCGGTTTCCTGCAATTCTGCCCCGCTTTCAAGTCCTCTTGGCAGCCTTACTTCAGTCTATTTTTGGACGATAGCTGTCATTTATAACTCTGCAGGTTTGTGAATTACAGTGCCCCTGAGCTCCTTTCTTCAACTCGCTTTCTTTTGAGCTGGCCGCAACACCGCAGGATGGCTTCAGGCCCTAATCTGGTTCCAGTACGGCACGCTGAGCCTTTGGTTATTTCCTCTTCCTGGTGGGAAATGAGAGTTAAATTTGCCCGTCCAGACACCTCCAGCTAGCCTCTCATTGGTTCTCGCTATTCCTGTTCATCTTCCGCAGAAATTGCAAACTGGGCCAAACAGGAGGTTAAAGGCGCTGACTCTCCAAGTGGGGAGAGTGTTAGTAAAGCGTCTGGAATGTTGCACCCGAGTACCAGGGGAGGAAAACTGAGACATATTTGAACACGTCTCCCGTTCACATGGTTGATCATACTTGGGTTCCACATGCATGTTTTAGCTGAAGGAAGAATACCTAAAACCTGGGTAGTTGAAACCCGTGGAATGGGTACCATGCAATATGACTTCAAAGGGTCTTCATTTGCTCACCGAACCTCTCCAATCCTATCACTGCTGCGTTTATGCCCCTGTACACATGCTTGATTCTCTTTCGGAGACATAGCAATCCATAGGTTTTAAGATACTTACTAGTCAGGTACATTCTTAGGCGTTTAATATGGGGTTTTGAGTCCATTTCGTTGAGCAAGGAGTAGCTCTTGTCTATTCCATATTTGACTTAAGGAACTTTCTGTGCTCATTTCAATCTCTGGTTTTATGCAGCACCCCAACTCACCTTTCCCCTTAAGCAAGCATAAGTTGGTTTTCTAAATTTGAGACCCTGTTCTGTTCTGTAATTCAGTTCCTGTGTAGCCAAGTTTACATTCCGTGTATTACTGATATCTTATGATGTTTCTTTTTCTGTGTGACTTACTTCAGTTAGAATCATCATACCTGAATCCACTCATTGTGCTGCTAAGGGCCTGATGACACAGATTTCATTGCTGAGTGATATTGCTTTGTAAGTAAATACCACAACTTCTTTATCCATTTTTCACTTTCTGCGATGTTGAACTTGTACTGTAAACGAGGTTCTTGTAAACAGAGGCGTCCCAAACTTTGGGGTGGCTGTGTCTTTTTGATTTTAATTTCCCTAAGCTATAGGACCATAAGTGGCAGTGCCCTAGGCTCTGTTGCTTTGTTTTTTAGATGTTTCAGGAAACACCATACACTTCTCCCGAGTGTCTGTTGGCAATTTACATCCCGCCCATCAGCATAACAAGGCTCCCAGTTCTCCATGGCCTGTCCTGCCTTTCTGGATTTTACACGTTTTTCAGATGGCCCTTTTGACCGGGGGGAAGTGAGACTTCATTGTAGTGCAGATTTCCTTTGCAAGCTTGCTTGGTTGGCCAAAAAGGGCGTATGCGTTTTTTCCTGAATATATTCAGGAAAAAACGCATACGCCCTTTTTGGCCAAGTGCATCATTGTGGACGTTCTGCCTCTTTTCCTATGCTTTCAATGCAATTCCAGTCTACCTCCTGAAATCGGTTTCCTGCAATTCTGCCCCGCTTTCAAGTCCTCTTGGCAGCCTTACTTCAGTCTATTTTTGGACGATAGCTGTCATTTATAACTCTGCAGGTTTGTGAATTACAGTGCCCCTGAGCTCCTTTCTTCAACTCGCTTTCTTGTGAGCTGGCCGCAACACCGCAGGATGGCTTCAGGCCCTAATCTGGTTCCGGCACGGCACGCTGAGCCTTTGGTTATTTCCTCTTCCTGGTGGGAAATGAGAGTTAAATTTGCCCGTCCAGACACCTCCAGCTAGTCTCTCATTGGTTCTCGCTATTCCTGTTCATCTTCCGCAGAAATTGCAAACTGGGCCAAACAGGAGGTTAAAGGGACTGACTCTCCAAGTCGGGAGAGTGTTAGTAAAGCATCTGGAATGTTGCACCTGAGTACCAGGGGAGGAAAACTGAGACATATTTGAACACGTCTCCTGATCACATGGTTGATCATACTCTAGGTTCCACATGCATGTTTTAGCTGAAGGAAGAATACCTTAAAACTGGGTAGTTGAAACCCGTGGAATGGGTACCATGCAATATGACATCAAAGGATCTTCATTTGCTCACCGAACCTCTCCAATCCTATCACTGCTGCGTTTATGCCCCTGTACACATGCTTGATTCTCTTTCGGAGACATAGCAATCCATAGGTTTTAAGATACTTACTAGTCAGGTACATTCTTAGGCGTTTAATATGCGGTGTTGAGTCCATTTCGTTGAGCAAGGAGTAGTTCTTGTCTATTCCATATTTGACTTAAGGAACTTTATCTGTGCTCATTTCAATCTCTGGTTTTATGCAGCACCGCAACTCACCTTTACCCTTAAGCAAGCATAAGTTGGTTTTCTAAATTTGAGTCCATGTTCTGTTCTGTAATTCAGTTCCTGTGTAGCCAAGTTTACATTCCGTGTACTACTGATATCTTATGATGTTTCTTTTTCTGTGTGACTTACTTCAGTTAGAATCATCATACCTGAATCCACTCATTGTGCTGCTAAGGGCCTGATGACACAGATTTCATTGCTGAGTGATATTGCTTTGTAAGTAAATACCACAACTTCTTTATCCATTTTTCACTTTCTGCGATGTTGAACTTGTACTGTAAACGAGGTTCTTGTAAACAGAGCCGTTCCAAACTTTGGGGTGGCTGTGTCTTTTTGATTTTAATTTCCCTAAGCTATAGGACCATAAGTGGAAGTGCCCTAGGTTCTGTTGCTTTGTTTTTTAGATGTTTCAGGAAACACCATACACTTCTCCCGAGTGGTTGTTGGCAATTTACATCCCGCCCATCAGCATAACAAGGCTCCCAGTTGTCCATGGCCTGTCCTGCCTTTCTGGATTTTACACTTTTTTCAGATGGCCCTTTTGACCGGGGGGAAGTGAGACTTCATTGTAGTGCAGATTTCCTTTGCAAGCTTGCTTGGTTGGCCAAAAAGGGCGTATGCGTTTTTTCCTGAATATATTCAGGAAAAAACGCATACGCCCTTTTTGGCCAAGTGCATCATTGTGGACGTTCTGCCTCTTTTCCTATGCTTTCAATGCAATTCCAGTCTACCTCCTGAAATCGGTTTCCTGCAATTCTGCCCCGCTTTCAAGTCCTCTTGGCAGCCTTACTTCAGTCTATTTTTGGACGATAGCTGTCATTTGTAACTCTGCAGGTTTGTGAATTACAGTGCCCCTGAGCTCCTTTCTTCAACTCGCTTTCTTGTGACCTGGCCGCAACACTGCAGGATGGCTTCAGGCCCTAATCTGGTTCCGGCACGGCACGCTGAGCCTTTGGTTATTTCCTCTTCCTGGTGGGAAATGAGAGTTAAATTTGCCCGTCCAGACACCTCCAGCTAGCCTCTCATTGGTTCTCGCTATTCCTGTTCATTTTCCGCAGAAATTGCAAACTGGGCCAAACAGGAGGTTAAAGGGACTGACTCTCCAAGTGGGGAGAGTGTTAGTAAAGCGTCTGGAATGTTGCACCCGAGTACCAGGGGAGGAAAACTGAGACATATTTGAACACGTCTCCCGATCACATGGTTGATCATACTCTGGGTTCCACATGCATATTTTAGCCGAAGGAAGAATACCTAAAACCTGGGTAGTTGAAACCCGTGGAATGGGTACCATGCAATATGACTTCAAAGGGTCTTCATTTGCTCACCGAACCTCTCCAATCCTATCACTGCTGCGTTTATGCCCCTGTACACATGCTTGATTCTCTTTTGGAGACATAGCAATCCATAGGTTTTAAGATACTTACTAGTCAGGTACATTCTTAGGCGTTTAATATGCGGTGTTGAGTCCATTTCGTTGAGCAAGGAGTAGCTCTTGTCTATTCCATATTTGGCTTAAGGAACTTTATCTGTGCTCATTTCAATCTCTGGTTTTATGCAGCACCCCAACTCACCTTTCCCCTTAAGCAAGCATAAGTTGGTTTTCTAAATTTGAGACCCTGTTCAGTTTTGGAATGCAGTTCCTGTGTAGCCAAGTTTACATTCCGTGTATTAGTGATATCTTATGATGTTTCTTTTTCTGTGTGACTTATTTCAGTTAGAATCATCGTACCTGAATCCACTCATTATGCTGCTACGGGCCTGATGACGTAGATTTCATTGATGAGTGATACTGCATTGTATGTAAGTACCACAAGTTCTTTATCCATTTTTCACTTTCTGTGATATTGAACTTGTACTGTAAACGAGGTTCTTGTAAACGGAGGCGTCCCAAACTTTGGGGTGGCTGTGTCTTTTTGATTTTAATTTCCCTAAGCTATAGGACCATAAGTGGAAGTGCCCTAGGCTCTGTTGCTTTGTTTTTTAGATGTTTCAGGAAACACCATACACTTCTCCCGAGTGGTTGTTGGCAATTTGCATCCCGCCCATCAGCATAACAAGGCTCCCAGTTCTCCATGGCCTGTCCTGCCTTTCTGGATTTTACACTTTTTTCAGATGGCCCTTTTGCCCGGGGGGAAGTGAGACTTCATTGTAGTGCAGATTTCCTTTGCAAGCTTGCTTGGTTGGCCAAAAAGGGCGTATGCCTTTTTTCCTGAATATATTCATTAAAAAAGGCATACGCCCTTTTTGGCCAAGGGCATCATTGTGGACGTTCTGCCTCTATTCCTATGCTTTCAATGCAATTCCAGTCTACCTCCTGAAATCGGTTTCCTGCAATTCTGCCCTGCTTTCAAGTCCTCTTGGCAGCCTTACTTCAGTCTATTTTTGGACGATAGCTGTCATTTATAACTCTGCAGGTTTGTGAATTACAGTGTCCCTGAGCTCCTTTGTTCAACTCGCTTTCTTTTGAGCTGGCCGCAACACCGCAGGATGGCTTCAGGCCCTAATCTGGTTCCGGCACGGCACGCTGAGCCTTTGGTTAATTCGTCTTCCTGGTGGGAAATGAGAGTTAAATTTGCCCGTCCAGACACCTCCAGCTAGTCTCTCATTGGTTCTCGCTATTCCTGTTCATCTTCCGCAGAAATTGCAAACTGGGCCAAACAGGAGTTTAAAGGCGCTGATTCTCCAAGTCGGGAGAGTGTTAGTAAAGCGTCTGGAATGTTGCACCCGAGTACCAGGGTACGAAAACTGAGACATATTTGAACACGTCTCCCGATCACATGGTTGATCATACTCTAGGTTCCACATGCATGTTTTAGCTGAAGGAAGAATACCTTAAACCTGGGTAGTTGAAACCCGTGGAATGGGTACCATGCAATATGACTTCAAAGGGTCTTCATTTGCTCACCGAACCTCTCCAATCCTATCACTGCTGCATTTATGCCCCTGTACACATGCTTGATTCTCTTTTGGAGACATAGCAATCCATAGGTTTTACGATACTTACTAGTCAGGTACATTCTTAGGCGTTTAATATGCGGTGTTGAGTCCATTTCGTTGAGCAAGGAGTAGCTCTTGTCTATTCCATATTTGGCTTAAGGAACTTTATCTGTGCTCATTTCAATCTCTGGTTTTATGCAGCACCCCAACTCACCTTTACCCTTAAGCAAGAATAAGTTGGTTTTCTAAATTTGAGACCCTGTTCTGTTCTGTAATTCAGTTCCTGTGTAGCCAAGTTTACATTCCGTGTATTACTGATATCTTATGATGTTTCTTTTTCTGTGTGACTTATTTCAGTTAGAATCATCATACCTGAATCCACTCATTGTGCTGCTAAGGGCCTGATGACACAGATTTCATTGCTGAGTGATATTGCTTTGTAAGTAAATACCACAACTTCTTTATCCATTTTTCACTTTCTGCGATGTTGAACTTGTACTGTAAACGAGGTTCTTGTAAACAGAGGCGTCCCAAACTTTGGGGTGGCTGTGTCTTTTTGATTTTAATTTCCCTAAGCTATAGGACCATAAGTGGAAGTGCCCTAAGTTCTGTTGCTTTGTTTTTTAGATGTTTCAGGAAACACCATACACTTCTCCCGAGTGGTTGTTGGCAATTTACATCCCGCCCATCAGCATAACAAGGCTCCCAGTTCTCAATGGCCTATTGCCTTTCTGGATTTTACACTTTTTTCAGATGGCCCTTTTGACCGGGGGGAAGTGAGACTTCATTGTAGTGCAGATTTCCTTTGCAAGCTTGCTTGGTTGGCCAAAAAGGGCGTATGCGTTTTTTCCTGAATATATTCAGGAAAAAACGCATACGCCCTTTTTGGCCAAGTGCATCATTGTGGACGTTCTGCCTCTTCTCCTATGCTTTCAATGCAATTCCAGTCTACCTCCTGAAATCGGTTTCCTGCAATTCTGCACCGCTTTCAAGTCCTCTTGGCAGCCTTACTTCAGTCTATTTTTGGACGATAGCTGTCATTTATAACTCTGCAGGTTTGTGAATTACAGTGCCCCTGAGCTCCTTTCTTCAACTCGCTTTCTTGTGACCTGGCCGCAACACCGCAGGATGGCTTCAGGCCCTAATCTGGTTCCGGTACGGCACGCTGAGCCTTTGGTTAATTCCTCTTCCTGGTGAGAAATGAGAGTTAAATTTGCCCGTCCAGACACCTCCAGCTAGTCTCTCATTGGTTCTCACTATTCCTGTTCATCTTCCGCAGAAATTACAAACTGGGCCAAACAGGAGGTTAAAGGCGCTGACTCTCCAAGTGGGGAGAGTGTTAGTAAAGCGTCTGGAATGTCGCACCCGAGTACCAGGGGAGGAAAACTGAGACATATTTGAACACGTATCCCGTTCACATGGTTGATCATACTCTGGGTTCCACATGCATGTTTTAGCTGAAGGAAGAATACCTAAAACCTGGGTAGTTGAAACCCGTGGAATGGGTACCATGCAATATGACTTCAAAGGGTCTTCATTTGCTCACCGAACCTCTCCAATCCTATCACTGCTGCGTTTATGCCCCTGTACACATGCTTGATTCTCTTTTGGAGACATAGCAATCCATAGGTTTTAAGATACTTACTAGTCAGGTACATTCTTAGGCGTTTAATATGCGGTGTTGAGTCCATTTCGTTGAGCAAGGAGTAGATCTTGTCTGTTCCATATTTGACTTAAGGAACTTTATCTGTGCTCATTTCAATCTCTGGTTTTATGCAGCACCCCAACTCACCTTTACCCTTAAGCAAGCATAAGTTGGTTTTCTAAATTTGAGACCCTGTTCTCTTCTGGAATTCAGTTCCTGTGTAGACAAGTTTACATTCCGTGTATTACTGATATCTTATGATGTTTCTTTTTCTGTGTGACTTACTTCAGTTAGAATCATCATACCTGAATCTACTCATTATGCTGCTACGGGCCTGATAACATAGATTTCATTGCTGAGTGATACTGCATTGTACGTAAGTACCACAAGTTCTTTATCCATTTTTCACTTTCTGCGATGTTGAACTTGTACTGTAAACGAGGTTCTTGTAAACAGAGGCCTCCCAAACTTTGGGGTGACTGTGTCTTTTTGATTTTAATTTCCCTAAGCTATAGGACCATAAGTGGAAGTGCCCTAGGCTCTGTTGCTTTGTTTTTTAGATGTTTCAGGAAACACCATACACTTCTCCAGAGTGTCTGTTGGCAATTTACATCCCGCCCATCAGCATAACAAGGCTCCCAGTTGTCCATGGCCTGTCCTGCCTTTCTGGATTTTACACTTTTTTCAGATGGCCCTTTTGACCGGGGGGAAGTGAGACTTCATTGTAGTGCAGATTTCCTTTGCAAGCTTGCTTGGTTGGCCAAAAAGGGCGTATGCGTTTTTTCCTGAATATATTCAGGAAAAAACGCATACGCCCTTTTTGGCCAAGTGCATCATTGTGGACGTTCTGCCTCTTTTCCTATGCTTTCAATGCAATTCCAGTCTACCTCCTGAAATCGGTTTCCTGCAATTCTGCCCCGCTTTCAAGTCCTCTTGGCAGCCTTACTTCAGTCTATTTTTGGACGATAGCTGTCATTTATAACTCTGCAGGTTTGTGAATTACAGTGCCCCTGAGCTCCTTTCTTCAACTTGCTTTCTTGTGACCTGGCCGCAACACCGCAGGATGGCTTCAGGCCCTAATCTGGTTCCGGCACGGCACGCTGAGCCTTTGGTTATTTCCTTTTCCTGGTGGGAAATGAGAGTTAAATTTGCCCGTCCAGACACCTCCAGCTAGTCTCTCATTGGTTCTCGCTATTCCTGTTCATCTTCCGCAGAAATTGCAAACTGGGCCAAACAGGAGGTTAAAGGCGCTGACTCTCCAAGTGGGGAGAGTGTTAGTAAAGCGTCTGGAATGTTGCACCCGAGTACCAGGGGAGGAAAACTGAGACATATTTGAACACGTCTCCCGTTCACATGGTTGATCATACTTGGGTTCCACATGCATGTTTTAGCTGAAGGAAGAATACCTTAAACCTGGAGAGTTAAGACCCGTGTAATGGGTACCATGCAATATGACTTCAAAGGGTCTTCATTTGCTCACCGAACCTCTCCAATCCTATCACTGCTGCGTTTATGCCCCTGTACACATGCTTCATTCTCTTTCGGAGACATAGCAATCCATAGGTTTTTAAGATACTTACTAGTCAGGTACATTCTTAGGCGTTTAATATGCGGTGTTGGGTCCATTTCGTTGAGCAAGGAGTAGCTCTTGTCTATTCCATATTTGACTTAAGGAACTTTATCTGTGCTCATTTCAATCTCTGGTTTTATTCAGCACCCCAACTCACCTTTACCCTTAAGCAAGCATAAGTTGGTTTTCTAAATTTGAGACCCTGTTCTGTTTTGGAATGCAGTTCCTGTGTAGCCAAGTTTACATTCCGTGTATTACTGATATCTTATGATGTTTCTTTTTCTGTGTGACTTACTTCAGTTAG
Source organism: Delphinus delphis (assembly GCF_949987515.2). Taxonomy (NCBI): domain Eukaryota; kingdom Metazoa; phylum Chordata; class Mammalia; order Artiodactyla; family Delphinidae; genus Delphinus; species Delphinus delphis. Next base: position 2,017,903 of record NW_027192663.1, on the reverse strand, counting down.
AATCATCATACCTGAATCCACTCATTGTGCTGCTAAGGGCCTGATGACACAGATTTCATTGCTGAGTGATATTGCTTTGTAAGTAAATACCACAACTTCTTTATCCATTTTTCACTTTCTGCGATGTTGAACTTGTACTGTAAACGAGGTTCTTGTAAACAGAGCCGTTCCAAACTTTGGGGTGGCTGTGTCTTTTTGATTTTAATTTCCCTAAGCTATAGGACCATAAGTGGAAGTGCCCTAGGCTCTGTTGCTTTGTTTTTTAGATGTTTCAGGAAACACCATACACTTCTCCCGAGTGGTTGTTGGCAATTTACATCCCGCCCATCAGCATAACAAGGCTCCCAGTTGTCCATGGCCTGTCCTGCCTTTCTGGATTTTACACTTTTTTCAGATGGCCCTTTTGACCGGGGGGAAGTGAGACTTCATTGTAGTGCAGATTTCCTTTGCAAGCTTGCTTGGTTGGCCAAAAAGGGCGTATGCGTTTTTTCCTGAATATATTCAGGAAAAAACGCATACGCCCTTTTTGGCCAAGTGCATCATTGTGGACGTTCTGCCTCTTTTCCTATGCTTTCAATGCAATTCCAGTCTACCTCCTGAAATCGGTTTCCTGCAATTCTGCCCCGCTTTCAAGTCCTCTTGGCAGCCTTACTTCAGTCTATTTTTGGACGATAGCTGTCATTTATAACTCTGCAGGTTTGTGAATTACAGTGCCCCTGAGCTCCTTTGTTCAACTCGCTTTCTTTTGAGCTGGCCGCAACACCGCAGGATGGCTTCAGGCCCTAATCTGGTTCCGGTACGGCACGCTGAGCCTTTGGTTATTTCCTCTTCCTGGTGGGAAATGAGAGTTAAATTTGCCCGTCCAGACACCTCCAGCTAGCCTCTCATTGGTTCTCGCTATTCCTGTTCATCTTCCGCAGAAATTGCAAACTGGGACAAACAGGAGGTTAAAGGCGCTGACTCTCCAAGTGGGGAGAGTGTTAGTAAAGCGTCTGGAATGTTGCACCCGAGTACCAGGGGAGGAAAACTGAGACATATTTGAACACGTCTCCCGTTCACATGGTTGATCATACTTGGGTTCCACATGCATGTTTTAGCTGAAGGAAGAATACCTAAAACCTGGGTAGTTGAAACCCGTGGAATGGGTACCATGCAATATGACTTCAAAGGGTCTTCATTTGCTCACCGAACCTCTCCAATCCTATCACTGCTGCGTTTATGCCCCTGTACACATGCTTGATTCTCTTTCGGAGACATAGCAATCCATAGGTTTTAAGATACTTTCTAGTCAGGTACATTCTTAGGCGTTTAATATGCGGTGTTGAGTCCATTTCGTTGAGCAAGGAGTAGCTCTTGTCTATTCCATATTTGGCTTAAGGAACTTTATCTGTGCTCATTTCAATCTCTGGTTTTATGCAGCAACCCAACTCACCTTTCCCCTTAAGCAAGCATAAGTTGGTTTTCTAAATTTGAGACCCTGTTCTGTTTTGGAATTCAGTTCCTGTGTAGCCAAGTTTACATTCCGTGTATTAGTGATATCTTATGATGTTTCTTTTTCTGTGTGACTTATTTCAGTTAGAATCATCATACCTGAATCCACTCATTGTGATGCTAAGGGCCTGATGACACAGATTTCATTGCTGAGTGATATTGCTTTGTAAGTGAATACCACAACTTCTTTATCCATTTTTCACTTTCTGCGATGTTGAACTTGTACTGTCAACGAGGTTCTTGTAAACGGAGCCGTTCCAAACTTTGGGGTGGCTGTGTCTTTTTGATTTTAATTTCCCTAAGCTATAGGACCATAAGTGGTAGTGCCATAGGCTCTGTTGCTTTGTTTTTTAGAAGTTTCAGGAAACACCATACACTTCTCCCAAGTGTCTGTTGGCAATTTACATCCCGCCCATCAGCATAACAAGGCTCCCAGTTCTCAATGGCCTATTGCCTTTCTGGATTTTACACTTTTTTCAGATGGCCCTTTTGACCGGGGGGAAGTGAGACTTCATTGTAGTGCAGATTTCCTTTGCAAGCTTGCTTGGTTGGCCAAAAAGGGCGTATGCGTTTTTTCCTGAATATATTCAGGAAAAAACGCATACGCCCTTTTTGGCCAAGTGCATCATTGTGGACGTTCTGCCTCTTTTCCTATGCTTTCAATGCAATTCCAGTCTACCTCCTGAAATCGGTTTCCTGCAATTCTGCCCCGCTTTCAAGTCCTCTTGGCAGCCTTACTTCAGTCTATTTTTGGACGATAGCTGTCATTTATAACTCTGCAGGTTTGTGAATTACAGTGCCCCTGAGCTCCTTTCTTCAACTCGCTTTCTTTTGAGCTGGCCGCAACACCGCAGGATGGCTTCAGGCCCTAATCTGGTTCCGGTATGGCACGCTGAGCCTTTGGTTATTTCCTCTTCCTGGTGGGAAATGAGAGTTAAATTTGCCCGTCCAGACACCTCCAGCTAGCCTCTCATTGGTTCTCGCTATTCCTGTTCATCTTCCGCAGAAATTGCAAACTGGGACAAACAGGAGGTTAAAGGCGCTGACTCTCCAAGTGGGGAGAGTGTTAGTAAAGCGTCTGGAATGTTGCACCCGAGTACCAGGGGAGGAAAACTGAGACATATTTGAACACGTCTCCCGTTCACATGGTTGATCATACTTGGGTTCCACATGCATGTTTTAGCTGAAGGAAGAATACCTAAAACCTGGGTAGTTGAAACCCGTGGAATGGGTACCATGCAATATGACTTCAAAGGGTCTTCATTTGCTCACCGAACCTCTCCAATCCTATCACTGCTGCGTTTATGCCCCTGTACACATGCTTGATTCTCTTTCGGAGACATAGCAATCCATAGGTTTTAAGATACTTTCTAGTCAGGTACATTCTTAGGCGTTTAATATGCGGTGTTGAGTCCATTTCGTTGAGCAAGGAGTAGCTCTTGTCTATTCCATATTTGGCTTAAGGAACTTTATCTGTGCTCATTTCAATCTCTGGTTTTATGCAGCAACCCAACTCACCTTTCCCCTTAAGCAAGCATAAGTTGGTTTTCTAAATTTGAGACCCTGTTCTGTTTTGGAATTCAGTTCCTGTGTAGCCAAGTTTACATTCCGTGTATTAGGGATATCTTATGATGTTTCTTTTTCTGTGTGACTTATTTCAGTTAGAATCATCGTACCTGAATCTACTCATTATGCTGCTATGGGCCTGATAACATAGATTTCATTGCTGAGTGATACTGCATTGTACGTAAGTACCACAAGTTCTTTATCCATTTTTCACTTTCTGCGATGTTGAACTTGTACTGTAAACGAGGTTCTTGTAAACAGAGCCGTTCCAAACTTTGGGGTGGCTGTGTCTTTTTGATTTTAATTTCCCTAAGCTATAGGACCATAAGTGGAAGTGCCCTAGGCTCTGTTGCTTTGTTTTTTAGATGTTTCAGGAAACACCATACACTTCTCCCGAGTGGTTGTTGGCAATTTACATCCCGCCCATCAGCATAACAAGGCTCCCAGTTCTCCATGGCCTGTCCTGCCTTTCTGGATTTTACACTTTTTTCAGATGGCCCTTTTGACCGGGGGGAAGTGAGACTTCATTGTAGTGCAGATTTCCTTTGCAAGCTTGCTTGGTTGGCCAAAAAGGGCGTATGCGTTTTTTCCTGAATATATTCAGGAAAAAACGCATACGCCCTTTTTGGCCAAGTGCATCATTGTGGACTTTCTGCCTCTTTTCCTATGCTTTCAATGCAATTCCAGTCTACCTCCTGAAATCGGTTTCCTGCAATTCTGCCCCGCTTTCAAGTCCTCTTGGCAGCCTTACTTCAGTGTATTTTTGGACGATAGCTGTCATTTATAACTCTGCAGGTTTGTGAATTACAGTGCCCCTGAGCTCCTTTCTTCAACTTGCTTTCTTGTGACCTGGCCGCAACACCGCCGGATGGCTTCAGGCCCTAATCTGGTTCCGGCACGGCACGCTGAGCCTTTGGTTATTTCCTTTTCCTGGTGGGAAATGAGAGTTAAATTTGCCCGTCCAGACACCTCCAGCTAGTCTCTCATTGGTTCTCGCTATTCCTGTTCATCTTCCGCAGAAATTGCAAACTGGGCCAAACAGGAGGTTAAAGGCGCTGACTCTCCAAGTGGGGAGAGTGTTAGTAAAGCGTCTGGAATGTTGCACCCGAGTACCAGGGGAGGAAAACTGAGACATATTTGAACACGTCTCCCGTTCACATGGTTGATCATAATTGGGTTCCACATGCATGTTTTAGCTGAAGGAAGAATACCTTAAACCTGGAGAGTTGAGACCCGTGTAATGGGTACCATGCAATATGACTTCAAAGGGTCTTCATTTGCTCACCGAACCTCTCCAATCCTATCACTGCTGCGTTTATGCCCCTGTACACACGCTTGATTCTCTTTTGAAGACATAGCAATCCATAGGTTTTAAGATACTTACTAGTCAGGTACATTCTTAGGCATTTAATATGGGGTGTTGAGTCCATTTCGTTGAGCAAGGAGTAGCTCTTGTCTATTCCATATTTGGCTTAAGGAACTTTATCTGTGCTCATTTCAATCTCTGGTTTTATGCAGCACCCCAACTCACCTTTCCCCTTAAGCAAGCATAAGTTGGTTTTCTAAATTTGAGACCCTGTTCTGTTCTGGAATGCAGTTCCTGTGTAGCCAAGTTTACATTCCGTGTATTAGTGATATCTTATGATGTTTCTTTTTCTGTGTGACTTATTTCAGTTAGAATCATCGTACCTGAATCCACTCATTATGCTGCTACGGGCCTGATGACATAGATTTCATTGCTGAGTGATACTGCATTGTACGTAAGTACCACAAGTTCTTTATCCATTTTTCACTTTCTGCGATGTTGAACTTGTACTGTAAACGAGGTTCTTGTAAACAGAGGCGTCCCAAACTTTGGGGTGGCTGTGTCTTTTTGATTTTAATTTCCCTAAGCTATAGGACCATAAGTGGCAGTGCCCTAGGCTCTGTTGCTTTGTTTTTTAGATGTTTCAGGAAACACCATACACTTCTCCCGAGTGTCTGTTGGCAATTTACATCCCGCCCATCAGCATAACAAGGCTCCCAGTTCTCCATGGCCTGTCCTGCCTTTCTGGATTTTACACTTTTTTCAGATGGCCCTTTTGACCGGGGGGAAGTGAGACTTCATTGTAGTGCAGATTTCCTTTGCAAGCTTGCTTGGTTGGCCAAAAAGGGCGTATGCGTTTTTTCCTGAATATATTCAGGAAAAAACGCATACGCCCTTTTTGGCCAAGTGCATCATTGTGGACGTTCTGCCTCTTTTCCTATGCTTTCAATGCAATTCCAGTCTACCTCCTGAAATCGGTTTCCTGCAATTCTGCCCCGCTTTCAAGTCCTCTTGGCAGCCTTACTTCAGTCTATTTTTGGACGATAGCTGTCATTTATAACTCTGCAGGTTTGTGATTTACAGTGCCCCTGGGCTCCTTTCTTCAACTCGCTTTCTTTTGAGCTGGCCGCAACACCGCAGGATGGCTTCAGGCCCTAATCTGGTTCCGGTACGGCACGCTGAGCCTTTGGTTATTTCCTCTTCCTGGTGGGAAATGAGAGTTAAATTTGCCCGTCCAGACACCTCCAGCTAGCCTCTCATTGGTTCTCGCTATTCCTGTTCATCTTCCGCAGAAATTGCAAACTGGGCCAAACAGGAGGTTAAAGGGACTGACTCTCCAAGTCAGGAGAGTGTTAGTAAAGCGTCTGGAATGTTGCACCCGAGTACCAGGGGAGGAAAACTGAGACATATTTGAACACGTCTCCCGTTCACATGGTTGATCATAGTCTGGGTTCCACATGCATGTTTTAGCTGAAGGAAGAATACCTTAAACCTGGAGAGTTGAGACCCGTGTAATGGGTACCATGCAATATGACTTCAAAGGGTCTTCATTTGCTCACCGAACCTCTCCAATCCTATCACTGCTGCGTTTATTCCCCTGTACACACGCTTGATTCTCTTTTGGAGACATAGCAATCCATAGGTTTTAAGATACTTACTAGTCAGGTACATTCTTAGGGGTTTAATATGGGGTTTTGAGTCCATTTCGTTGAGCAAGGAGTAGCTCTTGTCTATTCCATATTTGGCTTAAGGAACTTTATCTGTGCTCATTTCAATCTCTGGTTTTATGCAGCACCCCAACACACCTTTCCCCTTAAGCAAGCATAAGTTGGTTTTCTAAATTTGAGACACTGTTCTGTTCTGGAATGCAGTTCCTGTGTAGCCAAGTTTACATTCCGTGTATTAGTGATATCTTATGATGTTTCTTTTTCTGTGTGACTTATTTCAGTTAGAATCATCGTACCTGAATCCACTCATTATGCTGCTATGGGCCTGATGACATAGATTTCATTGCTGAGTGATACTGCATTGTACGTAAGTACCACAAGTTCTTTATCCATTTTTCACTTTCTGCGATGTTGAACTTGTACTGTAAACGAGGTTCTTGTAAACAGAGGCGTCCCAAACTTTGGGGTGGCTGTGTCTTTTTGATTTTAATTTCCCTAAACTATAGGACCATAAGTGGCAGTGCCCTAGGCTCTGTTGCTTTGTTTTTTAGATGTTTCAGGAAACACCATACACTTCTCCGGAGTGTCTGTTGGCAATTTACATCCCGCCCATCAGCATAACAAGGCTCCCAGTTCTCCTTGGCCTGTCCTGCCTTTCTGGATTTTACACATTTTTCAGATGGCCCTTTTGACCGGGGGAAGTGAGACTTCATTGTAGTGCAGATTTCCTTTGCAAGCTTGCTTGGTTGGCCAAAAAGGGCGTATGCGTTTTTTCCTGAATATATTCAGGAAAAAACGCATACGCCCTTTTTGGCCAAGTGCATCATTGTGGACGTTCTGCCTCTTTTCCTATGCTTTCAATGCAATTCCAGTCTACCTCTTGAAATCAGTTTCCTGCAATTCTGCCCCGCTTTCAAGTCCTCTTGGCAGCCTTACTTCAGTGTATTTTTGGACGATAGCTGTCATTTATAACTCTGCAGGTTTGTGAATTACAGTGCCCCTGAGCCCCTTTTCTACAACTCGCTTTCTTTTGAGCTGGCCGCAACACCGCAGGATGGCTTCAGGCCCTAATCTGGTTCCGGTACGGCACGCTGAGCCTTTGGTTATTTCCTCTTCCTGGTGGGAAATGAGAGTTAAATTTGCCCGTCCAGACACCTCCAGCTAGCCTCTCATTGGTTCTCGCTATTCCTGTTCATCTTCCGCAGAAATTGCAAACTGGGCCAAACAGGAGGTTAAAGGGACTGACTCTCCAAGTCGGGAGAGTGTTAGTAAAGCGTCTGGATTGTTGCACCCGAGTACCAGGGTATGAAAACTGACATATTTGGACACGTCTCCCGATCACATGGTTGATCATACTCTAGGTTCCACATGCATGTTTTAGCTGAAGGAAGAATACCTTAAACCTGGGTACTTGAAACCCGTGGAATGGGTACCATGCTATATGACTTCAAAGGGTCTTCATTTGCTCACCGAACCTCTGCAATCCTATCACTGCTGCGTTTATGCCCCTGTACACATGCTTGATTCTCTTTCGGAGACATAGTAATCCATAGGTTTTAAGATACTTACTAGTCAGGTACATTCTTAGGCATTTAATATGTGGTGTTGAGTCCATTTCGTTGAGCAAGGAGTAGCTCTTGTCTATTCCATATTTGACTTAAGGAACTTTATCTGTGCTCATTTCAATCTCTGGTTTTATGCAGCACCCCAACTCACCTTTACCCTTAAGCAAGCATAAGTTGGTTTTCTAAATTTGAGTCCCTGTTCTGTTCTGTAATTCAGTTCCTGTGTAGCCAAGTTTACATTCTGTGTATTAGGGATATCTTATGATGTTTCTTTTTCTGTGTGACTTACTTCAGTTAGAATCATCATACCTGAATCCACTCATTGTGCTGCTAAGGGCCTGATGACACAGATTTCATTGCTGAGTGATATTGCTTTGTAAGTAAATACCACAACTTTTTTATCCATTTTTCACTTTCTGCGATGTTGAACTTGTACTGTAAACGAGGTTCTTGTAAACGGAGCCGTTCCAAACTTTGGGGTGGCTGTGTCTTTTTGATTTTAATTTCCCTAAGCTATAGGACCATAAGTGGAAGTGCCCTAGGTTCTGTTGCTTTGTTGTTTACATGTTTCAGGAAACACCATACACCTCTCCCCACTGGTTGTTGGCAATTTACATCCCGCCCATCATCATAACCAGGCTCCCAGTTCTCCATGGCCTGTCCTGCCTTTCTGGATTTTACACTTTTTTCAGATGGCCCTTTTGACCGGGGGGAAGTGAGACTTCATTGTAGTGCAGATTTCCTTTGCAAGCTTGCTTGGTTGGCCAAAAAGGGCGTATGCGTTTTTTCCTGAATATATTCAGGAAAAAACGCATACGCCCTTTTTGGCCAAGTGCATCATTGTGGACGTTCTGCCTCTTTTCCTATGCTTTCAATGCAATTCCAGTCTACCTCCTGAAATCGGTTTCCTGCAATTCTGCCCCACTTTCAAGTCCTCTTGGCAGCCTTACTTCAGTGTATTTTTGGACGATAGCTGTCATTTATAACTCTGCAGGTTTGTGAATTACAGTGCCCCTGAGCTCCTTTCTTCAACTCGCTTTCTTGTGACCTGGCCGCAACACCGCAGGATGGCTTCAGGCCCTAATCTGGTTCCGGTACGGCATGCTGAGCCTTTGGTTATTTCCTCTTCCTGTTGGGAAATGAGAGTTAAATTTGCCCGTCCAGACACCCCCAGCTAGCCTCTCATTGGTTCTCGCTATTCCTGTTCATCTTCCGCAGAAATTGCAAACTGGGCCAAACAGGAGGTTAAAAGCGCTGACTCTCCAAGTGGGGAGAGTGTTAGTAAAGCGTCTGGAATGTTGCACCCGAGTACCAGGGGAGGAAAACTGAGACATATTTGAACACGTCTCCCGTTCACATGGTTGATCATACTTGGGTTCCACATGCATGTTTTAGCTGAAGGAAGAATACCTTAAACCTGGAGAGTTGAGACCCGTGTAATGGGTACCATGCAATATGACTTCAAAGGGTCTTCATTTGCTCACCGAACCTCTCCAATCCTATCACTGCTGCGTTTATGCCACTGTACACACGCTTGATTCTCTTTTGGAGACATAGCAATCCATAGGTTTTAAGATACTTACTAGTCAGGTACATTCTTAGGGGTTTAATATGGGGTGTTGAGTCCATTTCGTTGAGCAAGGAGTAGCTCTTGTCTATTCCATATTTGGCTTAAGGAACTTTATCTGTGCTCATTTCAATCTCTGGTTTTATGCAGCACCCCAACTCACCTTTCCCCTTAAGCAAGCATAAGTTGGTTTTCTAAATTTGAGACACTGTTCTGTTTTGGAATTCAGTTCCTGTGTAGCCAAGTTTACATTCCGTGTATTAGTGATATCTTATGATGTTTCTTTTTCTGTGTGACTTATTTCAGTTAGAATCATCGTACCTGAATCCACTCATTGTGCTGCTAAGGGTCTGATGACACAGATTTCATTGCTGAGTGATATTGCTTTGTAAGTAAATACCACAACTTCTTTATCCATTTTTCACTTTCTGCGATGTTGAACTTGTACTGTAAACGAGGTTCTTGTAAACAGAGCTGTTCCAAACTTTGGGGTGGCTGTGTCTTTTTGATTTTAATTTCCCTAAGCTATAGGACCATAAGTGGAAGTGCCCTAGGTTCTGTTGCTTTGTTTTTTACATGTTTCAGGAAACACCATACACTTTTCCCGAGTGGTTGTTGGCAATTTACATCCCGCCCATCAGCATAACAAGGCTCCCAGTTCTCCATGGCCTGTCTTGTCTTTCTGGATTTTACACTTTTTTCAGATATCCCTTTTGACCGGGGGGAAGTGAGACTTCATTGTAGTGCAGATTTCCTTTGCAAGCTTGCTTGGTTGGCCAAAAAGGGCGTATGCGTTTTTTCCTGAATATATTCAGGAAAAAACGCATACGCCCTTTTTGGCCAAGTGCATCATTGTGGACGTTCTGCCTCTTTTCCTATGCTTTCAATGCAATTCCAGTCTACCTCCTGAAATCGGTTTCCTGCAATTCTGCCCCGCTTTCAAGTCCTCTTGGCAGCCTTACTTCAGTCTATTTTTGGACGATAGCTGTCATTTATAACTCTGCAGGTTTGTGAATTACAGTGCCCCTGAGCTCCTTTCTTCAACTCGCTTTCTTGTGACCTGGCCGCAACACCGCAGGATGGCTTCAGGACCTAATCTGGTTCTGGTACGGCACGCTGAGCCTTTGGTTAATTCCTCTTCCTGGTGGGAAATGAGAGTTAAATTTGCCCGTCCAGACACCTCCAGCTAGCCTCTCATTGGTTCTCGCTATTCCTGTTCATCTTCCGCAGAAATTGCAAACTGGGCCAAACAGGAGGTTAAAGGGACTGACTCTCCAAGTCGGGAGAGTGTTAGTAAAGCGTCTGGAATGTTGCACCCGAGTACCAGGGGAGGAAAACTGAGACATATTTGAACACGTCTCCCGTTCACATGGTTGATCATAGTCTGGGTTCCACATGCATGTTTTAGCTGAAGGAAGAATACCTTAAACCTGGAGAGTTGAGACCCGTGTAATGGGTACCATGCAATATGACTTCAAAGGGTCTTCATTTGCTCACCGAACCTCTCCAATCCTATCACTGCTGCGTTTATTCCCCTGTACACACGCTTGATTCTCTTTTGGAGACATAGCAATCCATAGGTTTTAATATACTTACTAGTCAGGTACATTCTTAGGGGTTTATTATGGGGTTTTGAGTCCATTTCGTTGAGCAAGGAGTAGCTCTTGTCTATTCCATATTTGGCTTAAGGAACTTTATCTGTGCTCATTTCAATCTCTGGTTTTATGCAGCACCCCAACTCACCTTTACCCTTAAGCAAGCATAAGTTGGTTTTCTAAATTTGAGACCCTGTTCTGTTCTGGAATGCAGTTCTTGTGTAGCCAAGTTTACATTCCGTGTAGTAGTGATATCTTATGATGTTTCTTTTTCTGTGTGACTTATTTCAGTTAGAATCATCGTACCTGAATCCACTCATTATGCTGCTACGGGCCTGATGACATAGATTTCATTGCTGAGTGATACTGCATTGTACGTAAGTACCACAACTTCTTTATCCATTTTTCACTTTCTGCGATGTTGAACTTGTACTGTAAACGAGGTTCTTGTAAACAGAGCCGTTCCAAACTTTGGGGTGGCTGTGTCTTTTTGATTTTAATTTCCCTAAGCTATAGGACCATAAGTGGCAGTGCCCTAGGCTCTGTTGCTTTGTTTTTTAGATGTTTCAGGAAACACCATACACTTCTCCGGAGTGTCTGTTGGCAATTTACATCCCGCCCATCAGCATAACAAGGCTCCCAGTTCTCCATGGCCTGTCCTACCTTTCTGGATTTTACACATTTTTCAGATGGCCCTTTTGACCGGGGGAAGTGAGACTTCATTGTAGTGCAGATTTCCTTTGCAAGCTTGCTTGGTTGGCCAAAAAGGGCGTATGCGTTTTTTCCTGAATATATTCAGGAAAAAACGCATACGCCCTTTTTGGCCAAGTGCATCATTGTGGACGTTCTGCCTCTTTTCCTATGCTTTCAATGCAATTCCAGTCTACCTCCTGAAATCGGTTTCCTGCAATTCTGCCCCGCTTTCAAGTCCTCTTGGCAGCCTTACTTCAGTGTATTTTTGGACGATAGCTGTCATTTATAACTCTGCAGGTTTGTGAATTACAGTGCCCCTGAGCCCCTTTTCTACAACTCGCTTTCTTTTGAGCTGGCCGCAACACCGCAGGATGGCTTCAGGCCCTAATCTGGTTCCGGTACGGCACGCTGAGCCTTTGGTTATTTCCTCTTCCTGGTGGGAAATGAGAGTTAAATTTGCCCGTCCAGACACCTCCAGCTAGCCTCTCATTGGTTCTCGCTATTCCTGTTCATCTTCCGCAGAAATTGCAAACTGGGCCAAACAGGAGGTTAAAGGGACTGACTCTCCAAGTCGGGAGAGTGTTAGTAAAGCGTCTGGATTGTTGCACCCGAGTACCAGGGTATGAAAACTGACATATTTGAACACGTCTCCCGATCACATGGTTGATCATACTCTAGGTTCCACATGCATGTTTTAGCTGAAGGAAGAATACCTTAAACCTGGGTAGTTGAAACCCGTGGAATGGGTACCATGCAATATGACTTCAAAGGGTCTTCATTTGCTCACCGAACCTCTGCAATCCTATCACTGCTGCGTTTATGCCCCTGTACACATGCTTGATTCTCTTTCGGAGACATAGTAATCCATAGGTTTTAAGATACTTACTAGTCAGGTACATTCTTAGGCATTTAATATGCGGTGTTGAGTCCATTTCGTTGAGCAAGGAGTAGCTCTTGTCTATTCCATATTTGACTTAAGGAACTTTATATGTGCTCATTTCAATCTCTAGTTTTATGCAGCACCCCAACTCACCTTTACCCTTAAGCAAGCATAAGTTGGTTTTCTAAATTTGAGTCCCTGTTCTGTTCTGTAATTCAGTTCCTGTGTAGCCAAGTTTACATTCCGTGTATTACTGATATCTTATGATGTTTCTTTTTCTGTGTGACTTACTTCAGTTAGAATCATCATACCTGAATCCACTCATTGTGCTGCTAAGGGCCTGATGACACAGATTTCATTGCTGAGTGATACTGCTTTGTAAGTAAATACCACAACTTCTTTATCCATTTTTCACTTTCTGCGATGTTGAACTTGTACTGTAAACGAGGTTCTTGTAAACAGAGCCGTTCCAAACTTTGGGGTGGCTGTGTCTTTTTGATTTTAATTTCCCTAAGCTATAGGACCATAAGTGGAAGTGCCCTAGGTTCTGTTGCTTTGTTTTTTAGATGTTTCAGGAAACACCATACACTTCTCCCGAGTGGTTGTTGGCAATTTACATCCCGCCCATCAGCATAACAAGGCTCCCAGTTCTCCATGGCCTGTCCTGCCTTTCTGGATTTTACACTTTTTTCAGATGGCCCTTTTGACCGGGGGGAAGTGAGACTTCATTGTAGTGCAGATTTCCTTTGCAAGCTTGCTTGGTTGGCCAAAAAGGGCGTATGCGTTTTTTCCTGAATATATTCAGGAAAAAACGCATACGCCCTTTTTGGCCAAGTGCATCATTGTGGACGTTCTGCCTCTTTTCCTATGCTTTCAATGCAATTCCAGTCTACCTCCTGAAATCGGTTTCCTGCAATTCTGCCCCGCTTTCAAGTCCTCTTGGCAGCCTTACTTCAGTCTATTTTTGGACGATAGCTGTCATTTATAACTCTGCAGGTTTGTGAATTACAGTGCCCCTGAGCTCCTTTCTTCAACTCGCTTTCTTGTGACCTGGCCGCAACACCGCAGGATGGCTTCAGGCCCTAATCTGGTTCTGGCACGGCACGCTGAGCCTTTGGTTAATTCCTCTTCCTGGTGGGAAATGAGAGTTAAATTTGCCCGTCCAGACACCTCCAGCTAGCCTCTCATTGGTTCTCGCTATTCCTGTTCATCTTCCGCAGAAATTGCAAACTGGGCCAAACAGGAGGTTAAAGGGACTGACTCTCCAAGTCAGGAGAGTGTTAGTAAAGCGTCTGGAATGTTGCACCCGAGTACCAGGGGAGGAAAACTGAGACATATTTGAACACGTCTCCCGATCACATGGTTGATCATACTCTAGGTTCCACATGCATGTTTTAGCTGAAGGAAGAATACCTTAAACCTGGAGAGTTGAGACCCGTGTAATGCGTACCATGCAAGATGACTTCAAAGGGTCTTCATTTGCTCACCGAACCTCTCCAATCCTATCACTGCTGCGTTTATGCCCCTGTACACATGCTTGATTCTCTTTCGGAGACATAGCAATCCATAGGTTTTCCGATACTTACTAGTCAGGTACATTCTTAGGCGTTTAATATGCGGTGTTGAGTCCATTTCGTTGAGCAAGGAGTAGCTCTTGTCTATTCCATATTTGACTTAAGGAACTTTATCTGTGCTCATTTCAATCTCTGGTTTTATGCAGCACCCCAACTCACCTTTACCCTTAAGCAAGCATAAGTTGGTTTTCTAAATTTGAGACCCTGTTCTGTAATTCAGTTCCTGTGTAGCCAAGTTTACATTCCGTGTATTAGGGATATCTTATGATGTTTTTTTTTCTGTGTGACTTATTTCAGTTAGAATCATCATACCTGAATCTACTCATTGTGCTGCTAAGGGCCTGATGACACAGATTTCATTGCTGAGTGATACTGCTTTGTAAGTAAATACCACAACTTCTTTATCCGTTTTTCACTTTCTGCGATGTTGAACTTGTACTGTAAACGAGGTTCTTGTAAACAGAGGCGTCCCAAACTTTGGGGTGGCTGTGTCTTTTTGATTTTAATTTCCCTAAGCTATAGGACCATAAGTGGCAGTGCCCTAGGCTCCGTTGCTTTGTTTTTTAGATGTTTCAGGAAACACCATACACTTCTCCCGAGTGGTTGTTGGCAATTTACATCCCGCCCATCAGCATAACAAGGCTCCCAGTTCTCCATGGCCTGTCCTGCCTTTCTGGATTTTACACTTTTTTCAGATGGCCCTTTTGACCGGGGGGAAGTTAGACTTCATTGTAGTGCACATTTCCTTTGCAAGCTTGCTTGGTTGGCCAAAAAGGGCGTATGCGTTTTTTCCTGAATATATTCAGGAAAAAACGCATACGCCCTTTTTGGCCAAGTGCATCATTGTGGACGTTCTGCCTCTTTTCCTATGCTTTCAATGCAATTCCAGTCTACCTCCTGAAATCGGTTTCCTGCAATTCTGCCCCGCTTTCAAGTCCTCTTGGCAGCCTTACTTCAGTCTATTTTTGGACGATAGCTGTCATTTATAACTCTGCAGGTTTGTGAATTACAGTGCCCCTGAGCTCCTTTCTTCAACTCGCTTTCTTTTGAGCTGCCCGCAACACCGCAGGATGGCTTCAGGCCCTAATCTGGTTCCGGCACGGCACGCTGAGCCTTTGGTTAATTCCTCTTCCTGGTGGGAAATGAGAGTTAAATTTGCCCGTCCAGACACCTCCAGCTAGCCTCTCATTGGTTCTCGCTATTCCTGTTCATCTTCCGCAGAAATTGCAAACTGGGCCAAACAGGAGGTTAAAGGGACTGACTCTCGAAGTCAGGAGAGTGTTAGTAAAGCGTCTGGAATGTTGCACCCGAGTACCAGGGGAGGAAAACTGAGACATATTTGAACACGTCTCCCGATCACATGGTTGATCATACTCTAGGTTCCACATGCATGTTTTAGCTGAAGGAAGAATACCTTAAACCTGGGTAGTTGAAACCCGTGGAATGGGTACCATGCAATATGACTTCAAAGGGTCTTCATTTGCTCACCGAACCTCTCCAATCCTATCACTGCTGCGTTTATGCCCCTGTACACATGCTTGATTCTCTTTCGGAGACATAGCAATCCATAGGTTTTAAGATACTTACTAGTCAGGTACATTCTTAGGCGTTTAATATGCGGTGTTGAGTCCATTTCGTTGAGCAAGGAGTAGCTCTTGTCTATTCCATATTTGACTTAAGGAACTTTATCTGTGCTCATTTCAATCTCTGGTTTTATGCAGCAACCCAACTCACCTTTACACTTAAGCAAGCATAAGTTGGTTTTCTAAATTTGAGACCCTGTTCTGTTATGGAATTCAGTTCCTGTGTAGCCAAGTTTACATTCCATGTATTAGTGATATCTTATGATGTTTCTTTTTCTGTGTGACTTATTTCAGTTAGAATCATCGTACCTGAATCCACTCATTGTGCTGCTAAGGGCCTGATGACATAGATTTCATTGCTGAGTGATATTGCTTTGTAAGTAAATACCACAACTTCTTTATCCATTTTTCACTTTCTGCGATGTTGAACTTGTACTGTAAACGAGGTTGTTGTAAACAGAGCCGTTCCAAACTTTGGGGTGGCTGTGTCTTTTTTATTTTAATTTCCCTAAGCTATAGGGCCATAAGTGGAAGTGCCCTAGGTTCTGTTGCTTTGTTTTTTAGATGTTTCAGGAAACACCATACACTTCTCCCGAGTGGTTGTTGGCAATTTACATCCCGCCCATCAGCATAACAAGGCTCCCAGTTCTCCATGGCCTGTCCTGCCTTTCTGGATTTTACACTTTTTTCAGATGGCCCTTTTGACCGGGGGGAAGTGAGACTTCATTGTAGTGCACATTTCCTTTGCAAGCTTGCTTGGTTGGCCAAAAAGGGCGTATGCGTTTTTTCCTGAATATATTCAGGAAAAAACGCATACGCCCTTTTTGGCCAAGGGCATCATTGTGGACGTTCTGCCTCTTTTCCTATGCTTTCAATGCAATTCCAGTCTACCTCCTGAAATCGGTTTCCTGCAATTCTGCCCCGCTTTCAAGTCCTCTTGGCAGCCTTACTTCAGTCTATTTTTGGACGATAGCTGTCATTTATAACTCTGCAGGTTTGTGAATTACAGTGCCCCTGAGCTCCTTTCTTCAACTCGCTTTCTTTTGAGCTGGCCGCAACACCGCAGGATGGCTTCAGGCCCTAATCTGGTTCCGGCACGGCACGCTGAGCCTTTGGTTAATTCCTCTTCCTGGTGGGAAATGAGAGTTAAATTTGCCCGTCCAGACACCTCCAGCTAGCCTCTCATTGGTTCTCGCTATTCCTGTTCATCTTCCGCAGAAATTGCAAACTGGGCCAAACAGGAGGTTAAAGGGACTGACTCTCCAAGTGGGGAGAGTGTTAGTAAAGCGTCTGGAATGTTGCACCCGAGTACCAGGGGAGGAAAACTGAGACATATTTGAACACGTCTCCCGATCACATGGTTGATCATACTCTAGGTTCCACATGCATGTTTTAGCTGAAGGAAGAATACCTTAAACCTGGGTAGTTGAAACCCGTGGAATGGGTACCATGCAATATGACTTCAAAGGGTCTTCATTTGCTCACCGAACCTCTCCAATCCTATCACTGCTGCGTTTATGCCCCTGTACACATGCTTGATTCTCTTTCGGAGACATAGCAATCCATAGGTTTTAAGATACTTACTAGTCAGGTACATTCTTAGGCGTTTAATATGCGGTGTTGAGTCCATTTCGTTGAGCAAGGAGTAGCTCTTGTCTATTCCATATTTGACTTAAGGAACTTTATCTGTGCTCATTTCAATCTCTGGTTTTATGCAGCAACCCAACTCACCTTTACACTTAAGCAAGCATAAGTTGGTTTTCTAAATTTGAGACCCTGTTCTGTTATGGAATTCAGTTCCTGTGTAGCCAAGTTTACATTCCGTGTATTAGTGATATCTTATGATGTTTCTTTTTCTGTGTGACTTATTTCAGTTAGAATCATCGTACCTGAATCCACTCATTGTGCTGCTAAGGGCCTGATGACATAGATTTCATTGCTGAGTGATATTGCTTTGTAAGTAAATACCACAACTTCTTTATCCATTTTTCACTTTCTGCGATGTTGAACTTGTACTGTAAACGAGGTTCTTGTAAACAGAGCCGTTCCAAACTTTGGGGTGGCTGTGTCTTTTTGATTTTAATTTCCCTAAGCTATAGGACCATAAGTGGAAGGGCCCTAGGTTCTGTTGCTTTGTTTTTTAGATGTTTCAGGAAACACCATATACTTCTCCCGAGTGGTTGTTGGCAATTTACATCCCGCCCATCAGCATAAAAAGGCTCCCAGTTCTCCATGGCCTGTCCTGCCTTTCTGGATTTTACACTTTTTTCAGATGGCCCTTTTGACCGGGGGGAAGTGAGACTTCATTGTAGTGCAGATTTCCTTTGCAAGCTTGCTTGGTTGGCCAAAAAGGGCGTATGCGTTTTTTCCTGAATATATTCAGGAAAAAACGCATACGCCCTTTTTGGCCAAGGGCATCATTGTGGACGTTCTGCCTCTTTTCCTATGCTTTCAATGCAATTCCAGTCTACCTCCTGAAATCGGTTTCCTGCAATTCTGCCCCGCTTTCAAGTCCTCTTGGCAGCCTTACTTCAGTCTATTTTTGGACGATAGCTGTCATTTATAACTCTGCAGGTTTGTGAATTACAGTGCCCCTGAGCTCCTTTCTTCAACTTGCTTTCTTGTGACATGGCCGCAACACCGCAGGATGGCTTCAGGCCCTAATCTGGTTCCGGCACGGCACGCTGAGCCTTTGGTTATTTCCTCTTCCTGGTGGGAAATGAGAGTTAAATTTCCCCGTCCAGACACCTCCAGCTAGTCTCTCATTGGTTCTCGCTATTCCTGTTCATCTTCCGCAGAAATTGCAAACTGGGCCAAACAGGAGGTTAAAGGCGCTGACTCTCCAAGTGGGGAGAGTGTTAGTAAAGCGTCTGGAATGTTGCACCCGAGTACCAGGGGAGGAAAACTGAGACATATTTGAACACGTCTCCCGTTCACATGGTTGATCATACTTGGGTTCCACATGCATGTTTTAGCTGAAGGAAGAATACCTTAAACCTGGAGAGTTAAGACCCGTGGAATGGGTACCATGCAATATGACTTCAAAGGGTCTTCATTTGCTCACCGAACCTCTCCAATCCTATCACTGCTGTGTTTATGCCCCTGTACACATGCTTGATTCTCTTTCGGAGACATAGCAATCCATAGGTTTTAAGATACTTACTAGTCAGGTACATTCTTAGTCGTTTAATATGCGGTGTTGAGTCCATTTCGTTGAGCAAGGAGTAGCTCTTGTCTATTCCATATTTGACTTAAGGAAATTTATCTGTGCTCATTTCAATCTCTGGTTTTATGCAGCACCCCAACTCACCTTTACCCTTAAGCAAGCATAAGTTGGTTTTCTAAATTTGAGACCCTGTTCTGTTCTGGAATTCAGTTCCTGTGTAGCCAAGTTTACATTCCGTGTATTACTGATATCTTATGATGTTTCTTTTTCTGTGTGACTTACTTCAGTTAGAATCATCATACCTGAATCCACTCATTGTGCTGCTACGGGCCTGATGACACAGATTTCATTGCTGAGTGATATTGCTTTGTAAGTAAATACCACAACTTCTTTATCCATTTTTCACTTTCTGCGATGTTGAACTTGTACTGTAAACGAGGTTCTTGTAAACAGAGCCGTTCCAAACTTTGGGGTGGCTGTGTCTTTTTGATTTTAATTTCCCTAAGCTATAGGACCATAAGTGGAAGGGCCCTAGGTTCTGTTGCTTTGTTTTTTAGATGTTTCAGGAAACACCATATACTTCTCCCGAGTGGTTGTTGGCAATTTACATCCCGCCCATCAGCATAACAAGGCTCCCAGTTCTCCATGGCCTGTCCTGCCTTTCTGGATTTTACACTTTTTTCAGATGGCCCTTTTGACCGGGGGGAAGTGAGACTTCATTGTAGTGCAGATTTCCTTTGCAAGCTTGCTTGGTTGGCCAAAAAGGGTGTATGCGTTTTTTCCTGAATATATTCAGGAAAAAACGCATACGCCCTTTTTGGCCAAGGGCATCATTGTGGACGTTCTGCCTCTTTTCCTATGCTTTCAATGCAATTCCAGTCTACCTCCTGAAATCGGTTTCCTGCAATTCTGCCCCGCTTTCAAGTCCTCTTGGCAGCCTTACTTCAGTCTATTTTTGGACGATAGCTGTCATTTATAACTCTGCAGGTTTGTGAATTCCAGTGCCCCTGAGCTCCTTTCTTCAACTCGCTTTCTTTTGAGCTGGCCGCAACACCGCAGGATGGCTTCAGGCCCTAATCTGGTTCCGGTACGGCACGCTGAGCCTTTGGTTATTTCCTCTTCCTGGTGGGAAATGAGAGTTAAATTTGCCCGTCCAGACACCTCCAGCTAGCCTCTCATTGGTTCTCGCTATTCCTGTTCATCTTCCGCAGAAATTGCAAACTGGGCCAAACAGGAGGTTAAAGGCGCTGACTCTCCAAGTGGGGAGAGTGTTAGTAAAGCGTCTGGAATGTTGCACCCGAGTACCAGGGGAGGAAAACTGAGACATATTTGAACACGTCTCCCGTTCACATGGTTGATCATACTTGGGTTCCACATGCATGTTTTAGCTGAAGGAAGAATACCTTAAACCTGGAGAGTTGAGACCCGTGTAATGGGTACCATGCAATATGACTTCAAAGGGTCTTCATTTGCTCACCGAACCTCTCCAATCCTATCACTGCTGCGTTTATGCTCCTGTACACATGCTTGATTCTCTTTTGGAGACATAGCAATCCATAGGTTTTAAGATACTTACTAGTCAGGTACATTCTTAGGCGTTTAATATGCGGTGTTGAGTCCATTTCGTTGAGCAAGGAGTAGCTCTTGTCTATTCCATATTTGACTTAAGGAACTTTATCTGTGCTCATTTCAATCTCTGGTTTTATGCAGCACCCCAACTCACCTTTACCCTTAAGCAAGCATAAGTTGGTTTTCTAAATTTGAGACCCTGTTCTGTTCTGGAATTCAGTTCCTGTGTAGCCAAGTTTACATTCCGTGTATTACTGATATCTTATGATGTTTCTTTTTCTGTGTGACTTACTTCAGTTAGAATCATCATACCTGAATCCACTCATTGTGCTGCTAAGGGCCTGATGACATAGATTTCATTGCTGAGTGATATTGCTTTGTAAGTGAATACCACAACTTCTGTATCCATTTTTCACTTTCTGCGATGTTGAAGTTGTACTGTAAACGAGGTTCTTGTAAACAGAGCCGTTCCAAACTTTGGGGTGGCTGTGTCTTTTTTATTTTAATTTCCCTAATCTATAGGACCATAAGTGGCAGTGCCCTAGGCTCTGTTGCTTTGTTTTTTAGATGTTTCAGGAAACACCATACACTTCTCCCGAGTGTCTGTTGGCAATTTACATCCCGCCCATCAGCATAACAAGGCTCCCAGTTCTCCATGGCCTGTCCTGCCTTTCTGGATTTTACACTTTTTTCAGATGGCCCTTTTGACCGGGGGGAAGTGAGACTTCATTGTAGTGCAGATTTCCTTTGCAAGCTTGCTTGGTTGGCCAAAAAGGGCGTATGCGTTTTTTCCCGAATATATTCAGGAAAAAACGCATACGCCCTTTTTAGCCAAGTGCATCATTGTGGACGTTCTGCCTCTTTTCCTATGCTTTCAATGCAATTCCAGTCTACCTCCTGAAATCGGTTTCCTGCAATTCTGCCCCGCTTTCAAGTCCTCTTGGTAGCCTTACTTCAGTCTATTTTTGGACGATAGCTGTCATTTATAACTCTGCAGGTTTGTGAATTACAGTGCCCCTGAGCTCCTTTCTTCAACTTGCTTTCTTGTGACATGGCCGCAACACCGCAGGATGGCTTCAGGCCCTAATCTGGTTCCGGCACGGCACGCTGAGCCTTTGGTTATTTCCTCTTCCTGGTGGGAAATGAGAGTTAAATTTGCCCGTCCAGACACCTCCAGCTAGTCTCTCATTGGTTCTCGCTATTCCTGTTCATCTTCCGCAGAAATTGCAAACTGGGCCAAACAGGAGGTTAAAGGCGCTGACTCTCCAAGTGGGGAGAGTGTTAGTAAAGCGTCTGGAATGTTGCACCCGAGTACCAGGGGAGGAAAACTGAGACATATTTGAACACGTCTCACGTACACATGGTTGATCATACTTGGGTTCCACATGCATGTTTTAGCTGAAGGAAGAATACCTTAAACCTGGAGAGTTAAAACCCGTGTAATGGGTACCATGCAATATGACTTCAAAGGGTCTTCATTTGCTCACCGAACCTCTCCAATCCTATCACTGCTGCGTTTATGCCCCTGTACACATGCTTGATTCTCTTTCGGAGACATAGCAATCCATAGGTTTTTAAGATACTTACTAGTCAGGTACATTCTTAGGCGTTTAATATGCGGTGTTGAGTCCATTTCGTTGAGCAAGGAGTAGCTCTTGTCTATTCCATATTTGACTTAAGGAACTTTATCTGTGCTCATTTCAATCTCTGGTTTTATGCAGCACCCCAACTCACCTTTACCCTTAAGCAAGCATAAGTTGGTTTTCTAAATTTCAGACCCTGTTCTGTTCTGTAATTCAGTTCCTGTGTAGCCAAGTTTACATTCCGTGTATTACTGATATCTTATGATGTTTCTTTTTCTGTGTGACTTACTTCAGTTAGAATCATCATACCTGAATCCACTCATTGTGCTGCTAAGGGCCTGATGACACAGATTTCATTGCTGAGTGATATTGCTTTGTAAGTAAATACCACAACTTCTTTATCCATTTTTCACTTTCTGCGATGTTGAACTTGTACTGTAAACGAGGTTCTTGTAAACAGAGCCGTTCCAAACTTTGGGGTGGCTGTGTCTTTTTGATTTTAATTTCCCTAAGCTATAGGACCATAAGTGGAAGTGACCTAGGTTCTGTTGCTTTGTTTTTTAGATGTTTCAGGAAACACCATACACTTCTCCCGAGTGGTTGTTGGCAATTTACATCCCGCCCATCAGCATAACAAGGCTCCCAGTTCTCCATGGCCTGTCCTGCCTTTCTGGATTTTACACTTTTTTCAGATGGCCGTTTTGACCGGGGGGAAGTGAGACTTCATTGTAGTGCAGATTTCCTTTGCAAGCTTGCTTGGTTGGCCAAAAAGGGCGTATGCGTTTTCTCCTGAATATATTCAGGAAAAAACGCATACGCCCTTTTTGGCCAAGTGCATCATTGTGGACGTTCTGCCTCTTTTCCTATGCTTTCAATGCAATTCCAGTCTACCTCCTGAAATTGGTTTCCTGCAATTCTGCCCCGCTTTCAAGTCCTCTTGGCAGCCTTACTTCAGTCTATTTTTGGACGATAGCTGTCATTTATAACTCTGCAGGTTTGTGAATTACAGTGCCCCTGAGCTCCTTTCTTCAACTCGCTTTCTTTTGAGCTGGCCGCAATACCGCAGGATGGTTTCAGGCTCTAATCTGGTTCCGGTACGGCACACTGAGCCTTTGGTTATTTCCTCTTCCTGGTGGGAAATGAGAGTTAAATTTGCCCGTCCAGACACCTCCAGCTAGTCTCTCATTGGTTCTCGCTATTCCTGTTCATCTTCCGCAGAAATTGCAAACTGTGCCAAACAGGAGGTTAAAGGCGCTGACTCTCCAAGTGGGGAGAGTGTTAGTAAAGCATCTGGAATGTTGCACCCGAGTACCAGGGGAGGAAAACTGAGACATATTTGAACACGTCTCCCGTTCACATGGTTGATCATACTTGGGTTCCACATGCATGTTTTAGCTGAAGGAAGAATACCTAAAACCTGGGTAGTTGAAACCCGTGGAATGGGTACCATGCAATATGACTTCAAAGGGTCTTCATTTGCTCACTGAACCTGTCCAATCCTATCACTGCTGCGTTTATGCCCCTGTACACATGCTTGATTCTCTTTCGGAGACATAGCAATCCATAGGTTTTAAGATACTTAGTAGTCAGGTACATTCTTAGGCGTTTAATATGCGGTGTTGAGTCCATTTCGTTGAGCAAGGAGTAGCTCTTGTCTATTCCATATTTGGCTTAAGGAACTTTATCTGTGCTCATTTCAATCTCTGGTTTTATGCAGCAACCCAACTCACCTTGCCCCTTAAGCAAGCATAAGTTGGTTTTCTAAATTTGAGAACCTGTTCTGTTTTGGAATTCAGTTCCTGTGTAGCCAAGTTTACATTCCGTGTATTACTGATATCTTATGATGTTTCTTTTTCTGTGTGACTTATTTCAGTTAGAATCATCGTACCTGAATCTACTCATTATGCTGCTACGGGCCTGATGACATAGATTTCATTGCTGAGTGATACTGCATTGTACGTAAGTACCACAAGTTCTTTATCCATTTTTCACTTTCTGCGATGTTGAACTTGTACTGTAAACGAGGTTCTTGTAAACAGAGCCGTTCCAAACTTTGGGGTGGCTGTGTCTTTTTGATTTTAATTTCCCTAAGCTATAGGACCATAAGTGGAAGTGCCCTAGGTTCTGTTGCTTTGTTTTTTAGATGTTTCAGGAAACACCATACACTTCTCCCGAGTGTCTGTTGGCAATTTACATCCCGCCCATCAGCATAACAAGGCTCCCAGTTCTCCATGGCCTGTCCTGCCTTTCTGGATTTTACACTTTTTTCAGATGGCCCTTTTGACCGGGGGGAAGTGAGACTTCATTGTAGTGCAGATTTCCTTTGCAAGCTTGCTTGGTTGGCCAAAAAGGGTGTATGCGTTTTTTCCTGAATATATTCAGGAAAAAACGCATACGCCCTTTTTGGCCAAGTGCATCATTGTGGACGTTCTGCCTCTTTTCCTATGCTTTCAATGCAATTCCAGTCTACCTCCTGAAATCGGTTTCCTGCAATTCTGCCCCGCTTTCAAGTCCTCTTGGCAGCCTTACTTCAGTCTATTTTTGGACGATAGCTGTCATTTATAACTCTGCAGGTTTGTGCATTACAGTGCCCGTGAGCTCCTTTCTTCAACTTGCTTTCTTGTGACCTGGCCGCAACACCGCAGGATGGCTTCAGGCCCTAATCTGGTTCCGGCACGGCACGCTGAGCCTTTGGTTATTTCCTTTTCCTGGTGGGAAATGAGAGTTAAATTTGCCCGTCCAGACACCTCCAGCTAGTCTCTCATTGGTTCTCGCTATTCCTGTTCATCTTCCGCAGAAATTGCTAACTGGGCTAAACAGGAGGTTAAAGGCGCTGACTCTCCAAGTGGGGAGAGTGTTAGTAAAGCGTCTGGAATGTTGCACCCGAGTACCAGGGGAGGAAAACCGAGACATATTTGAACACGTCTCCCGTTCACATGGTTGATCATACTTGGGTTCCACATGCATGTTTTAGCTGAAGGAAGAATACCTAAAACCTGGGTAGTTGAAACCCGTGGAATGGGTACCATGCAATATGACTTCAAAGGGTCTTCATTTGCTCACTGAACCTCTCCAATCCTATCACTGCTGCGTTTATGCCCCTGTACACATGCTTGATTCTCTTTCGGAGACATAGCAATCCATAGGTTTTAAGATACTTACTAGTCAGGTACATTCTTAGGCGTTTAATATGCGGTGTTGAGTCCATTTCGTTGAGCAAGGAGTAGCTCTTGTCTATTCCATATTTGGCTTAAGGAACTTTATCTGTGCTCATTTCAATCTCTGGTTTTATGCAGCAACCCAACTCACCTTGCCCCTTAAGCAAGCATAAGTTGGTTTTCTAAATTTGAGACCCTGTTCTGTTTTGGAATTCAGTTCCTGTGTAGCCAAGTTTACATTCCGTGTATTAGTGATATCTTATGATGTTTCTTTTTCTGTGTGACTTATTTCAGTTAGAATCATCGTACCTGAATCTACTCATTATGCTGCTACGGGCCTGATGACATAGATTTCATTGCTGAGTGATACTGCATTGTACGTAAGTACCACAAGTTCTTTATCCATTTTTCACTTTCTGCGATGTTGAACTTGTACTGTAAACGAGGTTCTTGTAAACAGAGCCATTCCAAACTTTGGAGGGGCTGTGTCTTTTTGATTTTAATTTCCCTAAGCTATAGGACCATAAGTGGAAGTGCCCTAGGCTCTGTTGCTTTGTTTTTTAGATGTTTCAGGAAACACCATACACTTCTCCCGAGTGGTTGTTGGCAATTTACATCCCGCCCATCAGCATAACAAGGCTCCCAGTTCTCCATGGCCTGTCCTGCCTTTCTGGATTTTACACTTTTTTCAGATGGCCCTTTTGACCGGGGGGAAGTGAGACTTCATTGTAGTGCAGATTTCCTTTGCAAGCTTGCTTGGTTGGCCAAAAAGGGCGTATGCGTTTTTTCCTGAATATATTCAGGAAAAAACGCATACGCCCTTTTTGGCCAAGTGCATCATTGTGGACGTTCTGCCTCTTTTCCTATGCTTTCAATGCAATTCCAGTCTACCTCCTGAAATCGGTTTCCTGCAATTCTGCCCCGCTTTCAAGTTCTCTTGGCAGCCTTACTTCAGTCTATTTTTGGACGATAGCTGTCATTTATAACTCTGCAGGTTTGTGCATTACAGTGCCCCTGAGCTCCTTTCTTCAACTCGCTTTCTTTTGAGCTGGCCGCCACACCGCAGGATGGCTTCAGGCCCTAATCTGGTTCCGGTACGGCACGCTGAGCCTTTGGTTAATTCCTCTTCCTGGTGGGAAATGAGAGTTAAATTTGCCCGTCCAGACACCTCCAGCTAGCCTCTCATTGGTTCTCGCTATTCCTGTTCATCTTCCGCAGAAATTGCAAACTGGGCCAAACAGGAGGTTAAAGGGACTGACTCTCCAAGTGGGGAGAGTGTTAGTAAAGCATCTGGAATGTTGCACCCGAGTACCAGGGGAGGAAAACTGAGACATATTTGAACACGTCTCCCGATCACATGGTTGATCATACTCTAGGTTCCACATGCATGTTTTAGCTGAAGGAAGAATACCTTAAACCTGGGTAGTTGAAACCCGTGGAATGGGTACCATGCAATATGACTTCAAAGGGTCTTCATTTGCTCACCGAACCTCTCCAATCCTATCACTGCTGCGTTTATGCCCCTGTACACATGCTTGATTCTCTTTCGGAGACATAGCAATCCATAGGTTTTAAGATACTTACTAGTCAGGTACATTCTTAGGCGTTTAATATGCGGTGTTGAGTCCATTTCGTTGAGCAAGGAGTAGCTCTTGTCTATTCCATATTTGACTTAAGGAACTTTATCTGTGCTCATTTCAATCTCTGGTTTTATGCAGCACCCCAACTCACCTTTACACTTAAGCAAGCATAAGTTGGTTTTCTAAATTTGAGACCCTGTTCTGTTTTGGAATTCAGTTCCTGTGTAGCCAAGTTTACATTCCGTGTATTAGTGATATCTTATGATGTTTCTTTTTCTGTGTGACTTATTTCAGTTAGAATCATCATACCTGAATCCACTCATTGTGCTGCTAAGGGCCTGATGACATAGATTTCATTGCTGAGTGATATTGCTTTGTAAGTAAATACCACAACTTCTTTATCCATTTTTCACTTTCTGCGATGTTGAACTTGTACTGTAAACGAGGTTCTTGTAAACAGAGCCGTTCCAAACTTTGGGGTGGCTGTGTCTTTTTGATTTTAATTTCCCTAAGCTATAGGACCATAAGTGGAAGGGCCCTAGGTTCTGTTGCTTTGTTTTTTAGATGTTTCAGGAAACACCATATACTTCTCCCGAGTGGTTGTTGGCAATTTACATCCCGCCCATCAGATTAACAAGGCTCCCAGTTCTCCATGGCCTGTCCTGCCTTTCTGGATTTTACACTTTTTTCAGATGGCCCTTTTGACCGGGGGGAAGTGAGACTTCATTGTAGTGCAGATTTCCTTTGCAAGCTTGCTTGGTTGGCCAAAAAGGGCGTATGCGTTTTTTCCTGAATATATTCAGGAAAAAACGCATACGCCCTTTTTGGCCAAGGGCATCATTGTGGACGTTCTGCCTCTTTTCCTATGCTTTCAATGCAATTCCAGTCTACCTCCTGAAATCGGTTTCCTGCAATTCTGCCCCGCTTTCAAGTCCTCTTGGCAGCCTTACTTCAGTCTATTTTTGGACGATAGCTGTCATTTATAACTCTGCAGGTTTGTGAATTACAGTGCCCCTGAGCTCCTTTCTTCAACTTGCTTTCTTGTGACATGGCCGCAACACCGCAGGATGGCTTCAGGCCCTAATCTGGTTCCGGCACGGCACGCTGAGCCTTTGGTTATTTCCTCTTCCTGGTGGGAAATGAGAGTTAAATTTCCCCGTCCAGACACCTCCAGCTAGTCTCTCATTGGTTCTCGCTATTCCTGTTCATCTTCCGCAGAAATTGCAAACTGGGCCAAACAGGAGGTTAAAGGCGCTGACTCTCCAAGTGGGGAGAGTGTTAGTAAAGCGTCTGGAATGTTGCACCCGAGTACCAGGGGAGGAAAACTGAGACATATTTGAACACGTCTCCCGTTCACATGGTTGATCATACTTGGGTTCCACATGCATGTTTTAGCTGAAGGAAGAATACCTTAAACCTGGAGAGTTAAGACCCGTGGAATGGGTACCATGCAATATGACTTCAAAGGGTCTTCATTTGCTCACCGAACCTCTCCAATCCTATCACTGCTGCGTTTATGCCCCTGTACACATGCTTGATTCTCTTTCGGAGACATAGCAATCCATAGGTTTTAAGATACTTACTAGTCAGGTACATTATTAGGCGTTTAATATGCGGTGTTGAGTCCATTTCGTTGAGCAAGGAGTAGCTCTTGTCTATTCCATATTTGACTTAAGGAACTTTATCTGTGCTCATTTCAATCTCTGGTTTTATGCAGCACCCCAACTCACCTTTACACTTAAGCAAGCATAAGTTGGTTTTCTAAATTTGAGACCCTGTTCTGTTCTGTAATTCAGTTCCTGTGTAGCCAAGTTTACATTCCGTGTATTACTGATATCTTATGATGTTTCTTTTTCTGTGTGACTTACTTCAGTTAGAATCATCATACCTGAATCCACTCATTGTGCTGCTACGGGCCTGATGATACAGATTTCATTGCTGAGTGATATTGCTTTGTAAGTAAATACCACAACTTCTTTATCCATTTTTCACTTTCTGCGATGTTGAACTTGTACTGTAAACGAGGTTCTTGTAAACAGAGCCGTTCCAAACTTTGGGGTGGCTGTGTCTTTTTGATTTTAATTTCCCTAAGCTATAGGACCATAAGTGGAAGGGCCCTAGGTTCTGTTGCTTTGTTTTTTAGATGTTTCAGGAAACACCATATACTTCTCCCGAGTGGTTGTTGGCAATTTACATCCCGCCCATCAGATTAACAAGGCTCCCAGTTCTCCATGGCCTGTCCTGCCTTTCTGGATTTTACACTTTTTTCAGATGGCCCTTTTGACCGGGGGGAAGTGAGACTTCATTGTAGTGCAGATTTCCTTTGCAAGCTTGCTTGGTTGGCCAAAAAGGGCGTATGCGTTTTTTCCTGAATATATTCAGGAAAAAACGCATACGCCCTTTTTGGCCAAGGGCATCATTGTGGACGTTCTGCCTCTTTTCCTATGCTTTCAATGCAATTCCAGTCTACCTCCTGAAATCGGTTTCCTGCAATTCTGCCCCGCTTTCAAGTCCTCTTGGCAGCCTTACTTCAGTCTATTTTTGGACGATAGCTGTCATTTATAACTCTGCAGGTTTGTGAATTACAGTGCCCCTGAGCTCCTTTCTTCAACTTGCTTTCTTGTGACATGGCCGCAACACCGCAGGATGGCTTCAGGCCCTAATCTGGTTCCGGCACGGCACGCTGAGCCTTTGGTTATTTCCTCTTCCTGGTGGGAAATGAGAGTTAAATTTCCCCGTCCAGACACCTCCAGCTAGTCTCTCATTGGTTCTCGCTATTCCTGTTCATCTTCTGCAGAAATTGCAAACTGGGCCAAACAGGAGGTTAAAGGCGCTGACTCTCCAAGTGGGGAGAGTGTTAGTAAAGCGTCTGGACTGTTGCACCCGAGTACCAGGGGAGGAAAACTGAGACATATTTGAACACGTCTCCCGTTCATATGGTTGATCATACTTGGGTTCCACATGCATGTTTTAGCTGAAGGAAGAATACCTTAAACCTGGAGAGTTAAGACCCGTGTAATGGGTACCATGCAATATGACTTCAAAGGGTCTTCATTTGCTCACCGAACCTCTCCAATCCTATCACTGCTGCGTTTATGCCCCTGTACACATGCTTGATTCTCTTTCGGAGACATAGCAATCCATAGGTTTTAAGATACTTACTAGTCAGGTACATTCTTAGGCGTTTAATATGCGGTGTTGAGTCCATTTCGTTGAGCAAGGAGTAGCTCTTGTCTATTCCATATTTGACTTAAGGAACTTTATCTGTGCTCATTTCAATCTCTGGTTTTATGCAGCACCCCAACTCACCTTTACCCTTAAGCAAGCATAAGTTGGTTTTCTAAATTTGAGACCCTGTTCTGTTCTGTAATTCAGTTCCTGTGTAGCCAAGTTTACATTCCGTGTATTACTGATATCTTATGATATTTCTTTTTCTGTGTGACTTACTTCAGTTAGAATCATCATACCTGAATCCACTCATTGTGCTGCTACGGGCCTGATGACACAGATTTCATTGCTGAGTGATATTGCTTTGTAAGTAAATACCACAACTTCTTTATCCATTTTTCACTTTCTGCGATGTTGAACTTGTACTGTAAACGAGGTTCTTGTAAACAGAGCCGTTCCAAACTTTGGGGTGGCTGTGTCTTTTTGATTTTAATTTCCCTAAGCTATAGGACCATAAGTGGAAGTGCCCTAGGTTCTGTTGCTTTGTTTTTTACATGTTTCAGGAAACACCATACACTTCTCCCGAGTGGTTGTTGGCAATTTACATCCCGCCCATCAGCATAACAAGGCTCCCAGTTCTCCATGGCCTGTCCTGCCTTTCTGGATTTTACACTTTTTTCAGATGGCCCTTTTGACCGGGGGGAAGTGAGACTTCATTGTAGTGCAGATTTCCTTTGCAAGCTTGCTTGGTTGGCCAAAAAGGGCGTATGCGTTTTTTCCTGAATATATTCAGGAAAAAACGCATACGCCCTTTTTGGCCAAGTGCATCATTGTGGACGTTCTGCCTCTTTTCCTATGCTTTCAATGCAATTCCAGTCTACCTCCTGAAATCGGTTTCCTGCAATTCTGCCCCGCTTTCAAGTCCTCTTGGCAGCCTTACTTCAGTCTATTTTTGGACGATAGCTGTCATTTATAACTCTGCAGGTTTGTGAATTACAGTGCCCCTGAGCTCCTTTCTTCAACTCGCTTTCTTTTGAGCTGGCCGCAACACCGCAGGATGGCTTCAGGCCCTAATCTGGTTCCGGTACGGCACGCTGAGCCTTTGGTTATTTCCTCTTCCTGGTGGGAAATGAGAGTTAAATTTGCCCGTCCAGACACCTCCAGCTAGCCTCTCATTGGTTCTCGCTATTCCTGTTCATCTTCCGCAGAAATTGCAAACTGGGCCAAACAGGAGGTTAAAGGCGCTGACTCTCCAAGTGGGGAGAGTGTTAGTAAAGCGTCTGGAATGTTGCACCCGAGTACCAGGGGAGGAAAACTGAGACATATTTGAACACGTCTCCCGTTCACATGGTTGATCATACTTGGGTTCCACATGCATGTTTTAGCTGAAGGAAGAATACCTTAAACCTGGAGAGTTGAGACCCGTGTAATGGGTACCATGCAATATGACTTCAAAGGGTCTTCATTTGCTCACCGAACCTCTCCAATCCTATCACTGCTGCGTTTATGCTCCTGTACACATGCTTGATTCTCTTTTGGAGACATAGCAATCCATAGGTTTTACGATACTTACTAGTCAGGTACATTCTTAGGCGTTTAATATGGGGTGTTGAGTCCATTTCGTTGAGCAAGGAGTAGCTCTTGTCTATTCCATATTTGGCTTAAGGAACTTTATCTGTGCTCATTTCAATCTCTGGTTTTATGCAGCACCCCAACTCACCTTTCCCCTTAAGCAAGCATAAGTTGGTTTTCTAAATTTGAGACCCTGTTCTGTTTTGGAATGCAGTTCCTGTGTAGCCAAGTTTACATTCCGTGTATTAGTGATATCTTAGGATGTTTCTTTTTCTGTGTGACTTATTTCAGTTAGAATCATCGTACCTGAATCCACTCATTGTGCTGCTATGGGCCTGATGACATAGATTTCACTGCTGAGTGATACTGCATTGTACGTAAGTACCACAAGTTCTTTATCCATTTTTCACTTTCTGTGATATTGAACTTGTATGGTAAACGAGGTTCTTGTAAACGGAGGCGTCCCAAACTTTGGGGTGGCTGTGTCTTTTTGATTTTAATTTCCCTAAGCTATAGGACCATAAGTGGAAGTGCCCTAGGTTCTGTTGCTTTGTTTTTTAGATGTTTCAGGAAACACCATACACTTCTCCCGAATGGTTGTTGGCAATTTACATCCCGCCCATCAGCATAAAAAGGCTCCCAGTTCTCCATGGCCTGTCCTGCCTTTCTGGATTTTACAGTTTTTTCAGATGTCCCTTTTGCCCGGGGGGAAGTGAGACTTCATTGTAGTGCAGATTTCCTTTGCAAGCTTGCTTGGTTGGCCAAAAAGGGCGTATGCGTTTTTTACTGAATATATTCAGGAAAAAACGCATACGCCCTTTTTGGCCAAGTGCATCATTGTGGACGTTCTGCCTCTTTTCCTATTCTTTCAATGCAATTCCAGTCTACCTCCTGAAATCGGTTTCCTGCAATTCTGCCCTGCTTTCAAGTCCTCTTGGCAGCCTTACTTCAGTCTATTTTTGGATGATAGCTGTCATTTATAACTCTGCAGGTTTGTGAATTACAGTGCCCCTGAGCTCCTTTCTTCAACTCGCTTTCTTTTGAGCTGGCCGCAACACCGCAGGATAGCTTCAGGCCCTAATCTGGTTCTGGCACGGCACGCTGAGCCTTTGGTTAATTCCTCTTCCTGGTGGGAAATGAGAGTTAAATTTGCCCGTCCAGACACCTCCAGCTAGCCTCTCATTGGTTCTCGCTATTCCTGTTCATCTTCCGCAGAAATTGCAAACTGGGCCAAACAGGAGGTTAAAGGGACTGACTCTCCAAGTCGGGAGAGTGTTAGTAAAGCGTCTGGAATGTTGCACCCGAGTACCAGGGGAGGAAAACTGAGACATATTTGAACATGTCTCCCGATCACATGGTTGATCATACTCTAGGTTCCACATGCATGTTTTAGCTGAAGGAAGAATACCTTAAACCTGGGTAGTTGAAACCCGTGGAATGGGTACCATGCAATATGACTTCCAAGGGTCTTCATTTGCTCACCGAACCTCTCCAATCCTATCACTGCTGCGTTTATGCCCCTGTACACATGCTTGATTCTCTTTCGGAGACATAGCAATCCATAGGTTTTAAGATACTTACTAGTCAGGTACATTCTTAGGCGTTTAATATGCGGTGTTGAGTCCATTTCGTTGAGCAAGGAGTAGCTCTTGTCTATTCCATATTTGGCTTAAGGAACTTTATCTGTGCTCATTTCAATCTCTGGTTTTATGCAGCACCCCAACTCACCTTTACCCTTAAGCAAGCATAAGTTGGTTTTCTAAATTTGAGACCCTGTTCTGTTCTGTAATTCAGTTCCTGTGTAGCCAAGTTTACATTCCGTGTATTACTGATATCTTATGATGTTTCTTTTTCTGTGTGACTTACTTCAGTTAGAATCATCATACCTGAATCCACTCATTGTGCTGCTAAGTGCCTGATGACACAGATTTCATTGCTGAGTGATATTGCTTTGTAAGTAAATACCACAACTTCTTTATCCATTTTTCACTTTCTGCGATGTTGAACTTGTACTGTAAACGAGGTTCTTGTAAACAGAGCCGTTCCAAACTTTGGGGTGGCTGTGTCTTTTTGATTTTAATTTCCCTAAACTATAGGACCATAAGTGGCAGTGCCCTAGGCTCTGTTGCTTTGTTTTTTAGATGTTTCAGGAAACACCATACACTTCTCCCGAGTGTCTGTTGGCAATTTACATCCCGCCCATCAGCATAACAAGGCTCCCAGTTGTCCATGGCCTGTCCTGCCTTTCTGGATTTTACACTTTTTTCAGATGGCCCTTTTGACCGGGGGGAAGTGAGACTTCATTGTAGTGCAGATTTCCTTTGCAAGCTTGCTTGGTTGGCCAAAAAGGGCGTATGCGTTTTTTCCTGAATATATTCAGGAAAAAACGCATACGCCCTTTTTGGCCAAGGGCATCATTGTGGACGTTCTGCCTCTTTTCCTATGCTTTCAATGCAATTCCAGTCTACCTCCTGAAATCGGTTTCCTGCAATTCTGCCCCGCTTTCAAGTCCTCTTGGCAGCCTTACTTCAGTCTATTTTTGGACGATAGCTGTCATTTATAACTCTGCAGGTTTGTGAATTACAGTGCCCCTGAGCTCCTTTCTTCAACTCGCTTTCTTGTGACCTGGCCGCAACACCGCAGGATATCTTCAGGCCCTAATCTGGTTGCGGCCCGGCACGCTGAGCCTTTGGTTATTTCCTCTTCCTGGTGGGAAATGAGAGTTAAATTTGCCCGTCCAGACACCTCCAGCTAGCCTCTCATTGGTTCTCGCTATTCCTGTTCATCTTCCGCAGAAATTGCAAACTGGGCCAAACAAGAGGTTAAAGGCGCTGACTCTCCAAGTGGGGAGAGTGTTAGTAAAGCGTCTGGAATGTTGCACCCGAGTACCAGGGGAGGAAAACTGAGACATATTTGAACACGTCTCCCGTTCACATGGTTGATCATACTTGGGTTCCACATGCATGTTTTAGCTGAAGGAAGAATACCTTAAACCTGGAGAGTTGAGACCCGTGAAATGGGTACCATGCAATATGACTTCAAAGGGTCTTCATTTGCTCACCGAACCTCTCCAATCCTATCACTGCTGCGTTTATGCCCCTGTACACACGCTTGATTCTCTTTTGGAGACATAGAAATCCATAGGTTTTAAGATACTTACTAGTCAGGTACATTCTTAGGGATTTAATATGGGGTTTTGAGTCCATTTCGTTGAGCAAGGAGTAGCTCTTGTCTATTCCATATTTGGCTTAAGGAACTTTATCTGTGCTCATTTCAATCTCTGGTTTTATGCAGCACCCCAACTCACCTTTCCCCTTAAGCAAGCATAAGTTGGTTTTCTAAATTTGATACCCTCTTCTGTTTTGGAATTCAGTTCCTGTGTAGCCAAGTTCACATTCCGTGTATTAGTGATATCTTATGATGTTTCTTTTTCTGTGTGACTTATTTCAGTTAGAATCATCGTACCTGAATCCACTCATTATGCTGCTACGGGCCCGATGACATAGATTTCATTGCTGAGTGATACTGCATTGTACGTAAGTACCACAAGTTCTTTATCCATTTTTCACATTCTGCGATGTTGAACTTGTACTGTAAACGAGGTTCTTGTAAACAGAGGCGTCCCAAACTTTGGGGTGGCTGTGTCTTTTTGATTTTAATTTCCCTAAGCTATAGGACCATAAGTGGCAGTGCCCTAGGCTCTGTTGCTTTGTTTTTTAGATGTTTCAGGAAACACCATACACTTCTCCCGAGTGGTTGTTGGCAATTTACATCCCGCCCATCAGCATAACAAGGCTCCCAGTTCTCCATGGCCTGTCCTGCCTTTCTGGATTTTACACTTTTTTCAGATGGCCCTTTTGACCGGGGGGAAGTGAGACTTCATTGTAGTGCAGATTTCCTTTGCAAGCTTGCTTGGTTGGCCAAAAAGGGCGTATGCGTTTTTTCCTGAATATATTCAGGAAAAAACGCATACGCCCTTTTTGGCCAAGTGCATCATTGTGGACGTTCTGCCTCTTTTCCTATGCTTTCAATGCAATTCCAGTCTACCTCCTGAAATCGGTTTCCTGCAATTCTGCCCCGCTTTCAAGTCCTCTTGGCAGCCTTACTTCAGTCTATTTTTGGACGATAGCTGTCATTTATAACTCTGCAGGTTTGTGAATTACAGTGCCCCTGAGCTCCTTTCTTCAACTCGCTTTCTTTTGAGCTGGCCGCAACACCGCAGGATGGCTTCAGGCCCTAATCTGGTTCCGGCACGGCACGCTGAGCCTTTGGTTAATTCCTCTTCCTGGTGGGAAATGAGAGTTAAATTTGCCCGTCCAGACACCTCCAGCTAGCCTCTCATTGGTTCTCGCTATTCCTGTTCATCTTCCGCAGAAATTGCAAACTGGGCCAAACAGGAGGTTAAAGGGACTGACTCTCCAAGTCGGGAGAGTGTTAGTAAAGCGCCTGGAATGTTGCACCCGAGTACCAGGGGAGGAAAACTGAGACATATTTGAACACGTCTCCCGTTCACATGGTTGATCATACTTGGGTTCCACATGCATGTTTTAGCTGAAGGAAGAATACCTTAAACCTGGAGAGTTGAGACCCGTGGAATGGGTACCATGCAATATGACTTCAAAGGGTCTTCATTTGCTCACCGAACCTCTCCAATCCTATCACTGCTGCATTTATGCTCCTGTACACATGCTTGATTCTCTTTTGGAGACATAGCAATCCATAGGTTTTACGATACTTACTAGTCAGGTACATTCTTAGGCGTTTAATATGCGGTGTTGAGTCCATTTCGTTGAGCAAGGAGTAGCTCTTGTCTATTCCATATTTGGCTTAAGGAACTTTATCTGTGCTCATTTCAATCTCTGGTTTTATGCAGCACCCCAACTCACCTTTACCCTTAAGCAAGCATAAGTTGGTTTTCTAAATTTGAGTCCCTGTTCTGTTCTGTAATTCAGTTCCTTTGTAGCCAAGTTTACATTCCGTGTATTACTGATATCTTATGATGTTTCTTTTTCTGTGTGACTTACTTTAGTTAGAATCATCATACCTGAATCCACTCATTGTGCTGCTAAGTGCCTGATGACACAGATTTCATTGCTGAGTGATATTGCTTTGTAAGTAAATACCACAACTTCTTTATCCATTTTTCACTTTCTGCGATGTTGAACTTGTACTGTAAACGAGGTTCTTGTAAACAGAGCCGTTCCAAACTTTGGGGTGGCTGTGTCTTTTTGATTTTAATTTCCCTAAGCTATAGGACCATAAGTGGCAGTGCCCTAGGCTCTGTTGCTTTGTTTTTTAGATGTTTCAGGAAACACCATACACTTCTCCCGAGTGTCTGTTGGCAATTTACATCCCACCCATCAGCATAACAAGGCTCCCAGTTCTCCATGGCCTGTCCTGCCTTTCTGGATTTTACACTTTTTTCAGATGGCCCTTTTGACCGGGGGGAAGTGAGACTTCATTGTAGTGCAGATTTCCTTTGCAAGCTTGCTTGGTTGGCCAAAAAGCGCGTATGCGTTTTTTCCTGAATATATTCAGGAAAAAACGCATACGCCCTTTTTGGCCAAGTGCATCATTGTGGACGTTCTGCCTCTTTTCCTATGCTTTCAATGCAATTCCAGTCTACCTCCTGAAATCGGTTTCCTGCAATTCTGCCCCGCTTTCAAGTCCTCTTGGCAGCCTTACTTCAGTCTATTTTTGGACGATAGCTGTCATTTATAACTCTGCAGGTTTGTGAATTACAGTGCCCCTGAGCTCCTTTCTTCAACTCGCTTTCTTGTGACCTGGCCGCAACACCGCAGGATATCTTCAGGCCCTAATCTGGTTCCGGCCCGGCACGCTGAGCCTTTGGTTATTTCCTCTTCCTGGTGGGAAATGAGAGTTAAATTTGCCCGTCCAGACACCTCCAGCTAGCCTCTCATTGGTTCTCGCTATTCCTGTTCATCTTCCGCAGAAATTGCAAACTGGGCCAAACAGGAGGTTAAAGGCGCTGACTCTCCAAGTGGGGAGAGTGTTAGTAAAGCGTCTGGAATGTTGCACCCGAGTACCAGGGGAGGAAAACTGAGACATATTTGAACACGTTTCCCGTTCACATGGTTGATCATACTTGGGTTCCACATGCATGTTTTAGCTGAAGGAAGAATACCTTAAACCTGGAGAGTTGAGACCCGTGAAATGGGTACCATGCAATATGACTTCAAAGGGTCTTCATTTGCTCACCGAACCTCTCCAATCCTATCACTGCTGCGTTTATGCCCCTGTACACACGCTTGATTCTCTTTTGGAGACATAGAAATCCATAGGTTTTAAGATACTTACTAGTCAGGTACATTCTTAGGGATTTAATATGGGGTTTTGAGTCCATTTCGTTGAGCAAGGAGTAGCTCTTGTCTATTCCATATTTGGCTTAAGGAACTTTATCTGTGCTCATTTCAATCTCTGGTTTTATGCAGCACCCCAACTCACCTTTCCCCTTAAGCAAGCATAAGTTGGTTTTCTAAATTTGAGACCCTGTTCTGTTCTGTAATTCAGTTCCTGTGTAGCCAAGTTTACATTCCGTGTATTACTGATATCTTATGATGTTTCTTTTTCTGTGTGACTTATTTCAGTTAGAATCATCGTACCTGAATCCACTCATTATGCTGCTACGGGCCCGATGACATAGATTTCATTGCTGAGTGATACTGCATTGTACGTAAGTACCACAAGTTCTTTATCCATTTTTCACATTCTACGATGTTGAACTTGTACTGTAAACGAGGTTCTTGTAAACAGAGGCGTCCCAAACTTTGGGGTGACTGTGTCTTTTTGATTTTAATTTCCCTAAGCTATAGGACCATAAATGGCAGTGCCCTAGGTTCTGTTGCTTTGTTTTTTAGATGTTTCAGGAAACACCATACACTTCTCCCGAGTGTCTGTTGGCAATTTACATCCCGCCCATCAGCATAACAAGGCTCCCAGTTCTCCATGGCCTGTCCTGCCTTTCTGGATTTTACACTTTTTTCAGATGGCCCTTTTGACCGGGGGGAAGTGAGACTTCATTGTAGTGCAGATTTCCTTTGCAAGCTTGCTTGGTTGGCCAAAAAGTGCGTATGCGTTTTTTCCTGAATATATTCAGGAAAAAACGCATACGCCCTTTTTGGCCAAGTGCATCATTGTGGACGTTCTGCCTCTTTTCCTATGCTTTCAATGCAATTCCAGTCTACCTCCTGAAATCGGTTTCCTGCAATTCTGCCCCGCTTTCAAGTCCTCTTGGCAGCCTTACTTCAGTCTATTTTTGGACGATAGCTGTCATTTATAACTCTGCAGGTTTGTGAATTACAGTGCCCCTGAGCTCCTTTCTTCAACTCGCTTTCTTTTGAGCTGGCCGCAACACTGCAGGATGGCTTCAGGCCCTAATCTGGTTCCGGTACGGCACGCTGAGCCTTTGGTTATTTCCTCTTCCTGGTGGAAAATGAGAGTTAAATTTGCCCGTCCAGACACCTCCAGCTAGCCTCTCATTGGTTCTCGCTATTCCTGTTCATCTTCCGCAGAAATTGCAAACTGGGCCAAACAGGAGGTTAAAGGGACTGACTCTCCAAGTCGGGAGAGTGTTAGTAAAGCGTCTGGAATGTTGCACCCGAGTACCAGGGGAGGAAAACTGAGACATATTTGAACATGTCTCCCGATCACATGGTTGATCATACTCTAGGTTCCACATGCATGTTTTAGCTGAAGGAAGAATACCTTAAACCTGGGTAGTTGAAACCCGTGGAATGGGTACCATGCAATATGACTTCCAAGGGTCTTCATTTGCTCACCGAACCTCTCCAATCCTATCACTGCTGCGTTTATGCCCCTGTACACATGCTTGATTCTCTTTCGGAGACATAGCAATCCATAGGTTTTATGATACTTACTAGTCAGGTACATTCTTAGGCGTTTAATATGCGGTGTTGAGTCCATTTCGTTGAGCAAGGAGTAGCTCTTTTCTATTCCATATTTGGCTTAAGGAACTTTATCTGTGCTCATTTCAATCTCTGGTTTTATGCAGCACCCCAACTCACCTTTACCCTTAAGCAAGCATAAGTTGGTTTTCTAAATTTGAGTCCCTGTTCTGTTCTGTAATTCAGTTCCTTTGTAGCCAAGTTTACATTCCGTGTATTACTGATATCTTATGATGTTTCTTTTTCTGTGTGACTTACTTCAGTTAGAATCATCATACCTGAATCCACTCATTGTGCTGCTAAGTGCCTGATGACACAGATTTCATTGCTGAGTGATATTGCTTTGTAAGTAAATACCACAACTTCTTTATCCATTTTTCACTTTCTGCGATGTTGAACTTGTACTGTAAACGAGGTTCTTGTAAACAGAGCCGTTCCAAACTTTGGGGTGGCTGTGTCTTTTTGATTTTAATTTCCCTAAGCTATAGGACCATAAGTGGCAGTGCCCTAGGCTCTGTTGCTTTGTTTTTTAGATGTTTCAGGAAACACCATACACTTCTCCCGAGTGTCTGTTGGCAATTTACATCCCGCCCATCAGCATAACAAGGCTCCCAGTTCTCCATGGCCTGTCCTGCCTTTCTGGATTTTACACTTTTTTCAGATGGCCCTTTTGACCGGGGGGAAGTGAGACTTCATTGTAGTGCAGATTTCCTTTGCAAGCTTGCTTGGTTGGCCAAAAAGGGCGTATGCGTTTTTTCCTGAATATATTCAGGAAAAAACGCATACGCCCTTTTTGGCCAAGTGCATCATTGTGGACGTTCTGCCTCTTTTCCTATGCTTTCAATGCAATTCCAGTCTACCTCCTGAAATCGGTTTCCTGCAATTCTGCCCCGCTTTGAAGTCCTCTTGGCAGCCTTACTTCAGTCTATTTTTGGATGATAGCTGTCATTTATAACTCTGCAGGTTTGTGAATTACAGTGCCCCTGAGCTCCTTTCTTCAACTCGCTTTCTTGTGACCTGGCCGCAACACCGCAGGATATCTTCAGGCCCTAATCTGGTTCCGGTACGGCACGCTGAGCCTTTGGTTATTTCCTCTTCCTGGTGGGAAATGAGAGTTAAATTTGCCCGTCCAGACACCTCCAGCTAGCCTCTCATTGGTTCTCGCTATTCCTGTTCATCTTCCGCAGAAATTGCAAACTGGGCCAAACAAGAGGTTAAAGGCGCTGACTCTCCAAGTGGGGAGAGTGTTAGTAAAGCGTCTGGAATGTTGCACCCGAGTACCAGGGGAGGAAAACTGAGACATATTTGAACACGTCTCCCGTTCACATGGTTGATCATACTTGGGTTCCTCATGCATGTTTTAGCTGAAGGAAGAATACCTTAAACCTGGAGAGTTGAGACCCGTGAAATGGGTACCATGCAATATGACTTCAAAGGGTCTTCATTTGCTCACCGAACCTCTCCAATCCTATCACTGCTGCGTTTATGCCCCTGTACACACGCTTGATTCTCTTTTGGAGACATAGAAATCCATAGATTTTAAGATACTTACTAGTCAGGTACATTCTTAGGCGTTTAATATAGGGTGTTGAGTCCATTTCGTTGAGCAAGGAGTAGCTCTTGTCTATTCCATATTTGGCTTAAGGAACTTTATCTGTGCTCATTTCAATCTCTGGTTTTATGCAGCACCCCAACTCACCTTTCCCCTTAAGCAAGAATAAGTTGGTTTTCTAAATTTGAGACACTGTTCTGTTTTGGAATTCAGTTCCTGTGTAGCCAAGTTTACATTCCGTGTATTAGTGATATCTCATGATGTTTCTTTTTCTGTGTTACTTATTTCAGTTAGAATCATCGTACCTGAATCCACTCATTGTGCTGCTAAGGGCCTGATGACACAGATTTCATTGCTGAGTGATATTGCTTTGTAAGTAAATACCACAAGTTCTTTATCCATTTTTCACTTTCTGCGATGTTGAACTTGTACTGTAAACGAGGTTCTTGTAAACAGAGCCGTTCCAAACTTTGGGGTGGCTGTGTCTTTTTGATTTTAATTTCCCTAAGCTATAGGACCATAA
Source organism: Delphinus delphis (assembly GCF_949987515.2). Classification (NCBI taxonomy): domain Eukaryota; kingdom Metazoa; phylum Chordata; class Mammalia; order Artiodactyla; family Delphinidae; genus Delphinus; species Delphinus delphis. The sequence goes on along the minus strand of NW_027192663.1, from coordinate 1,976,620 downwards.
GTGGAAGTGCCCTAGGTTCTGTTGCTTTGTTTTTTACATGTTTCAGGAAACACCATACACTTCTCCCGAGTGGTTGTTGGCAATTTACATCTCGCCCATCAGCATAACAAGGCTCCCAGTTCTCCATGGCCTGTCTTGCCTTTCTGGATTTTACACTTTTTTCAGATGGCCCTTTTGACCGGGGGGAAGTGAGACTTCATTGTAGTGCAGATTTTCCTTGCAAACTTGCTTGGTTGGCCAAAAAGGGTGTATGCGTTTTTTCCTTAATATATTCAGGAAAAAACGCATACGCCCTTTTTGGCCAAGGGCATCATTGTGGACGTTCTGCCTCTTTTCCTATGCTTTCAATGCAATTCCAGTCTACCTCCTGAAATCGGTTTCCTGCAATTCTGCCCCGCTTTCAAGTCCTCTTGGCAGCCTTACTTCAGTCTATTTTTGGACGATAGCTGCAATTTATAACTCTGCAGGTTTGTGAATTACAGTGCCCCTGAGCTCCTTTCTTCAACTCGCTTTCTTGTGACCTGGCCGCAACACCGCAGGATGGCTTCAGGCCCTAATCTGGTTCCGGCACGGCACGCTGAGCCTTTGGTTAATTCCTCTTCCTGGTGGGAAATGAGAGTTAAATTTGCCCGTCCAGACACCTCCAGCTAGCCTCTCATTGGTTCTCGCTATTCCTGTTCATCTTCCGCAGAAATTGCAAACTGGGCCAAACAGGAGGTTAAAGGGACTGACTCTCCAAGTGGGGAGAGTGTTAGTAAAGCGTCTGGAATGTTGCACCCGAGTACCAGGGGAGGAAAACTGAGACATATTTGAACACGTCTCCCGTTCACATGGTTGATGATACTCTAGGTTCCACATGCATGTTTTAGCTGAAGGAAGAATACCTTAAACCTGGAGAGTTGAGACCCGTGTAATGGGTACCATGCAACATGACTTCCAAGGGTCTTCATTTGCTCACCGAACCTCTCCAATCCTATCACTGCTGCGTTTATGCCCCTGTACACACGCTTGATTCTCTTTTGGAGACATAGCAATCCATAGGTTTTAAGATACTTACTAGTCAGGTACATTCTTAGGGGTTTAATATGGGGTTTTGAGTCCATTTCGTTGAGCAAGGAGTAGCTCTTGTCTATTCCATATTTGGCTTAAGGAACTTTATCTGTGCTCATTTCAATCTCTGGTTTTATGCAGCACCCCAACTCACCTTTCCCCTTAAGCAAGCATAAGTTGGTTTTCTAAATTTGAGACCCTGTTCTGTTCTGTAATTCAGTTCCTGTGTAGCCAAGTTTACATTCCGTGTATTACTGATATCTTATGATGTTTCTTTTTCTGTGTGACTTATTTCAGTTAGAATCATCGTACCTGAATCCACTCATTATGCTGCTACGGGCCCGATGACATAGATTTCATTGCTGAGTGATACTGCATTGTACGTAAGTACCACAAGTTCTTTATCCATTTTTCACATTCTGCGATGTTGAACTTGTACTGTAAACGAGGTTCTTGTAAACAGAGGCGTCCCAAACTTTGGGGTGGCTGTGTCTTTTTGATTTTAATTTCCCTAAGCTATAGGACCATAAGTGGCAGTGCCCTAGGTTCTGTTGCTTTGTTTTTTAGATGTTTCAGGAAACACCATACACTTCTCCCGAGTGGCTGTTGGCAATTTACATCCCGCCCATCAGCATAACAAGGCTCCCAGTTCTCCATGGCCTGTCCTGCCTTTCTGGATTTTACACTTTTTTCAGATGGCCCTTTTGACCGGGGGGAAGTGAGACTTCATTGTAGTGCAGATTTCCTTTGCAAGCTTGCTTGGTTGGCCAAAAAGGGCGTATGCGTTTTTTCCTGAATATATTCAGGAAAAAACGCATACGCCCTTTTTGGCCAAGTGCATCATTGTGGACGTTCTGCCTCTTTTCCTATGCTTTCAATGCAATTCCAGTCTACCTCCTGAAATCGGTTTCCTGCAATTCTGCCCCGCTTTCAAGTCCTCTTGGCAGCCTTACTTCAGTCTATTTTTGGACGATAGCTGTCATTTATAACTCTGCAGGTTTGTGAATTACAGTGCCCCAGAGCTCCTTTCTTCAACTCGCTTTCTTGTGACCTGGCCGCAACACCGCAGGATGGCTTCAGGCCCTAATCTGGTTCCGGCACGACACGTTGAGCCTTTGGTTAATTCCTCTTCCTGGTGGGAAATGAGAGTTAAATTTGCCCGTCCAGACACCTCCAGCTAGCCTCTCATTGGTTCTCGCTATTCCTGTTCATCTTCCGCAGAAATTGCAAACTGGGCCAAACAGGAGGTTAAAGGGACTGACTCTCCAAGTCGGGAGAGTGTTAGTAAAGCGTCTGGAATGTTGCACCCGAGTACCAGGGTACGAAAACTGAGACATATTTGAACACGTCTCCCGATCACATGGTTGATCATACTCTAGGTTCCACATGCATGTTTTAGCTGAAGGAAGAATACCTTAAACCTGGGTAGTTGAAACCCGTGGAATGGGTTCCATGCAATATGACTTCAAAGGGTCTTCATTTGCTCACCGAACCTCTCCAATCCTATCACTGCTGCGTTTATGCCCCTGTACACATGCTTGATTCTGTTTCGGAGACATAGCAATCCATAGGTTTTAAGATACTTACTAGTCAGGTACATTCTTAGGCGTTTAATATGCGGTGTTGAGTCCATTTCGTTGAGCAAGGAGTAGCTCTTGTCTATTCCATATTTGGCTTAAGGAACTTTATCTGTGCTCATTTCAATCTCTGGTTTTATGCAGCACCCCAACTCACCTTTACCCTTAAGCAAGCATAAGTTGGTTTTCTAAATTTGAGTCCCTGTTCTGTTCTGTAATTCAGTTCCTGTGTAGCCAAGTTTACATTCCGTGTATTACTGATATCTTATGATGTTTCTATTTCTGTGTGACTTACTTCAGTTAGAATCATCATACCTGAATCCACTCATTGTGCTGCTAAGGGCCTGATGACACAGATTTCATTGCTCAGTGATATTGCTTTGTAAGTAAATACCACAACTTCTTTATCCATTTTTCACTTTCTGCGATGTTGAACTTGTACTGTAAACGAGGTTCTTGTAAACAGAGCCGTTCCAAACTTTGGCGTGGCTGTGTCTTTTTGATTTTAATTTCCCTAAGCTATAGGACCATAAGTGGAAGTGCCCTAGGTTCTGTTGCTTTGTTTTTTACATGTTTCAGGAAACACCATACACTTCTCCTGAGTGGTTGTTGGCAATTTACATCCCGCCCATCAGCATAACAAGGCTCCCAGTTCTCCATGGCCTGTCCTGCCTTTCTGGATTTTACACTTTTTTCACATGGCCCTTTTGACCGGGGGGAAGTGAGACTTCATTGTAGTGCAGATTTCCTTTGCAAGCTTGCTTGGTTGGCCAAAAAGGGCGTATGCGTTTTTTCCTGAATATATTCAGGAAAAAACGCATACGCCCTTTTTGGCCAAGTGCATCATTGTGGACGTTCTGCCTCTTTTCCTATGCTTTCAATGCAATTCCAGTCTACCTCCTGAAATCGGTTTCCTGCAATTCTGCCCCGCTTTCAAGTCCTCTTGGCAGCCTTACTTCAGTCTATTTTTGGACGATAGCTGTCATTTATAACTCTGCAGGTTTGTGAATTACAGTGCCCCTGAGCTCCTTTCTTCAACTCGCTTTCTTTTGAGCTGGCCGCAACACTGCAGGATGGCTTCAGGCCCTAATCTGGTTCCGGTACGGCACGCTGAGCCTTTGGTTATTTCCTCTTCCTGGTGGGAAATGAGAGTTAAATTTGCCCGTCCAGACACCTCCAGCTAGCCTCTCATTGGTTCTCGCTATTCCTGTTCATCTTCCGCAGAAATTGCAAACTGGGCCAAACAGGAGGTTAAAGGGACTGACTCTCCAAGTCGGGAGAGTGTTAGTAAAGCGTCTGGAATGTTGCACCCGAGTACCAGGGGAGGAAAACTGAGACATATTTGAACACGTCTCCCGTTCACATGGTTGATCATACTTGGGTTCCACATGCATGTTTTAGCTGAAGGAAGAATACCTTAAACCTGGAGAGTTGAGACCCGTGTAATGGGTACCATGCAATATGACTTCAAAGGGTCTTCATTTGCTCACCGAACCTCTCCAATCCTATCACTGCTGCGTTTATGCTCCTGTACACATGCTTGATTCTCTTTTGGAGACATAGCAATCCATAGGTTTAACGATACTTACTAGTCAGGTACATTCTTAGGCGTTTAATATGCGGTGTTGAGTCCATTTCGTTGAGCAAGGAGTAGCTCTTGTCTATTCCATATTTGGCTTAAGGAACTTTATCTGTGCTCATTTCAATCTCTGGTTTTATGCAGCACCCCAACTCACCTTTACCCTTAAGCAAGCATAAGTTGGTTTTCTAAATTTGAGTCCCTGTTCTGTTCTGTAATTCAGTTCCTTTGTAGCCAAGTTTACATTCCGTGTATTACTGATATCTTATGATGTTTCTTTTTCTGTGTGACTTACTTCAGTTAGAATCATCATACCTGAATCCACTCATTGTGCTGCTAAGTGCCTGATGACACAGATTTCATTGCTGAGTGATATTGCTTTGTAAGTAAATACCACAACTTCTTTATCCATTTTTCACTTTCTGCGATGTTGAACTTGTACTGTAAACGAGGTTCTTGTAAACAGAGCCGTTCCAAACTTTGGGGTGGCTGTGTCTTTTTGATTTTAATTTCCCTAAGCTATCGGACCATAAGTGGCAGTGCCCTAGGCTCTGTTGCTTTGTTTTTTAGATGTTTCAGGAAACACCATACACTTCTCCCAAGTGTCTGTTGGCAATTTACATCCCGCCCATCAGCATAACAAGGCTCCCAGTTCTCCATGGCCTGTCCTGCCTTTCTGGATTTTACACTTTTTTCAGATGGCCCTTTTGACCGGGGGGAAGTGAGACTTCATTGTAGTGCAGATTTCCTTTGCAAGCTTGCTTGGTTGGCCAAAAAGTGCGTATGCGTTTTTTCCTGAATATATTCAGGAAAAAACGCATACGCCCTTTTTGGCCAAGTGCATCATTGTGGACGTTCTGCCTCTTTTCCTATGCTTTCAATGCAATTCCAGTCTACCTCCTGAAATCGGTTTCCTGCAATTCTGCCCCGCTTTCAAGTCCTCTTGGCAGCCTTACTTCAGTCTATTTTTGGACGATAGCTGTCATTTATAACTCTGCAGGTTTGTGAATTACAGTGCCCCTGAGCTCCTTTCTTCAACTCGCTTTCTTGTGACCTGGCCGCAACACCGCAGGATATCTTCAGGCCCTAATCTGGTTCCGGTACGGCACGCTGAGCCTTTGGTTATTTCCTCTTCCTGGTGGGAAATGAGAGTTAAATTTGCCCGTCCAGACACCTCCAGCTAGCCTCTCATTGGTTCTCGCTATTCCTGTTCATCTTCCGCAGAAATTGCAAACTGGGCCAAACAAGAGGTTAAAGGCGCTGACTCTCCAAGTGGGGAGAGTGTTAGTAAAGCGTCTGGAATGTTGCACCCGAGTACCAGGGGAGGAAAACTGAGACATATTTGAACACGTCTCCCGTTCACATGGTTGATCATACTTGGGTTCCACATGCATGTTTTAGCTGAAGGAAGAATACCTTAAACCTGGAGAGTTGAGACCCGTGAAATGGGTACCATGCAATATGACTTCAAAGGGTCTTCATTTGCTCACCGAACCTCTCCAATCCTATCACTGCTGCGTTTATGCCCCTGTACACACGCTTGATTCTCTTTTGGAGACATAGAAATCCATAGATTTTAAGATACTTACTAGTCAGGTACATTCTTAGGCGTTTAATATAGGGTGTTGAGTCCATTTCGTTGAGCAAGGAGTAGCTCTTGTCTATTCCATATTTGGCTTAAGGAACTTTATCTGTGCTCATTTCAATCTCTGGTTTTATGCAGCACCCCAACTCACCTTTCCCCTTAAGCAAGAATAAGTTGGTTTTCTAAATTTGAGACACTGTTCTGTTTTGGAATTCAGTTCCTGTGTAGCCAAGTTTACATTCCGTGTATTAGTGATATCTCATGATGTTTCTTTTTCTGTGTTACTTATTTCAGTTAGAATCATCGTACCTGAATCCACTCATTGTGCTGCTAAGGGCCTGATGACACAGATTTCATTGCTCAGTGATATTGCTTTGTAAGTAAATACCACAACTTCTTTATCCATTTTTCACTTTCTGCGATGTTGAACTTGTACTGTAAACGAGGTTCTTGTAAACAGAGCCGTTCCAAACTTTGGGGTGGCTGTGTCTTTTTGATTTTAATTTCCCTAAGCTATAGGACCATAAGTGGAAGTGCCCTAGGTTCTGTTGCTTTGTTTTTTACATGTTTCAGGAAACACCATACACTTCTCCCGAGTGGTTGTTGGCAATTTACATCTCGCCCATCAGCATAACAAGGCTCCCAGTTCTCCATGGCCTGTCTTGCCTTTCTGGATTTTACACTTTTTTCAGATGGCCCTTTTGACCGGGGGGGAAGTGAGACTTCATTGTAGTGCAGATTTTCTTTGCAAACTTGCTTGGTTGGCCAAAAAGGGTGTATGCGTTTTTTCCTTAATATATTCAGGAAAAAACGCATACGCCCTTTTTGGCCAAGGGCATCATTGTGGACGTTCTGCCTCTTTTCCTATGCTTTCAATGCAATTCCAGTCTACCTCCTGAAATCGGTTTCCTGCAATTCTGCCCCGCTTTCAAGTCCTCTTGGCAGCCTTACTTCAGTCTATTTTTGGACGATACCTGTCATTTATAACTCTGCAGGTTTGTGAATTACAGTGCCCCTGAGCTCCTTTCTTCAACTCGCTTTCTTTTGAGCTGGCCGCAACACCGCAGGATGGCTTCAGGCCCTAATCTGGTTCCGGTACGGCACGCTGAGCCTTTGGTTAATTCCTCTTCCTGGTGGGAAATGAGAGTTAAATTTGCCCGTCCAGACACCTCCAGCTAGCCTCTCATTGGTTCTCGCTATTCCTGTTCATCTTCCGCAGAAATTGCAAACTGGGCCAAACAGGAGGTTAAAGGGACTGACTCTCCAAGTGGGGAGAGTGTTAGTAAAGCGTCTGGAATGTTGCACCCGAGTACCAGGGGAGGAAAACTGAGACATATTTGAACACGTCTCCCGTTCACATGGTTGATGATACTCTAGGTTCCACATGCATGTTTTAGCTGAAGGAAGAATACCTTAAACCTGGAGAGTTGAGACCCGTGTAATGGGTACCATGCAACATGACTTCCAAGGGTCTTCATTTGCTCACCGAACCTCTCCAATCCTATCACTGCTGCGTTTATGCCCCTGTACACACGCTTGATTCTCTTTTGGAGACATAGCAATCCATAGGTTTTAAGATACTTACTAGTCAGGTACATTCTTAGGGGTTTAATATGGGGTTTTGAGTCCATTTCGTTGAGCAAGGAGTAGCTCTTGTCTATTCCATATTTGGCTTAAGGAACTTTATCTGTGCTCATTTCAATCTCTGGTTTTATGCAGCACCCCAACTCACCTTTCCCCTTAAGCAAGCATAAGTTGGTTTTCTAAATTTGAGACCATGTTCTTTTCTGTAATTCAGTTCCTGTGTAGCCAAGTTTACATTCCGTGTATTACTGATATCTTATGATGTTTCTTTTTCTGTGTGACTTATTTCAGTTAGAATCATCGTACCTGAATCCACTCATTATGCTGCTACGGGCCCGATGACATAGATTTCATTGCTGAGTGATACTGCATTGTACGTAAGTACCACAAGTTCTTTATCCATTTTTCACATTCTGCGATGTTGAACTTGTACTGTAAACGAGGTTCTTGTAAACAGAGGCGTCCCAAACTTTGGGGTGGCTGTGTCTTTTTGATTTTAATTTCCCTAAGCTATAGGACCATAAGTGGCAGTGCCCTAGGTTCTGTTGCTTTGTTTTTTAGATGTTTCAGGAAACACCATACACTTCTCCCGAGTGTCTGTTGGCAATTTACATCCCGCCCATCAGCATAACAAGGCTCCCAGTTCTCCATGGCCTGTCCTGCCTTTCTGGATTTTACACTTTTTTCAGATGGCCCTTTTGACCGGGGGGAAGTGAGACTTCATTGTAGTGCAGATTTCCTTTGCAAGCTTGCTTGGTTGGCCAAAAACGGCGTATGCGTTTTTTCCTGAATATATTCAGGAAAAAACGCATACGCCCTTTTTGGCCAAGTGCATCATTGTGGACGTTCTGCCTCTTTTCCTATGCTTTCAATGCAATTCCAGTCTACCTCCTGAAATCGGTTTCCTGCAATTCTGCCCCGCTTTCAAGTCCTCTTGGCAGCCTTACTTCAGTCTATTTTTGGACGATAGCTGTCATTTATAACTCTGCAGGTTTGTGAATTACAGTGCCCCTGAGCTCCTTTCTTCAACTCGCTTTCTTGTGACCTGGCCACAACACCGCAGGATGGCTTCAGGCCCTAATCTGGTTCCGGTACAGCACGCTGAGCCTTTGGTTATTTCCTATTCCTGGTGGGAAATGAGAGTTAAATTTGCCGGTCCAGACACCTCCAGCTAGCCTCTCATTGGTTCTCGCTATTCCTGTTCATCTTCCGCAGAAATTGCAAACTGGGCCAAACAGGAGGTTAAAGGCGCTGACTCTCCAAGTGGGGAGAGTGTTAGTAAAGCGTCTGGAATGTTGCACCCGAGTACCAGGGGAGGAAAACTGAGACATATTTGAACACGTCTCCCGTTCACATGGTTGATCATACTTGGGTTCCACATGCATGTTTTAGCTGAAGGAAGAATACCTTAAACCTGGAGAGTTAAGACCCGTGTAATGGGTACCATGCAATATGACTTCAAAGGGTCTTCATTTGCTCACTGAACCTCTCCAATCCTATCACTGCTGCGTTTATGCCCCTGTACACAGGCTTGATTCTCTTTCGGAGACATAGCAATCCATAGGTTTTTAAGATACTTACTAGTCAGGTACATTCTTAGGCGTTTAATATGCGGTGTTGAGTCCATTTCGTTGAGCAAGGAGTAGCTCTTGTCTATTCCATATTTGACTTAAGGAACTTTATCTGTGCTCATTTCAATCTCTGGTTTTATGCAGCACCCCAACTCACCTTTCCCCTTAAGCAAGAATAAGTTGGTTTTCTAAATTTGAGTCCCTGTTCTGTTCTGTAATTCAGTTCCTGTGTAGCCAAGTTTACATTCCGTGTATTACTGATATCTTATGATGTTTCTTTTTCTGTGTGACTTACTTCAGTTAGAATCATCATACCTGAATCCACTCATTGTGCTGCTAAGGGCCTGATGACACAGATTTCATTGCTGAGTGATATTGCTTTGTAAGTAAATACCACAACTTCTTTATCCATTTTTCACTTTCTGCGATGTTGAACTTGTACTGTAAACGAGGTTCTTGTAAACAGAGCCGTTCCAAACTTTGGGGTGGCTGTGTCTTTTTGATTTTAATTTCCCTAAGCTATAGGACCATAAGTGGAAGTGCCCTAGGTTCTGTTGCTTTGTTTTTTACATGTTTCAGGAAACACCATACACTTCTCCCGAGTGGTTGTTGGCAATTTACATCCCGCCCATCAGCATAACAAGGCTCCCAGTTCTCCATGGCCTGTCCTGCCTTTCTGGATTTTACACTTTTTTCAGATGGCCCTTTTGACCGGGGGGAAGTGAGACTTCATTGTAGTGCAGATTTTCTTTGCAAGCTTGCTTGGTTGGCCAAAAAGGGCGTATGCGTTTTTTCCTGAATATATTCAGGAAAAAACGCATACGCCCTTTTTTGCCAAGTGCATCATTGTGGACGTTCTGCCTCTTTTCCTATGCTTTCAATGCAATTCCAGTCTACCTCCTGAAATCGGTTTCCTGCAATTCTGCCCCGCTTTCAAGTCCTCTTGGCAGCCTTACTTCAGTCTATTTTTGGACGATAGCTGTCATTTATAACTCTGCAGGTTTGTGAATTACAGTGCCCCTGAGCTCCTTTCTTCAACTCGCTTTCTTTTGAGCTGGCCGCAACACCGCAGGATGGCTTCAGGCCCTAATCTGGTTCCGGCACGGCACGCTGAGCCTTTGGTTAATTCCTCTTCCTGGTGGGAAATGAGAGTTAAATTTGCCCGTCCAGACACCTCCAGCTAGCCTCTCATTGGTTCTCGCTATTCCTGTTCATCTTCCGCAGAAATTGCAAACTGGGCCAAACAGGAGGTTAAAGGGACTGACTCTCCAAGTCGGGAGAGTGTTAGTAAAGCGTCTGGAATGTTGCACCCGAGTACCAGGGGAGGAAAACTGAGACATATTTGAACACGTCTCCCGTTCACATGGTTGATGATACTCTAGGTTCCACATGCATGTTTTAGCTGAAGGAAGAATACCTTAAACCTGGAGAGTTGAGACCCGTGTAATGGGTACCATGCAACATGACTTCCAAGGGTCTTCATTTGCTCACCGAACCTCTTCAATCCTATCACTGCTGCGTTTATGCCCCTGTACACACGCTTGATTCTCTTTTGGAGACATAGCAATCCATAGGTTTTAAGATACTTACTAGTCAGGTACATTCTTAGGGGTTTAATATGGGGTTTTGAGTCCATTTCGTTGAGCAAGGAGTAGCTCTTGTCTATTCCATATTTGGCTTAAGGAACTTTATCTGTGCTCATTTCAATCTCTGGTTTTATGCAGCACCCCAACTCACCTTTCCCCTTAAGCAAGCATAAGTTGGTTTTCTAAATTTGAGACCCTGTTCTGTTCTGTAATTCAGTTCCTGTGTAGCCAAGTTTACATTCCGTGTATTACTGATATCTTATGATGTTTCTTTTTCTGTGTGACTTATTTCAGTTAGAATCATCGTACCTGAATCCACTCATTATGCTGCTACGGGCCCGATGACATAGATTTCATTGCTGAGTGATACTGCATTGTACGTAAGTACCACAAGTTCTTTATCCATTTTTCACATTCTGCGATGTTGAACTTGTACTGTAAACGAGGTTCTTGTAAACAGAGGCGTCCCAAACTTTGGGGTGGCTGTGTCTTTTTGATTTTAATTTCCCTAAGCTATAGGACCATAAGTGGCAGTGCCCTAGGTTCTGTTGCTTTGTTTTTTAGATGTTTCAGGAAACACCATACACTTCTCCCGAGTGTCTGTTGGCAATTTACATCCCGCCCATCAGCATAACAAGGCTCCCAGTTCTCCATGGCCTGTCCTGCCTTTCTGGATTTTACACTTTTTTCAGATGGCCCTTTTGACCGGGGGGAAGTGAGACTTCATTGTAGTGCAGATTTCCTTTGCAAGCTTGCTTGGTTGGCCAAAAAGGGCGTATGCGTTTTTTCCTGAATATATTCAGGAAAAAACGCATACGCCCTTTTTGGCCAAGTGCATCATTGTGGACGTTCTGCCTCTTTTCCTATGCTTTCAATGCAATTCCAGTCTACCTCCTGAAATCGGTTTCCTGCAATTCTGCCCCGCTTTCAAGTCCTCTTGGCAGCCTTACTTCAGTCTATTTTTGGACGATAGCTGTCATTTATAACTCTGCAGGTTTGTGAATTACAGTGCCCCTGAGCTCCTTTCTTCAACTCGCTTTCTTGTGACCTGGCCGCAACACCGCAGGATGGCTTCAGGCCCTAATCTGGTTCCGGTACGGCACGTTGAGCCTTTGGTTAATTCCTCTTCCTGGTGGGAAATGAGAGTTAAATTTGCCCGTCCAGACACCTCCAGCTAGCCTCTCATTGGTTCTCGCTATTCCTGTTCATCTTCCGCAGAAATTGCAAACTGGGCCAAACAGGAGGTTAAAGGGACTGACTCTCCAAGTCGGGAGAGTGTTAGTAAAGCGTCTGGAATGTTGCACCCGAGTACCAGGGTACGAAAACTGAGACATATTTGAACAGGTCTCCCGATCACATGGTTGATCATACTCTAGGTTCCACATGCATGTTTTAGCTGAAGGAAGAATACCTTAAACCTGGGTAGTTGAAACCCGTGGAATGGGTACCATGCAATATGACTTCAAAGGGTCTTCATTTGCTCACCGAACCTCTCCAATCCTATCACTGCTGCGTTTATGCCCCTGTACACATGCTTGATTCTCTTTCGGAGACATAGCAATCCATAGGTTTTAAGATACTTACTAGTCAGGTACATTCTTAGGCGTTTAATATGCGGTGTTGAGTCCATTTCGTTGAGCAAGGAGTAGCTCTTGTCTATTCCATATTTGGCTTAAGGAACTTTATCTGTGCTCATTTCAATCTCTGGTTTTATGCAGCACCCCAACTCACCTTTACCCTTAAGCAAGCATAAGTTGGTTCTCTAAATTTGATTCCCTGTTCTGTTCTGTAATTCAGTTCCTGTGTAGCCAAGTTTACATTCCGTGTATTACTGATATCTTATGATGTTTCTATTTCTGTGTGACTTACTTCAGTTAGAATCATCATACCTGAATCCACTCATTGTGCTGCTAAGGGCCTGATGACACAGATTTCATTGCTCAGTGATATTGCTTTGTAAGTAAATACCACAACTTCTTTATCCATTTTTCACTTTCTGCGATGTTGAACTTGTACTGTAAACGAGGTTCTTGTAAACAGAGCCGTTCCAAACTTTGGCGTGGCTGTGTCTTTTTTATTTTAATTTCCCTAAGCTATAGGACCATAAGTGGAAGTGCCCTAGGTTCTGTTGCTTTGTTTTTTACATGTTTCAGGAAACACCATACACTTCTCCGGAGTGGTTGTTGGCAATTTACATCCCGCCCATCAGCATAACAAGGCTCCCAGTACTCCATGGCCTGTCCTGCCTTTCTGGATTTTACACTTTTTTCAGATGGCCCTTTTGACCGGGGGGAAGTGAGACTTCATTGTAGTGCAGATTTCCTTTGCAAGCTTGCTTGGTTGACCAAAAAGTGCGTATGCGTTTTTTCCTGAATATATTCAGGAAAAAACGCATACGCCCTTTTTGGCCAAGTGCATCATTGTGGACGTTCTGCCTCTTTTCCTATGCTTTCAATGCAATTCCAGTCTACCTCCTGAAATCGGTTTCCTGCAATTCTGCCCCGCTTTCAAGTCCTCTTGGCAGCCTTACTTCAGTCTATTTTTGGACGATAGCTGTCATTTATAACTCTGCAGGTTTGTGAATTACAGTGCCCCTGAGCTCCTTTCTTCAACATGCTTTCTTGTGACCTGGCCGCAACACCGCAGGATGGCTTCAGGCCCTAATCTGGTTCCGGCACGGCACGCTGAGCCTTTGGTTATTTCCTCTTCCTGGTGGGAAATGAGAGTTAAATTTGCCCGTCCAGACACCTCCAGCTAGTCTCTCATTGGTTCTCGCTATTCCTGTTCATCTTCCGCAGAAATTGCAAACTGTGCCAAACAGGAGGTTAAAGGCGCTGACTCTCCAAGTGGGGAGAGTGTTAGTAAAGTGTCTGGAATGTTGCACCCGAGTACCAGGGGAGGAAAACTGAGACATATTTGAACACGTCTCCCGTTCACATGGTTGATCATACTTGGGTTCCACATGCATGTTTTAGCTGAAGGAAGAATACATTAAACCTGGAGAGTTAAGACCCGTGTAATGGGTACCATGCAATATGACTTCAAAGGGTCTTCATTTGCTCACCGAACCTCTCCAATCCTATCACTGCTGCGTTTATGCCCCTGTACACATGCTTGATTCTCTTTCGGAGACATAGCAATCCATAGGTTTTAAGATACTTACTAGTCAGGTACATTCTTAGGCGTTTAATATGCGGTGTTGAGTCCATTTCGTTGAGCAAGGAGTAGCTCTTGTCTATTCCATATTTGGCTTAAGGAACTTTATCTGTGCTCATTTCAATCTCTGGTTTTATGCAGCACCCCAACTCACCTTTACCCTTAAGCAAGCATAAGTTGGTTCTCTAAATTTGATTCCCTGTTCTGTTCTGTAATTCAGTTCCTGTGTAGCCAAGTTTACATTCCGTGTATTACTGATATCTTATGATGTTTCTATTTCTGTGTGACTTACTTCAGTTAGAATCATCATACCTGAATCCACTCATTGTGCTGCTAAGGGCCTGATGACACAGATTTCATTGCTCAGTGATATTGCTTTGTAAGTAAATACCACAACTTCTTTATCCATTTTTCACTTTCTGCGATGTTGAACTTGTACTGTAAACGAGGTTCTTGTAAACAGAGCCGTTCCAAACTTTGGGGTGGCTGTGTCTTTTTGATTTTAATTTCCCTAAGCTATAGGACCATAAGTGGAAGTGCCCTAGGTTCTGTTGCTTTGTTTTTTAGATGTTTCAGGAAACACCATACACTTCTCCTGAGTGGTTGTTGGCAATTTACATCCCGCCCATCAGCATAACAAGGCTCCCAGTTCTCCATGGCCTGTCCTGCCTTTCTGGATTTTACACTTTTTTCAGATGGCCCTTTTGACCGGGGGGAAGTGAGACTTCATTGTAGTGCAGATTTCCTTTGCAAGCTTGCTTGGTTGGCCAAAAAGGGCGTATGCGTTTTTTCCTGAATATATTCAAGAAAAAACGCATATGCCCTTTTTGGCCAAGTGCATCATTGTGGACGTTCTGCCTCTTTTCCTATGCTTTCAATGCAATTCCAGTCTACCTCCTGAAATCGGTTTCCTGCAATTCTGCCCCGCTTTCAAGTCCTCTTGGCAGCCTTACTTCAGTATATTTTTGGACGATAGCTGTCATTTATAACTCTGCAGGTTTGTGAATTACAGTGCCCCTGAGCTCCTTTCTTCAACTCGCTTTCTTGTGACCTGGCCGCAACACCGCAGGATGTCTTCAGGCCCTAATCTGGTTCCGGTACAGCACGCTGAGCCTTTGGTTATTTCCTATTCCTGGTGGGAAATGAGAGTTAAATTTGCCCGTCCAGACACCTCCAGCTAGCCTCTCATTGGTTCTCGCTATTCCTGTTCATCTTCCGCAGAAATTGCAAACTGGGCCAAACAGGAGGTTAAAGGCGCTGACTCTCCAAGTGGGGAGAGTGTTAGTAAAGCGTCTGGAATGTTGCACCCGAGTACCAGGGGAGGAAAACTGAGACATATTTGAACACGTCTCCCGTTCACATGGTTGATCATACTTGGGTTCCACATGCATGTTTTAGCTGAAGGAAGAATACCTTAAACCTGGGTAGTTGAAACCCGTGGAATGGGTTCCATGCAATATGACTTCAAAGGGTCTTCATTTGCTCACCGAACCTCTCCAATCCTATCACTGCTGCGTTTATGCCCCTGTACACACGCTTGATTCTCTTTTGGAGACATAGAAATCCATAGGTTTTAAGATACTTACTAGTCAGGTACATTCTTAGGCGTTTAATATGGGGTGTTGAGTCCATTTCGTTGAGCAAGGAGTAGCTCTTGTCTATTCCATATTTGGCTTAAGGAACTTTATCTGTGCTCATTTCAATCTCTGGTTTTATGCAGCACCCCAACTCACCTTTCCCCTTAAGCAAGCAATAGTTGGTTTTCTAAATTTGAGACACTGTTCTGTTTTGGAATTCAGTTCCTGTGTAGCCAAGTTTACATTCCGTGTATTAGTGATATCTTATGATGTTTCTTTTTCTGTGTGACTTATTTCAGTTAGAATCATCGTACCTGAATCCACTCATTGTGCTGCTAAGGGCCTGATGACACAGATTTCATTGCTGACTGATATTGCTTTGTAAGTAAATACCACAAGTTCTTTATCCATTTTTCACTTTCTGCAATGTTGAACTTGTACTGTAAACGAGGTTCTTGTAAACAGAGCCATTCCAAACTTTGGGGTGGCTGTGTCTTTTTTATTTTAATTTCCCTAATCTATAGGACCATAAGTGGAAGTGCCCTAGGTTCTGTTGCTTTGTTTTTTACATGTTTCAGGAAACACCATACACTTCTCCGGAGTGGTTGTTGGCAATTTACATCCCACCCATCAGCATAACAAGGCTCCCAGTACTCCATGGCCTGTCCTGCCTTTCTGGATTTTACACTTTTTTCAGATGGCCCTTTTGACCGTGGGGAAGTGAGACTTCATTGTAGTGCAGATTTCCTTTGCAAGCTTGCTTGGTTGACCAAAAAGTGCGTATGCGTTTTTTCCTGAATATATTCAGGAAAATCGCATACGCCCTTTTTGGCCAAGTGCATCATTGTGGACGTTCTGCCTCTTTTCCTATGCTTTCAATGCAATTCCAGTCTACCTCCTGAAATCGGTTTCCTGCAATTCTGCCCCGCATTCAAGTCCTCTTGGCAGCCTTACTTCAGTCTATTTTTGGACGATAGCTGTCATTTATAACTCTGCAGGTTTGTGAATTACAGTGCCCCTGAGCTCCTTTCTTCAACATGCTTTCTTGTGACCTGGCCGCAACACCGCAGGATGGCTTCAGGCCCTAATCTGGTTCCGGCACGGCACGCTGAGCCTTTGGTTATTTCCTCTTCCTGGTGGGAAATGAGAGTTAAATTTGCCCGTCCAGACACCTCCAGCTAGTCTCTCATTGGTTCTCGCTATTCCTGTTCATCTTCCGCAGAAATTGCAAACTGTGCCAAACAGGAGGTTAAAGGCGCTGACTCTCCAAGTGGGGAGAGTGTTAGTAAAGTGTCTGGAATGTTGCACCCGAGTACCAGGGGAGGAAAACTGAGACATATTTGAACACGTCTCCCGTTCACATGGTTGATCATACTTGGGTTCCACATGCATGTTTTAGCTGAAGGAAGAATACATTAAACCTGGAGAGTTAAGACCCGTGTAATGGGTACCATGCAATATGACTTCAAAGGGTCTTCATTTGCTCACCGAACCTCTCCAATCCTATCACTGCTGCGTTTATGCCCCTGTACACATGCTTGATTCTCTTTCGGAGACATAGCAATCCATAGGTTTTTAAGATACTTACTAGTCAGGTACATTCTTAGGCGTTTAATATGCGGTGTTGAGTCCATTTCGTTGAGCAAGGAGTAGCTCTTGTCTATTCCATATTTGACTTAAGGAACTTTATCTGTGCTCATTTCAATCTCTGGTTCTATGCAGCACCCCAACTCACCTTTACCCTTAAGCAAGCATAAGTTGGTTTTTTAAATTTGAGTCCCTGTTCTGTTCTGTAATTCAGTTCCTGTGTAGCCAAGTTTACATTCCGTGTATTACTGATATCTTATGATGTTTCTTTTTCTGTGTGACTTACTTCAGTTAGAATCATCATACCTGAATCCACTCATTGTGCTGCTAAGGGCCTGATGACACAGATTTCATTGCTGAGTGATATTGCTTTGTAAGTAAATACCACAACTTCTTTATCCATTTTTCACTTTCTGCAATGTTGAACTTGTACTGTAAACGAGGTTCTTGTAAACAGAGCCGTTCCAAACTTTGGGGTGGCTGTGTCTTTTTGATTTTAATTTCCCTAAGCTATAGGACCATAAGTGGAAGTGCCCTAGGCTCTGTTGCTTTGTTTTTTACATGTTTCAGGAAACACCATACACTTCTCCCGAGTGGTTGTTGGCAATTTACATCCCGCCCATCAGCATAACAAGGCTCCCAGTTCTCCATGGCCTGTCCTGCCTTTCTGGATTTTACACTTTTTT
The DNA here is from genome assembly GCF_949987515.2 of Delphinus delphis. Taxonomy (NCBI): domain Eukaryota; kingdom Metazoa; phylum Chordata; class Mammalia; order Artiodactyla; family Delphinidae; genus Delphinus; species Delphinus delphis. The sequence continues at coordinate 1,959,082 of NW_027192663.1, read as the reverse complement.
CAGATGGCCCTTTTGACCGGGGGGAAGTGAGACTTCATTGTAGTGCAGATTTCCTTTGCAAGCTTGCTTGGTTGGCCAAAAAGGGCGTATGCGTTTTTTCCTGAATATATTCAGGAAAAAACGCATACGCCCTTTTTGGCCAAGTGCATCATTGTGGACGTTCTGCCTCTTTTCCTATGCTTTCAATGCAATTCCAGTCTACCTCCTGAAATCGGTTTCCTGCAATTCTGCCCCGCTTTCAAGTCCTCTTGGCAGCCTTACTTCAGTCTATTTTTGGACGATAGCTGTCATTTATAACTCTGCAGGTTTGTGCATTACAGTGCCCGTGAGCTCCTTTCTTCAACTTGCTTTCTTGTGACCTGGCCGCAACACCGCAGGATGGCTTCAGGCCCTAATCTGGTTCCGGCACGGCACGCTGAGCCTTTGGTTATTTCCTTTTCCTGGTGGGAAATGAGAGTTAAATTTGCCCGTCCAGACACCTCCAGCTAGTCTCTCATTGGTTCTCGCTATTCCTGTTCATCTTCCGCAGAAATTGCAAACTGGGCCAAACAGGAGGTTAAAGGCGCTGACTCTCCAAGTGGGGAGAGTGTTAGTAAAGCGTCTGGAATGTTGCACCCGAGTACCAGGGGAGGAAAACTGAGACATATTTGAACACGTCTCCCGTTCACATGGTTGATCATACTCTGGGTTCCACATGCATGTTTTAGCTGAAGGAAGAATACCTTAAACCTGGAGAGTTGAGACCCGTGTAATGGGTACCATGCAATATGACTTCAAAGGGTCTTCATTTGCTCACCGAACCTCTCCAATCCTATCACTGCTGCGTGTATTCCCCTGTACACACGCTTGATTCTCTTTTGGAGACATAGCAATCCATAGGTTTTAAGATACTTACTAGTCAGGTACATTCTTAGGGGTTTAATATGGGGTTTTGAGTCCATTTCGTTGAGCAAGGAGTAGCTCTTGTCTATTCCATATTTGGCTTAAGGAACTTTATCTGTGCTCATTTCAATCTCTGGTTTTATGCAGCACCCCAACTCACCTTTCCCCTTAAGCAAGCATAAGTTGGTTTTCTAAATTTGAGACCCTGTTCTGTTCTGTAATTCAGTTCCTGTGTAGCCAAGTTTACATTCCATGTATTACTGATATCTTATGATGTTTCTTTTTCTGTGTGACTTATTTCAGTTAGAATCATCATACCTGAATCCACTCATTGTGATGCTAAGGGCCTGATGACATAGAATTCATTGCTGAGTGATATTGCTTTGTAAGTAAATACCACAACTTCTTTATCCATTTTTCACTTTCTGCGATGTTGAACTTGTACTGTAAACGAGGTTCTTGTAAACAGAGCCGTTCCAAACTTTGGGGTGGCTGTGTCTTTTTGATTTTAATTTCCCTAAGCTATAGGACCATAAGTGGAAGTGCCCTAGGTTCTGTTGCTTTGTTTTTTAGATGTTTCAGGAAACACCATACACTTCTCCGGAGTGGTTGTTGGCAATTTACATCCCGCCCATCAGCATAACAAGGCTCCCAGTTCTCTATGGCCTGTCCTGCCTTTCTGGATTTTACACTTTTTTCAGATGGCCCTTTTGACCGGGGGGAAGTGAGACTTCATTGTAGTGCAGATTTCCTTTGCAAGCTTGCTTGGTTGGCCAAAAAGGGCGTATGCGTTTTTTCCTGAATATATTCAGGAAAAGACGCATACGCCCTTTTTGGCCAAGTGCATCATTGTGGACGTTCTGCCTCTTTTCCTATGCTTTCAATGCAATTCCAGTCTACCTCCTGAAATCGGTTTCCTGCAATTCTGCCCCGCTTTCAAGTCCTCTTGGCAGCCTTACTTCAGTCTATTTGTGGACGATAGCTGTAATTTATAACTCTGCATGTTTGTGCATTACAGTGCCCGTGAGCTCCTTTCTTCAACTTGCTTTCTTGTGACCTGGCCGCAACACCGCAGGATGGCTTCAGGCCCTAATCTGGTTCCGGCCCGGCATGCTGAGCCTTTGGTTATTTCCTCTTCCTGTTGGGAAATGAGAGTTAAATTTGCCCGTCCAGACACCCCCAGCTAGCCTCTCATTGGTTCTCGCTATTCCTGTTCATCTTCCGCAGAAATTGCAAACTGGGCCAAACAGGAGGTTAAAGGCGCTGACTCTCCAAGTGGGGAGAGTGTTAGTAAAGCGTCTGGAATGTTGCACCCGAGTACCAGGGGAGGAAAACTGAGACATATTTGAACACGTCTCCCGTTCACATGGTTGATCATACTTGGGTTCCACATGCATGTTTTAGCTGAAGGAAGAATACCTTAAACCTGGAGAGTTAAGACCCGTGTAATGGGTACCATGCAATATGACTTCAAAGGGTCTTCATTTGCTCACTGAACCTCTCCAATCCTATCACTGCTGCGTTTATGCCCCTGTACACATGCTTGATTCTCTTTCGGAGACATAGCAATCCATAGGTTTTTAAGATACTTACTAGTCAGGTACATTCTTAGGCGTTTAATATGCGGTGTTGAGTCCATTTCGTTGAGCAAGGAGTAGCTCTTGTCTATTCCATATTTGACTTAAGGAACTTTATCTGTGCTCATTTCAATCTCTGGTTTTATGCAGCACCCCAACTCACCTTTACCCTTAAGCAAGCATAAGTTGGTTTTCTAAATTTGAGACCCTGTTCTGTTCTGTAATTCAGTTCCTGTGTAGCCAAGTTTACATTCTGTGTATTAGTGATATCTTATGATGTTTCTTTTTCTGTGTGACTTACTTCAGTTAGAATCATCATACCTGAATCCACTCATTGTGCTGCTAAGGGCCTGATGACACAGATTTCATTGCTGAGTGATATTGCTTTGTAAGTAAATACCACAACTTCTTTATCCATTTTTCACTTTCTGCGATGTTGAACTTGTACTGTAAATGAGGTTCTTGTAAACAGAGCCGTTCCAAACTTTGGGGTGGCTGTGTCTTTTTGATTTTAATTTCCCTAAGCTATAGGACCATAAGTGGAAGTGCCCTAGGTTCTGTTGCTTTGTTTTTTAGATGTTTCAGGAAACACCATACACTTCTCCGGAATGGTTGTTGGCAATTTACATCCCGCCCATCAGCATAACAAGGCTCCCAGTTCTCCATGGCCTGTCCTGCCTTTCTGGATTTTACACTTTTTTCAGATGGCCCTTTTGACCGGGGGGAAGTGAGACTTCATTGTAGTGCAGATTTCCTTTGCAAGCTTGCTTGGTTGGCCAAAAAGGGCGTATGCGTTTTTTCCTGAATATATTCAGGAAAAAACGCATACGCCCTTTTTGGCCAAGTGCATCATTGTGGACGTTCTGCCTCTTTTCCTATGCTTTCAATGCAATTCCAGTCTACCTCCTGAAATCGGTTTCCTGCAATTCTGCCCCGCTTTCAAGTCCTCTTGGCAGCCTTACTTCAGTCTATTTTTGGACGATAGCTGTCATTTCTAAGTCTGCAGGTTTGTGAATTACAGTGCCCCTGAGCTCCTTTCTTCAACTCGCCTTCTTTTGAGCTGGCCGCAACACCGCAGGACGGCTTCAGGCCCTAATCTGGTTCCGGTACGGCACACTGAGCCTTTGGTTATTTCCTCTTCCTGTTGGGAAATGAGAGTTAAATTTGCCCGTCCAGACACCTCCAGCTAGCCTCTCATTGATTCTCGCTATTCCTGTTCATCTTCCGCAGAAATTGCAAACTGTGACAAACAGGAGGTTAAAGGCGCAGACTCTCCAAGTGGGGAGAGTGTTAGTAAAGCGTCTGGAATGTTGCACCCGAGTACCAGGGGAGGAAAACTGAGACATATTTGAACACGTCTCCCGTTCACATGGTTGATCATACTTGGGTTCCACATGCATGTTTTAGCTGAAGGAAGAATACCTAAAACCTGGGTAGTTGAAACCCGTGTAATGGGTACCTTGCAATATGACTTCAAAGGGTCTTCATTTGCTCACCGAACCTCTCCAATCCTATCACTGCTGCGTTTATGCCCCTGTACACATGCTTGATTCTCTTTCGGAGACTTAGCAATCCATAGGTTTTAAGATACTTACTAGTCAGGTACATTCTTAGGCGTTTAATATGCGGTGTTGAGTCCATTTCGTTGAGCAAGGAGTAGCTCTTGTCTATTCCATATTTGGCTTAAGGAACTTTATCTGTGCTCATTTCAATCTCTGGTTTTATGCAGCAACCCAACCCACCTTTCCCCTTAAGCAAGCATAAGTTGGTTTTCTAAATTTGAGACCCTGTTCTGTTTTGGAATTCAGTTCCTGTGTAGCCAAGTTTACATTCCGTGTATTAGTGATATCTTATGATGTTTCTTTTTCTGTGTGACTTATTTCAGTTAGAATCATCGTACCTGAATCTACTCATTATGCTGCTACGGGCCTGATGACATAGATTTCATTGCTGAGTGATACTGCATTGTACGTAAGTACCACAAGTTCTTTATCCATTTTTCACTTTCTGCGATGTTGAACTTGTACTGTAAACGAGGTTCTTGTAAACAGAGCCGTTCCAAACTTTGGGGTGGCTGTGTCTTTTTGATTTTAATTTCCCTAAGCTATAGGACCATAAGTGGAAGTGCCCTAGGCTCTGTTGCTTTGTTTTTTAGATGTTTCAGGAAACACCATACACTTCTCCCGAGTGGTTGTTGGCAATTTACATCCCGCCCATCAGCATAACAAGGCTCCCAGTTCTCCATGGCCTGTCCTGCCTTTCTGGATTTTACACTTTTTTCAGATGGCCCTTTTGACCGGGGGGAAGTGAGACTTCATTGTAGTGCAGATTTCCTTTGCAAGCTTGCTTGGTTGGCCAAAAAGGGCGTATGCGTTTTTTCCTGAATATATTCAGGAAAAAACGCATACGCCCTTTTTGGCCAAGTGCATCATTGTGGACGTTCTGCCTCTTTTCCTATGCTTTCAATGCAATTCCAGTCTACCTCCTGAAATCGGTTTCCTGCAATTCTGCCCCGCTTTCAAGTCCTCTTGGCAGCCTTACTTCAGTCTATTTTTGGACGATAGCTGTCATTTCTAAGTCTGCAGGTTTGTGAATTACAGTGCCCCTGAGCTCCTTTCTTCAACTCGCCTTCTTTTGAGCTGGCCGCAACACCGCAGGACGGCTTCAGGCCCTAATCTGGTTCCGGTACGGCACACTGAGCCTTTGGTTATTTCCTCTTCCTGTTGGGAAATGAGAGTTAAATTTGCCCGTCCAGACACCTCCAGCTAGCCTCTCATTGATTCTCGCTATTCCTGTTCATCTTCCGCAGAAATTGCAAACTGTGACAAACAGGAGGTTAAAGGCGCAGACTCTCCAAGTGGGGAGAGTGTTAGTAAAGCGTCTGGAATGTTGCACCCGAGTACCAGGGGAGGAAAACTGAGACATATTTGAACACGTCTCCCGTTCACATGGTTGATCATACTTGGGTTCCACATGCATGTTTTAGCTGAAGGAAGAATACCTAAAACCTGGGTAGTTGAAACCCGTGTAATGGGTACCTTGCAATATGACTTCAAAGGGTCTTCATTTGCTCACCGAACCTCTCCAATCCTATCACTGCTGCGTTTATGCCCCTGTACACATGCTTGATTCTCTTTCGGAGACTTAGCAATCCATAGGTTTTAAGATACTTACTAGTCAGGTACATTCTTAGGCGTTTAATATGCGGTGTTGAGTCCATTTCGTTGAGCAAGGAGTAGCTCTTGTCTATTCCATATTTGGCTTAAGGAACTTTATCTGTGCTCATTTCAATCTCTGGTTTTATGCAGCAACCCAACCCACCTTTCCCCTTAAGCAAGCATAAGTTGGTTTTCTAAATTTGAGACCCTGTTCTGTTTTGGAATTCAGTTCCTGTGTAGCCAAGTTTACATTCCGTGTATTAGTGATATCTTATGATGTTTCTTTTTCTGTGTGACTTATTTCAGTTAGAATCATCGTACCTGAATCTACTCATTATGCTGCTACGGGCCTGATGACATAGATTTCATTGCTGAGTGATACTGCATTGTACGTAAGTACCACAAGTTCTTTATCCATTTTTCACTTTCTGCGATGTTGAACTTGTACTGTAAACGAGGTTCTTGTAAACAGAGCCGTTCCAAACTTTGGGGTGGCTGTGTCTTTTTGATTTTAATTTCCCTAAGCTATAGGACCATAAGTGGAAGTGCCCTAGGCTCTGTTGCTTTGTTTTTTAGATGTTTCAGGAAACACCATACACTTCTCCCGAGTGGTTGTTGGCAATTTACATCCCGCCCATCAGCATAACAAGGCTCCCAGTTCTCCATGGCCTGTCCTGCCTTTCTGGATTTTACACATTTTTCAGATGGCCCTTTTGACCGGGGGGAAGTGAGACTTCATTGTAGTGCAGATTTCCTTTGCAAGCTTGCTTGGTTGGCCAAAAAGGGTGTATGCGTTTTTTCCTGAATATATTCAGGAAAAAACGCATACGCCCTTTTTGGCCAAGTGCATCATTGTGGACGTTCTGCCTCTTTTCCTATGCTTTCAATGCAATTCCAGTCTACCTCCTGAAATCGGTTTCCTGCAATTCTGCCCCGCTTTCAAGTCCTCTTGGCAGCCTTACTTCAGTCTATTTTTGGACGATAGCTGTCATTTATAACTCTGCAGGTTTGTGAATTACAGTGCCCCTGAGCTCCTTTCTTCAACTCGCTTTCTTGTGACCTGGCCGCAACACCGCAGGATGGCTTCAGGCCCTAATCTGGTTCCGGCCCGGCACGCTGAGCCTTTGGTTAATTCCTCTTCCTGGTGGGAAATGAGAGTTAAATTTGCCCGTCCAGACACCTCCAGCTAGCCTCTCATTGGTTCTCGCTATTCCTGTTCATCTTCCGCAGAAATTGCAAACTGGGCCAAACAGGAGGTTAAAGGCGCTGACTCTCCAAGTGGGGAGAGTGTTAGTAAAGCGTCTGGAATGTTGCACCCGAGTACCAGGGGAGGAAAACTGAGACATATTTGAACACGTCTCCCGTTCACATGGTTGATCATACTTGGGTTCCACATGCATGTTTTAGCTGAAGGAAGAATACCTTAAACCTGGGTAGTTGAAACCCGTGGAATGGGTACCATGCAATATGACTTCAAAGTGTCTTCATTTGCGCACCGAACCTCTCCAATCCTATCACTGCTGCGTTTATGCCCCTGTACACATGCTTGATTCTCTTTTGGAGACATAGCAATCCATAGGTTTTAAGATACTTACTAGTCAGGAACATTCTTAGGCGTTTAATATGGGGTGTTGAGTCCATTTCGTTGAGCAAGGAGTAGCTCTTGTCTATTCCATATTTGGCTTAAGGAACTTTATCTGTGCTCATTTCAATCTCTGGTTTTATGCAGCACCCCAACTCACCTTTACCCTTAAGCAAGCATAAGTTGGTTTTCTAAATTTGAGACCCTGTTCTGTTCTGTAATTCAGTTCCTGTGTAGCCAAGTTTACATTCCGTGTATTACTGATATCTTATGATGTTTCTTTTTCTGTGTGACTTATTTCAGTTAGAATCATCATACCTGAATCCACTCATTGTGATGCTAAGGGCCTGATGACATAGATTTCATTGCTGAGTGATATTGCTTTGTAAGTGAATACCACAACTTCTTTATCCATTTTTCACTTTCTGCGATGTTGAACTTGTACTGTAAACGAGGTTCTTGTAAACAGAGCCGTTCCAAACTTTGGGGTGGCTGTGTCTTTTTGATTTTAATTTCCCTAAGCTATAGGACCATAAGTGGAAGTGCCCTAGGCTCTGTTGCTTTGTTTTTTAGATGTTTCAGGAAACACCATACACTTCTCCCAAGTGTCTGTTGGCAATTTACATCCCGCCCATCAGCATAACAAGGCTCCCAGTTCTCAATGGCCTGTTGCCTTTCTGGATTTTACACTTTTTTCAGATGGCCCTTTTGACCGGGGGGAAGTGAGACTTCATTGTAGTGCAGATTTCCTTTGCAAGCTTGCTTGGTTGGCCAAAAAGGGCGTATGCGTTTTTTCCTGAATATATTCAGGAAAAAACGCATACGCCCTTTTTGGCCAAGTGCATCATTGTGGACGTTCTGCCTCTTTTCCTATGCTTTCAATGCAATTCCAGTCTACCTCCTGAAATCGGTTTCCTGCAATTCTGCCCCGCTTTCAAGTCCTCTTGGCAGCCTTACTTCAGTCTATTTTTGGACGATAGCTGTCATTTCTAAGTCTGCAGGTTTGTGAATTACAGTGCCCCTGAGCTCCTTTCTTCAACTCGCCTTCTTTTGAGCTGGCCGCAACACCGCAGGACGGCTTCAGGCCCTAATCTGGTTCCGGTACGGCACACTGAGCCTTTGGTTATTTCCTCTTCCTGTTGGGAAATGAGAGTTAAATTTGCCCGTCCAGACACCTCCAGCTAGCCTCTCATTGATTCTCGCTATTCCTGTTCATCTTCCGCAGAAATTGCAAACTGTGACAAACAGGAGGTTAAAGGCGCAGACTCTCCAAGTGGGGAGAGTGTTAGTAAAGCGTCTGGAATGTTGCACCCGAGTACCAGGGGAGGAAAACTGAGACATATTTGAACACGTCTCCCGTTCACATGGTTGATCATACTTGGGTTCCACATGCATGTTTTAGCTGAAGGAAGAATACCTAAAACCTGGGTAGTTGAAACCCGTGTAATGGGTACCTTGCAATATGACTTCAAAGGGTCTTCATTTGCTCACCGAACCTCTCCAATCCTATCACTGCTGCGTTTATGCCCCTGTACACATGCTTGATTCTCTTTCGGAGACTTAGCAATCCATAGGTTTTAAGATACTTACTAGTCAGGTACATTCTTAGGCGTTTAATATGCGGTGTTGAGTCCATTTCGTTGAGCAAGGAGTAGCTCTTGTCTATTCCATATTTGGCTTAAGGAACTTTATCTGTGCTCATTTCAATCTCTGGTTTTATGCAGCAACCCAACCCACCTTTCCCCTTAAGCAAGCATAAGTTGGTTTTCTAAATTTGAGACCCTGTTCTGTTTTGGAATTCAGTTCCTGTGTAGCCAAGTTTACATTCCGTGTATTAGTGATATCTTATGATGTTTCTTTTTCTGTGTGACTTATTTCAGTTAGAATCATCGTACCTGAATCTACTCATTATGCTGCTACGGGCCTGATGACATAGATTTCATTGCTGAGTGATACTGCATTGTACGTAAGTACCACAAGTTCTTTATCCATTTTTCACTTTCTGCGATGTTGAACTTGTACTGTAAACGAGGTTCTTGTAAACAGAGCCGTTCCAAACTTTGGGGTGGCTGTGTCTTTTTGATTTTAATTTCCCTAAGCTATAGGACCATAAGTGGAAGTGCCCTAGGCTCTGTTGCTTTGTTTTTTAGATGTTTCAGGAAACACCATACACTTCTCCCGAGTGGTTGTTGGCAATTTACATCCCGCCCATCAGCATAACAAGGCTCCCAGTTCTCCATGGCCTGTCCTGCCTTTCTGGATTTTACACTTTTTTCAGATGGCCCTTTTGACCGGGGGGAAGTGAGACTTCATTGTAGTGCAGATTTCCTTTGCAAGCTTGCTTGGTTGGCCAAAAAGGGCGTATGCGTTTTTTCCTGAATATATTCAGGAAAAAACGCATACGCCCTTTTTGGCCAAGTGCATCATTGTGGACGTTCTGCCTCTTTTCCTATGCTTTCAATGCAATTCCAGTCTACCTCCTGAAATCGGTTTCCTGCAATTCTGCCCCGCTTTCAAGTCCTCTTGGCAGCCTTACTTCAGTCTATTTTTGGACGATAGCTGTCATTTCTAAGTCTGCAGGTTTGTGAATTACAGTGCCCCTGAGCTCCTTTCTTCAACTCGCCTTCTTTTGAGCTGGCCGCAACACCGCAGGACGGCTTCAGGCCCTAATCTGGTTCCGGTACGGCACACTGAGCCTTTGGTTATTTCCTCTTCCTGTTGGGAAATGAGAGTTAAATTTGCCCGTCCAGACACCTCCAGCTAGCCTCTCATTGATTCTCGCTATTCCTGTTCATCTTCCGCAGAAATTGCAAACTGTGACAAACAGGAGGTTAAAGGCGCAGACTCTCCAAGTGGGGAGAGTGTTAGTAAAGCGTCTGGAATGTTGCACCCGAGTACCAGGGGAGGAAAACTGAGACATATTTGAACACGTCTCCCGTTCACATGGTTGATCATACTTGGGTTCCACATGCATGTTTTAGCTGAAGGAAGAATACCTAAAACCTGGGTAGTTGAAACCCGTGTAATGGGTACCTTGCAATATGACTTCAAAGGGTCTTCATTTGCTCACCGAACCTCTCCAATCCTATCACTGCTGCGTTTATGCCCCTGTACACATGCTTGATTCTCTTTCGGAGACTTAGCAATCCATAGGTTTTAAGATACTTACTAGTCAGGTACATTCTTAGGCGTTTAATATGCGGTGTTGAGTCCATTTCGTTGAGCAAGGAGTAGCTCTTGTCTATTCCATATTTGGCTTAAGGAACTTTATCTGTGCTCATTTCAATCTCTGGTTTTATGCAGCAACCCAACCCACCTTTCCCCTTAAGCAAGCATAAGTTGGTTTTCTAAATTTGAGACCCTGTTCTGTTTTGGAATTCAGTTCCTGTGTAGCCAAGTTTACATTCCGTGTATTAGTGATATCTTATGATGTTTCTTTTTCTGTGTGACTTATTTCAGTTAGAATCATCGTACCTGAATCTACTCATTATGCTGCTACGGGCCTGATGACATAGATTTCATTGCTGAGTGATACTGCATTGTACGTAAGTACCACAAGTTCTTTATCCATTTTTCACTTTCTGCGATGTTGAACTTGTACTGTAAACGAGGTTCTTGTAAACAGAGCCGTTCCAAACTTTGGGGTGGCTGTGTCTTTTTGATTTTAATTTCCCTAAGCTATAGGACCATAAGTGGAAGTGCCCTAGGCTCTGTTGCTTTGTTTTTTAGATGTTTCAGGAAACACCATACACTTCTCCCGAGTGGTTGTTGGCAATTTACATCCCGCCCATCAGCATAACAAGGCTCCCAGTTCTCCATGGCCTGTCCTGCCTTTCTGGATTTTACACTTTTTTCAGATGGCCCTTTTGACCGGGGGGAAGTGAGACTTCATTGTAGTGCAGATTTCCTTTGCAAGCTTGCTTGGTTGGCCAAAAAGGGTGTATGCGTTTTTTCCTGAATATATTCAGGAAAAAACGCATACGCCCTTTTTGGCCAAGTGCATCATTGTGGACGTTCTGCCTCTTTTCCTATGCTTTCAATGCAATTCCAGTCTACCTCCTGAAATCGGTTTCCTGCAATTCTGCCCCGCTTTCAAGTCCTCTTGGCAGCCTTACTTCAGTCTATTTTTGGACGATAGCTGTCATTTATAACTCTGCAGGTTTGTGAATTACAGTGCCCCTGAGCTCCTTTCTTCAACTCGCTTTCTTGTGACCTGGCCGCAACACCGCAGGATGGCTTCAGGCCCTAATCTGGTTCCGGCCCGGCACGCTGAGCCTTTGGTTAATTCCTCTTCCTGGTGGGAAATGAGAGTTAAATTTGCCCGTCCAGACACCTCCAGCTAGCCTCTCATTGGTTCTCGCTATTCCTGTTCATCTTCCGCAGAAATTGCAAACTGGGCCAAACAGGAGGTTAAAGGCGCTGACTCTCCAAGTGGGGAGAGTGTTAGTAAAGCGTCTGGAATGTTGCACCCGAGTACCAGGGGAGGAAAACTGAGACATATTTGAACACGTCTCCCGTTCACATGGTTGATCATACTTGGGTTCCACATGCATGTTTTAGCTGAAGGAAGAATACCTTAAACCTGGGTAGTTGAAACCCGTGGAATGGGTACCATGCAATATGACTTCAAAGTGTCTTCATTTGCGCACCGAACCTCTCCAATCCTATCACTGCTGCGTTTATGCCCCTGTACACATGCTTGATTCTCTTTTGGAGACATAGCAATCCATAGGTTTTAAGATACTTACTAGTCAGGAACATTCTTAGGCGTTTAATATGGGGTGTTGAGTCCATTTCGTTGAGCAAGGAGTAGCTCTTGTCTATTCCATATTTGGCTTAAGGAACTTTATCTGTGCTCATTTCAATCTCTGGTTTTATGCAGCACCCCAACTCACCTTTACCCTTAAGCAAGCATAAGTTGGTTTTCTAAATTTGAGACCCTGTTCTGTTCTGTAATTCAGTTCCTGTGTAGCCAAGTTTACATTCCGTGTATTACTGATATCTTATGATGTTTCTTTTTCTGTGTGACTTATTTCAGTTAGAATCATCATACCTGAATCCACTCATTGTGATGCTAAGGGCCTGATGACATAGATTTCATTGCTGAGTGATATTGCTTTGTAAGTGAATACCACAACTTCTTTATCCATTTTTCACTTTCTGCGATGTTGAACTTGTACTGTAAACGAGGTTCTTGTAAACAGAGCCGTTCCAAACTTTGGGGTGGCTGTGTCTTTTTGATTTTAATTTCCCTAAGCTATAGGACCATAAGTGGAAGTGCCCTAGGCTCTGTTGCTTTGTTTTTTAGATGTTTCAGGAAACACCATACACTTCTCCCAAGTGTCTGTTGGCAATTTACATCCCGCCCATCAGCATAACAAGGCTCCCAGTTCTCAATGGCCTGTTGCCTTTCTGGATTTTACACTTTTTTCAGATGGCCCTTTTGACCGGGGGGAAGTGAGACTTCATTGTAGTGCAGATTTCCTTTGCAAGCTTGCTTGGTTGGCCAAAAAGGGCGTATGCGTTTTTTCCTGAATATATTCAGGAAAAAACGCATACGCCCTTTTTGGCCAAGTGCATCATTGTGGACGTTCTGCCTCTTTTCCTATGCTTTCAATGCAATTCCAGTCTACCTCCTGAAATCGGTTTCCTGCAATTCTGCCCCGCTTTCAAGTCCTCTTGGCAGCCTTACTTCAGTCTA